>NC_081409.1:209438256-210038256 GCF_030272615.1 Cryptomeria japonica
CGATTCCCAATACTCCCTCAAGTGGACCTAAGGTTCTTGAGGAAGAGTCTTCTCAGCCCGACTCTACAATTGAGAACACTTTCTCTCCTAAGAAGATTCTTGCAAAAGATGATTAGGGATCCCTTGATTTCAATCCTACTTTCATAGGGGAATACAAAATTCCCCCTAAAGAACCTAAGGTCGAAAAGAAGAAAGAAGAAGAAGAACCTAAAAATAAATTTACTTTGTCTGGGTCGTTGAGTAATAAATTTGTGGCAGCTTCTCAGACTTCATCTCCCTTAGTTTCTGGTCTAGAGGACTTTGATCCTTCACTTTTTGAAAATCCTCCTTCTTCAGAAATGACTACCCTTTATGGTCTTGGTTTTCACATCCTAGATAGGTGTGGATATAATGAAAATGGATTTGGTGCTCAAGAACAAGGAATTAAAGTTCCCTTGGAATTTTTTTTCGTGATATGACATTTGGGCTTGTTTATGATCCTTTCAAGCGTACTAAAGCCTTTAAGAGACCATCTATTAGTGTTAATGTCATTTCTACTTCTCTCTTGCTAAAATATCTAGAATATATTGACTATGACCCTTCTTGTGTCTTTTCTTTGGATGTTTTTTCTACTAATGATTCCTAAGCCGAATTCTTGGGAGCCTATGACAACCTTCCTCGTTATCACCATAACTGCACTTTTCCCTATTGTCTAAATGTAGAAGCTTACATTGGGAAAGAAAGAAATAATGTTGAGATAGTTAAATAATTCCCTCAATTAAAAGATGCTCCTTAACAAAGCAATCTGCTAATAAATGACACCATTGATATCAAGATGGATCCTTGTGTTGAAGATAAAATCATCAAGATAGGGAAATGCCTTGACGAAGAAGAGAAAAAACAATATGCTGAGTTGTTACATGAATTCCCTGAGATCTTTGCTTGGATATATTCTAACATTCCTGACGTAGATCCTAATATTTTCACTCATAACATTGTCCTAATTCCCGATGCTAAACTTGTGAAGCAAAAGATTTGAAAGATTCACCCTAAAGTGGCATTACTTGTTAAAAGTGATATTGAAAAATTGTTGGATGATGGATTCATTCATCCTATCGATTATTCCCCATGGATTTCAAACATTATGGCTATGGCTAAAGCTAAAAACAAGATTAGGATGTGTACTGATTTTCATGATTTAAACAAGGCCTCTTTAAAGGATGACTTTCCTCTCTTGAATATTGATATGATAGTGGATTCAGTAGTAGGAAATGCTTTACTATCCTTTATGGATGGTTTCTCAAGATATAATCAAATCTTCATCAATCCCCAAGATCAATATAAAAATGCTTTTACCATTCCTTGGGGTACGTTCTGTTTGATTGTGATGCCTTTTGGATTGAAAAGTGCAGGCACAACTTATCAACGTGCTATGACTCTCATCTTCCATGACTATATGCATAAAACCTTATAATATTACGTTTATGATATCTTAGCCAAATCCATTCTTCGTGCATATCATGTTAAGATCCTCCGTCCAATATTTTAGAGAATTCTTAAGTATAACATACATTTGAATCCCTGAAAATGTGTTTTTGGTGTTGATAGTGGAAAATGATTAGGGTTCATAGTTTCATATCATGGCGTTGAAGTGGATACAAATAAGATAGATGTTATTGTTAACATGCCACCTCCTAAGAATGTCTCCCAACTAAAAAGTTTGCAAGGAAAGATCCAAGCTATTCGTAGGTTTGTCTCTCAACTTGTGAATCATACCTTTCCCTTCACACAATTCCTTAAAACTAATATCACTTTCCAATGGAATGAGGATTGTTGTCAGGCATTCGAAGACTTAAAAACTTATTTGGCCAATCCTCCTATTCTTCAACCTATTGATCCCACTAAGCCTTTCCTTCTATACACCGATGCTTCCCCTCAAGCTCTTGCAGCCTTATTGGCACAACGCGATAAGGATGGTAGAGAATGCCCGGTTTGTTACATAAGATACACTCTACTTGATTATGAAGTCCGATATTTTGGAATAGAAAGACAGTGCCTTGCTTTAATATTTGCAACCCAAAAGTGGAGGCATTATCTCTTGAATGCTGAGATCCATGTTATCATTAAATTTGATCCTCTTAAGCATTTTTTCTCCAAAATTGATCTTTCTGGATGTGTAGCTAAGTGGTTTATGATGTTGACTAAGTTTGATCTTAAGTTTATCTCACAAAAGGTAATAAAGGGTCAAGCACTGACTGATCACTTAGTTGATGCTCCTTCACCCTTCTCCCTATCTAATCTAGAGTCTTTTCTCGATGAATACATTTTTTCCATTGAGGTTGATGAGACTTGGGAATTGTACTTTGATGGGTCTAAGTATCGTACAGGATTGGGGGCAGGGGTGGTCTTAATCTCTACTAAAAAGAAGCCTATTCCTCTATCATATCATCTTAGTTTCTTATGTACCAACAACATTGCTAAATATGAAGCTCTTATAGCTGGAATTAAAGCAGCCTTGGCATTGAATGTGAAATATCTACATATTTATGGAGATTCTCAATTAATCATAAGACAAGTGATAGGAGTTTATCAAGGTATGAAAGACAAATTATCACAATATAAAGATCTAGCTTTATCCTTGTTGCAAAAAATTGATTCTTATACCATGGAGCCTGTTCCTCGAAAAGATAATCGACACATTGATGTGATGGCATGTGTTGCCTCTCTTGTGTCTCTAGATGATCCCTTGGTAGATATACAATTCACTATTCACAACCTCACTACCCTAGCTATTGCTGATAATCCTAGTGATGTGTCATATTGTTGCATTATAGATTCTAATGAATGGTACTCACATATCATGAGATATTTGAGTGATGGTACCTTTCCTGATTCTGTGAATAAGAATACTAGGGATAAGATTCACAAATTGGCTGCTAGATACATTATCCTTTATAATGTTCTTTATAGGAGGGGTTATAATGGTCTTCTTCTTCTATGCTTAAACAAGGATTAAATCCCTATTTCTCTTGAGGAAGCACATTTAGGTGCTTGTGGGGGTATTTTGGGGGAAGGTCTGTAGTTCAGAGATTGCTCTGAATGGGATATTATTGGAAAACCATGGAAAATGATTCCTTTGTATTTGTTAAACGATTTCACCAGTGTTAGCAACATAGAAATTTGATCCATGCCCCTTCCCAAGAGCTTCGATGACAGGTAGCGTCTTGACCCTTTTCTACATGGGGTTTGGATCTTGTTGGTAAAATATCTCCTCCTTCATCTCAAGGACATACTTTCATCATAACTGCCACTGATTACTTTACGAAGTGGGTGGAAGTCGTTCCTCTTTGATCAACTATAGCTGAAGTAATTTGTCAATTCATTTTGGAAAACATCATTTCTCGATTTGGGATACCTTCTGCCTTAGTTTCAGATAATGGAACGCCATTCAAAAATAAGGATGTGAAGAAGATTCTCAAGAAATACCATATTCAATATAAATTTGCTACACCTTATTATCCTCAATCAAATGGTCAAGCTGAGTCTTCTAATAGGATAATCGAACAAATTCTTCGAAAGACTGTAAACGAGCATGGCAAGGAATGGCATACTCAATTAACCTATGCTTTGTGGGCCTATCACATGAGTGTACATGTTGCTATGGGTTGTACCCCTTATAATCTCATTTATGGTGCTAATGTCATTATGCCTTTGGAGTTAGAAATTCCTTCTTTGAGAGTTTCTCTTAGGGGTATAGTGGATGACAATTCCTATAGAGATAAAAGATTTCAACAACTTGAGATGCTCGATGAATGGTGTATAAATTCCCTCGAGCATATTCAAGTGTATCATAAAAATTTGCAACGAAGCTACAATGATAAGGTTATCCAACGTTCCTTCTCGGTAGGGGATTTAGTCCTTTACGAGAATCAATGCAATGTGAATGCCTTACTCGAGGAGAAAGGAAAAGTTAGTCCTAATTGGCTTGGACCATACATTGTTGTTGAGGTCTATGGATCAGGTGCTTACAAGATAGCAGATATGGAAGGTACACCTCTCAAGGAACCCATAAATGCTATGCACCTTTGTAGATATTAATGCCTAGTTCTATTTTTTCTGTCTCTCTTTCTTTCTAGTCTTCTTTTTGTTCTCTTTCCATGTCTTTCTTTCTTCAAAATTGGGTAATATGTTAGCATGTGTTCATTAAAGTATGTAAGATAAATGATATTATACTATTTGGTTTGCATTACTTCATTCTTGACAAGCATGTTTCATTACTGTATTGTTTGTCTAGGATTCTTTTTATGTAAATTGTAATGGATTTACATTTCATATGTGCTAGCATGTTATACAATTTCTTATGTGTTAAGTAGAATTATATCATGTTGTGTTTAATTAGAATTAATTAAATCACATCTGTCATATAGTTATTAGGTTTAATACATTCTTCTTTTAGATAATCAAAGTAGCATTTTATTAAACACTTAGTATATATATATAAATTTAATCATGAAGCATTCGAAAATAAATAACATGGAAATTAAAATTAGACATACATGTTCATTACTCAATATGTTACTTCTAATCTAAGAAAACACATATATTGTTTAAGCATTAAAATAACACCTCCATGAGTATCATAATATATACATCATTACATCAAAATCATCTCCTAAGACTAGTAGCTAGAGGATGGTGGCTAGACGCCCTCTCCTGATCTGGCCATGGGGGTGGCCCCATGGTAGTGTATCATGATACGAACTGCAAGGAGCTCCTAGGATCCCTCTCCATCATGATTCCATAGTATGTGGATACCTTTGTTTGTGAAGCTTCTAGGTCACACTCTGTCTATGATAATCTCTCTCGTAGGACCTCCACCTCCATCCGAATAGGGGAGAAAAGGTCCTCATTTCGTCCTACATTCCTATGGGATCTGTGCACTATCTATGAGGAACTATGAATGTGCGTAGTCACAATAAGGTTTGTCACTACATTTTGAATCAGAGAACACCACTCCTGGACAATAGTTGCAAGATAGAGAAAAAATTTTCATTAGTAACATTTTATATAATCAAATCTAAAGCAAGTAGGTAAATCAATAATAGGACACCTTACCTAGATCTCCCTCTTGCTAGTAGGGATCATGGACAATGACTGCCTAAGACTAGGACCTACTAGGATCTCTGCGCTCATGCTATCTCTATACAATAGGTGTGGACTGATGGGGACCAACATCACAATCCCTTATAGGGTCCCTCTCCGCTTGTAGTGGGAGACTCGGTGGATCTAGGGCTATGGTATCCTCCCCGGAGTGATGAGGAACTACATCTAATTTGTCCTCCTCCTCCTCCTCCTCCTCCTCATCATCATCCTCCTCCTCGTCATCCTCCTCCTCCTCCTCCTCATCATCTCCATCCTGATATCCTTCTATGGTATTAGGATCATCTCCATCTCTGCCTACCTCCTGCTCCTCTTTGTCATCAGCCTGATCATCTGAGCCCTCCTTGGATGCATAAGATCCCTCTTTGTTGCCTAACTTTCTCCATGGTGCATGGTTCCCTCCAGGGAAGTCTACTAGGAAGATGGCTCGAGGGTATGTCCTCCCCCACCATGTGATGTACTATCGATGAGCACTTGAATCATCTCTATAATCTGTCATTATTTCCTAATCTGACCCATCTGAATCTGTGATGTTGATCTCATCACTGGTAGGCCTAGGAATGGGTCCTAGCCTTGACATCACGCATGAGTTTCAGATGTACAAAGGATCATTAGTAGGAACACACTTCTTGAACCTAAACGGTCACCAAACTCAGTCAAAGTAGAAGGGAATGACTATGTGGTTGTAACACCCCTCTAATAAATGGTTCCTCTGCATGCTAAACATTTGCCTGTGTATCCCTGCCCACATGTACATCCTGATGTAGGGTCTCCATATGACCCCACCCACTGAAAATCTATCCAAGCTCAACCTCCAATATAGGAGATCACCAAATCACCACTCATGGGTAAGAGGATAAGCATATATCGTAGGCTACTATGGGAGTAGCTCTATGAGGGATCCACTAGGCCTAGTGCAGGTAATATGCTCAAACATCCACACCTGTAATAGCATGCATGTCATCAGGTTGCATCCCAGTCCAAGCACATACTCCCCATGGTTGTGATAAAGATGTACAAGTATGCCTCAACCGCAAGAGTATACTCTCTTGTGTCTTTCCATATCTCATATAGCGTAGACGAGTCCTCCACGCATATGTGTACTACACCCATTAGGGCACACAACTAATGCAAGGGTCACAATCATGAGTCACCTCACTAATGGAACCTCGTCGGTAGGGTGTAGGAGCTATCTGACCATGATGCGGCCCCTCGTCTCATTGCGTATCACTCTCCCCACAACATATACCTGCTCTCTCTTGTAATCCTCCTATGTCCGGTCAGATCGATAACTCATGGTCTCTCTTCTAATGGGAAGGCATAGAATGCGGTATACATCCTCAAGGGTGACTGTCACCCCCCCATAGGTAGTAAGAATGTCGAGGTGTCTACATCCCACCTCTCCATCAGTGCCATCAACATCGCAAAATGGAATCAGATGGTCGGCATGGTCATTGCATCTCACAAGCCCACTGGATGTTGTGAATCCCTCTCTCCTGCTGTCAGCCTTGGGATCTACTCCCGAAGGCTCCGAAAGGTGAGACCAACGGTGTGCTCGTAGATGTACAGTAGTGTCTACAAAATAAAAATCAATCTATCATCAGTAATCAATCAATCATCTATCATCATCTAATCAATGCAATCATTTTATTAGTTCTAAAACTCATCGCCTGATCCTGTGTCACCATTGGTCGCCACGAACAGGGACTAGAGTTCCCTACTGGGACCATGGCACCCAAAGGGGACCATGGTGCCCCCTTGGGACCATGACACCTTAGGACCCCTAGGTTTCTAAAGAGGGGTCCCGGGCACAGACTAGGCGATGACATCATTATTCCTAAAAAACTATGAAAACATGAAAAAGTCAAATGGAGTTAACAGAAGGTCAACTCACCTCATCAAGCGGTCAGCCGATGAGTATGAACTGGTGCAAGATCTCCATCCTTGTAGGTCTCTTAGGTCGGCATCAAGGCATGATGTCTTGTATGTGGGCTCCTCTACAATGAATAGTGCCAAAAAGTTAGAAAGTGACAAATAAAGGTGTCACTTTCATATTTATGTGTTATGCACTTTTTCACTTTATGTGTTTAAGTTAAAACCCTAATTTCTATATTTTTTCTTGAATCTATCATATCTTACGCTAGGAAGCTCTGATTCTCGTACTGTTGGTGGTGTTGGAATCATGAGTTCATCCTCTCACTTTTCATTAATTCCATAACGTTCTTAGATGAGAAATCAAGCCTTGTTGTGAACTTGCTTCATGAAAATATTTATCACAATTCGCTGTGGAAAACATGATACCCTATTTGACCTCACTAATAAGCAAGTCAAAATTGGGGGGCCATATAGCTACCCATGAATTTTGTCACTTTCCTTAGTAAGCATTAGGTGATTTTTTGATCTAACATGTAGTTTTGTAGGGTGTGGTTGCTAATTGTGTACTGCAGATACCAGTGGGGACTTCATTCAACAACTTATGGATATATCCTTTTTTTCTCAAATGATGTTTACTTTTATGTACTTTAGCTTGCATATGCACGTAGTGTCATATGACCACTAAAGTGGGGGCTAAATGTAGTGTCGTAAATTATACACCCTTGCTAGGGTAGTACAATTTCACACTTAGGTTAGCACCCGCCTTAGTGTGTCTTGCATCTTGAATTTCTAATTCCCCTTTAAGCATTTAATTAATTAATTTAATTAATTCTAAGGTCATGTCTCATCACTTTACATATTATAAAGTTGGGACCTTTACCCTAAGTGTGCCCCCTTTCATCTTATTCCTCCAATGAATCATTTAATCATAAACCCTAATTATGTGAATTTTGACTGTTTAGGCTCGATTTCACATATCAAAACATCTCAAAATCAGCTGTAACTTTGGGATGTGCTCTAATATCATCATATCTAACGGACCCAAAATTTGGTGAAAAGTTGGTCGGACCGTGGCGGGAATGCACATGGTCCGTGACTTTTTGCCCAAAATTTTGGTTGCACAATCCTATGATATAATAATGCTTAACCCCAAAATAACAACATGAAATTCAAATCCTAGGTTGACCTAAAATGAAATTAAGATCTAGGGTTTCATACTTTAGAGCTCTTTTCATTTGAAGGGGCCTTCTTCTGAGAATCAAAGAACAAGTTTTTGGAGCATTAGAGCCTTCTTTGCAACAAAAGAGTAGATCTTTGAAGTCTTAAAAAACATTCAATATTCATCCATCAAACATTCATCAAGCATCATTTTATCAATTGGGGGCTTTTGAAGATGTAGAAGAACAATAGGAGATCACCGACTGACGATTGGTGTTTACCTCTCCCTTGGGGTTGGGTATGGTTTCATGTTGTTTTCATATATTTGCATAAGATTCATTTTGATTCATATTCATGCTTTAGATTAATTTTCATTGTGGATTTAGAGCATTTACTTTGTCAATTATAAGCAATTAGGGTTTACTCTTTAGGGTTGCTCTAGGTTGTTTACTTTCATTCTTAGGATCTTGTACACACACAAGGTTCTTGCACACACATTTTTAGTATATTATCCACTATTTGTGGAGGTGGAAATCACAAACACAAGGGTTTGACTAAGGAAAAACCCTATATAGCCACCCTAAACCCTTTTTTCAGCTTCAGGTATAGGTTCGGATCTAAGCGTCGCTAGAGGTTTCAGGACCGAAAGAGCACACAGGGATAGTTCTAGGTTGCACATCTTGGTAGAAACCCCAATTATAGGGGTATGACACCCTATTCTTTCCTAGGACAATGGTGTGGCACCATGTTCCTTCCCTTTGTCATCAGGACTTGGCAGAATAGTACTTTGCAGGTCTAAGAATCCCTCCTGTCAGTTGTAGCTCCAGGATTGTAGAATCTAGATAGTGGCATGGCACCCATGTCCCAAACATTTCTGCTTAGATTTTATACATAGGTGCACCTTTGATTTTTTCTTCTAATATGTACTTTTCAGCAATGTCTTAGTTTTTCTTTGATCTTCATTCTCAGATTAGGGTTTGCTTCTTACTGGCATTCTAGGTTACATTGTATTTTGCATCATTCCTCTCTCATTAAAAACCTAAGAGGTAACCCATGACTCTCTCTTTCTCATAAGAATTAGTTGACATGCGTTACCTCCCTAGGCTCTTTCGTATTCCATGAGTGTGTATGAGAGTGGGATTAGGGTTTCCATACTTATTCTCATCTTTTCCACTACACAAAAGTAAACACAACAATACATATCAGCAATACTTATTCATCACGAACTATGCATTCACATCATCATATAAATCAACATTAAGAGATCAAGAGCATCATTATTATCTAAACATCTAATCATCCTCATAATATCATCATATAAAAACATATTGCACACCATAAAATCATATCATCATCAGTAACGCATCACATGTGGATCAGAGAAAATCAAGTGCCATATATCATACATCTTAAAACTGTCAAAATATACAAGGGATATCATGTCTATCAATACAACAGGACAAATATCTCAGGTATGACTATCTCCTGAGGTAGATGGTCTGGCAGTAGATGTCCCAGCTCCTGGATCTCCACCAGATGGATCATGTCAGGAAGGCTCCATAACACCTATGCTCTTTGTCCTTGTATGACTGCGTCCAGATTGAGTGGACACCATTGTAACATAGCTAGGAGCTCTGTGATCTTGAGGGATCATATCCTCATACAAATGCCTATAATACTCAACCTCCTTGGCCAAGTATTGTATCTCTCTTAGTGTGTCCCAGAGTGGGGCACCGACTGTGGCTCTCCCTAACCTGTCAGCAAGGGCCTCTACTCAAGCCTGACGTTCTACTATTGTATCTCTCTCTGCCCGTAGTTGCATAATCTATCGTTGCTGCACTAGCACCCATGCTTGCAACTCCTACACTAATCTGTGATTCTTGCTGGTAGGTGGGCACCCTGATCTGAACGGATACCTGTGTTGTGGTCCCACCTACACCTGCCCTTGTCTGAGGCACTGGTGGAGGAATAACATGAAATATCCTCCTTTGGGAAGGTCACCTCTCATCCTCTACCCCTCCCATATTAGCTAGCACTGCACCACACCTATCCTACCACCCCCACTTACACCAAGAACAAGACCACCACCTCCCCCTCCACCTCTACCTCCTCCACCACCTCCACCGCTGTCTCCTCCTCCACCTCCACCTCCACATCCACCTCTGCCATCTCCACCCCCCTCTACCTCTACCTCCACCACCCCCTCTACCTCCATCTCCTCCCTCCTCTCCCTCATCCTCCTCTCTCCCTCTAGGACCCCCTCGCCTTTGTGGCTACTCCTCATCATCATCATCAAAAGCTGGTAACCGCTCCGCTGGATCTGATATGTGCTCCACTACATGTGCCGTGATGTAGGATGAGAACTCCTCTGTCATCCCAACATCTACTACCCTGACCTTGTAATCCCAAATCTGTCCTGCCAAGGTCATGTACTCATCCATAGTTGCTCCACTATCTAGGGTAGGCGCCCAAACCGACACATCCTGTCACCGACGAGCATACAAATAGGCTCCCTGTGGTATCCCCTGCTTTCTACCATACTACCTATGAACACGATTATGCAAAAATCATTTAGTGATAAAGGGTGTCTGCCCAATCAGGTATCTCAACATGTATACATAGGAAATCTCTAGCCCATCCTCTGCCCACACCTCACAATCCGTATATGGTCTCTAGATGACCGTATCAATATCATCTAATGCCCTCCATCAGTTCTCTAGTTTGCCTAGCTTACACTAGACAAATACACCTATATACCCATATGCATATGCCCGACCAACTGTCGTAGCCCTGTTTACAAGTGCTCTCGAAACTGGTATATGCTCCCAAGCCCACACCTGTAATAATGTCACCCTAGCTGATAGACTAGTGTATCTCATATATGCTACTTGGTGGACCTCTTTGTATAGATGGGCCAACATGCAAGAACCCCATGGAAACTTGCCTCCCCGAATCACCATATCCTCCAGAACCAATCCCCATCCAACGACTAGTCCCTTTGACCTACGATCGAGACACAAGAAACCACCAATGAAACCTGCTAATACTGACGATAGCAGAGCGTAACCCAAATCTAAAAACTCCTACCACGGGATCTCATAGCCACTAATGTGATCATCTTGGAAAATATGGTGGAGAGCCTGTGTGCCACCCTCCTTGGTCTGCTCATAGGGTAGCAAATCCCCAACCACAGGAATCCACAAAATCTGATAATAGTCCTCTAGTGTAAATGTCATCTCACCGATCACCAAATGAAAGGTGTTTGTATCATTGTGCCACCTCTCTGCCAACACTGTCAGTAACCCCTGGTTAATGATATACCAAGGCATGCCTAGTAAATATGATAACCCACATCTCTCAATCACATCTCTGTCAGCCTGTGACAAGTGCGGGATAAGTATCCATGACTTTGGGAATCGCTCCTGAGACTCTAGTACACCAAGCTCTTCATGCAAATCAACACATATCCATCATTAGTTCTCGATTCAATCATATCTATCTATAATATAAAATATATAAACTTGAAAACATGAAGCATATCAAAAACACATGAGAAACATATTCGCATCAATCAGTGAATCATATAAGTGCAACATATCAAGACCCATATAAAAAACAAGACCCATATCGAAATCAAGACCCATATTCAAATCAAGACCCATATCGAAAACAAGACCCATATCGAAATCAAGACCCATAACAAAAACAAGACCCATATCGAAAACAAGACCCATATCGAAATCATGACTCATAACGAAATCAAGACCCATATCAAAAACAAGATCCATATTGAAATAAAGACCCATATCAACTCAAAGACCCATATCGAATCAAGACCCATATCGACTCAGGACCCATATCAAAATCAGATTCATATCGAAATCAAGACATATATTGAAACAAGATCCATATCGATCATAGACTCATATCGCAATCCAGTAGCATATCAGAATCAGGCATCATAACAAAACAGGATTCACATCAGATCATGAACCATATCAGACAATTGACGAGTTCACATATTGACATCTACGCAAGCTATCCAATCCATTTGACTCATGATGCATTTTTCAAAACACCTTTTTTTCCAAATTTTTTTCCCTACGCGCTAAATTAGGGCTCTAAAGCACTAAGATGCCACGTATGCGCTAAACTTTTCCACATATGCGCTATAAAACACACCTTATGCACCATCTTGTTATCATGCTCTAATTGTCATACCTATTGCACTACCCTGTTTGCCCAATGTGCTAAATCTACTCTACCTGCTATCTGACATACCATTTGCATTACCCTATTTGCCCAATGTGCTAACTGGCATACCCTTTGAGCTGCTCTATGAGCCTTATGTGCTAAAATTACCCTACATACTAACCTAGCCCCCGACTGTGCTACTCTTTGACACTCAGATGCTAAAACTACCTAGGGTTTTCTACGCCCTAAAATTCCTATCATATGCGCTAAAAGACCTACCCTATGTGCTAAACCAACAAATTCTGACCCAAAAATTAAAAAACGTGATAAAAATCAATAAAATTAATTAAAAAAAGAAGGATTTTAGCCACTTACTGGTGGGCCATATGCGGCGGGTCTCCGATATCACCTGATGTGCTCAAATCGGTGCGAAGAGTATGGAATCGACATCATGCTCAGAGCTCCAAATGTCACAATCACAAAGAGACAAGTGTGCAAATGATTTTTCAAAATCACTTTTTACCATTTAATAGGGTAAATCAAAAGGTTAATAAGTGGGGCATGTATTTTACTCCTACTTTTTCATTATTAACCTCATCAACATCATCTTTTTTTTGGGAGATGAATCAACAATGTGCATCCAATGCAGTCAATATTGTCATATCACAATTAATTAAAAAATGATCATAAACTTGACAACTTTTCACCAGATCCTTGGTTCATCTCCCAAGGGGGCATCATCAATATCGTTCATCAAATCTACATCTAGGACATCATATCGACAACTTTGGTGACAACATCATATCGAAATTTTTTGGTGGCATATTCAACAATTTTCTTTGAATCAACATGTGCACACATGTCACTTCAAAGAGAGGCAAAATGTAGACATATAAATTTGACCACTTTTCTAAATAAATATTTAATATTTATTTTAACCCCATTCCTCCTATTAATTAAATCCTATTTAACTAATTTCTTCATTTTCATCTATTTGATTAAATAAATTATTGAATTTATTTAATTAAATTCATATAAACCTTTTCTAGCCTTTAATTAAATAAATCACTTTATTTAATTAAATCCCCTTTCTCCCTTTTTAATTAAATTTACATTTAATTAAATTGATCCTTGCAAATAAATAAATATAATTTATTTATAAAATCCCCCCACTTGTATTTACGCAAGTTGCATTTATTTTGGTTGAAATAAAGTAATTTTATTTTAATTAAAATGATTTTCCCTCATCCACTTGCATTTTCCTACATCTCCCACTTGCCTCCTAAACCCCTTCTAGATTCTTATAATCACTTCCAATTTAGCCTAATTCATCTCCTAATTATTGAAACATTCCTAAGAAAAGGGAAGTCACTTCTCAAAGCCTCCAAAGTCTTCAATAACCATTAAAGTGTTTGTGTCTTCAAATGGTTAACCTCTAAAGTCTTCCAAACCATTAAAGGCTCTTACATAACCATTTATGGTTAACTCACCTTTGACCTTTGGTTAGAGACTTTCCTCTGACTTAACCATCCTTTTGACTCAAGGGTCTCATCAAATACTTATGGATTTGACCATAGTTATCCTATTAACCCTTGCACAAGAGTTTAACCCTTGGGTAAAAGATTTATCCATTGGATAACCCTAACTTAACCTTAACCCTTACCTCCTAAGGTAACCTTCATGTCTTCTCAAACATTTAATGTTTCCTGCATCTCCTCTCAAGCAACCTCTTGTTGACAATTGTCACCATTTCATTGGTGAGAATTGTAAACATGGTTTGATTAACTTTCAATCCTAGCCCTTGTTAATATTATTCAATCTTAACCATCCATTTCCCTATTTTCCTTATAATAGAGCTCTCATTCTTCATTTTCCATATCTCCAAGTTTTTATGCATCTACATTATTATAGATACTTAAATTAATTAATTTAAATTCCTCGCATAATTAATTAATTTATTGTGCCAATTCCTATTCCTTCTCAATATTAATTAAATATGATTAATGTTGTCACTATATATTCTTTTGATTGTTTTATTTAATAAATCAATCTACCTTTTTTCTTCTAAAACCCCTAAAATTAATTCTTTCCAAATTACTCCTTTTAATTAATTAATTTTAATTAATTAATTAACCTAGGTGATTCCTACAAATCACCTTTTTCCTAATCCATCATTAACCTAATGAATTCTTCTAGAATCCCCCTAATCTCACTTATCATTATTCTTCTAATTTTTAATCCCCTCCACTCATTCTCTCTCCTAGTCAAATCCTCCTACAAATCCCATTTCCCTAATCCCACCTAATCATTCCTCTAATCTCTCTCCTAATGAATTTCTAGTGGCTAATCCCCATGATTAGCCACAAAGTCGACTCCTTGTCCCTTCCATCCAACCACCTTCCTTAAATGCCCTTTTCCTAGGTGAATGTGAGATTTTCAAAATTTCACATTCCTCTAGATATCCCATCCTCCAAGGAATTTTTAATTCCTCTTTATTCCTCTAATCCTTATGATCATCCTTTTTGAATAATTTTTAATTCCTCATCCCCATCCCTCAAGGAATATTTTATTCCTTTCTCTTCCCTAGGCACATTGGGAAGTCTTCCCAATGAGTCTTGAGGAGTGTGGAGACAAGAAATACCTGGAAAGCATATCTCTTGGTCTCCACACTTGTCTTGTCACCTCCTCTTGGGCCATGTGTGGGCTCACATGGAATCTTGACCCTTCATCTTGGGTCAATCCTATCCCTCCATTTCTTCTCCTCTTCTCCTATAAATTGAGGACTCCATTCCCTTGTTTATCATCTCCAAATCTTGTAAGTGCATGCTGCTAATTTGCTTAGTGAAATCAATCTAGGTACCCAAACTATAGTCAAATCATTCTCATTTGCATACTTAGCTATTTTGATCACCATCCACAACTTCACTCTTTCATCCATCTATCCATCTCCATCCTCATTTGTGCACACTTTGGAGAGCCAACCACATATCTATATTGGACCAATCCAATGAAGCTAAGGAGTGGCATATTCTTGGCTTCATCAAGAGTCCAAATCGAAGGAACAAGAGAACTCTCTTATCAAGGTATAATAGATTGTTGTTCATGTCTTTCATTTGTATATTTTGTGCTTTTGATTTGAATTGACAATCTAACCTTGTATAGGATTTTTCCCTTGGTTCAATTATAGCCTAATTTACTAAGCATCTTAGCCTCTCTTTGTTAAAACATCATCATAGTATTTAGAAGCATTTTTCATATCATAGAATATTCATGCTAGGCTAGTATATCATGTTAGGATAATTTTTTAATCCTTTATCATATTATTATCTTTATCTTAAATTAATTATCCTATTTTTAACACATCATATAGATCTTAGAATGCATTCATGCATGTAGATCAAATATCACTCCCATCTAGTGAAAGGAAATTGTGACATTGTATGGAGCTCACAAATGAGTAATACAAAATCATTCCTTTTACCCTAAACCCCAAGAAAATAATACAATAAAGATTTATTCTACTCATAAAATAGCATTTACAATCAACGTTGACATGTTGCTAAAAATAGAAGCTACTAAAAATATAAATTTTTTCCAAATGAAAAACTAGGCCAATTGGAGACAGTGAAATTTTCTAAAAATAAACTTACTAAAAATAGACACTGCTAAAAATAGTAAGTTTTATAGAAAACGCCGAAAATTCACTGGTAGGCTCTTTGAAAGATTTCCTTTTCTACACCTAACCATAGATTAACATCTCATAAAACATCATAATAAATCACCAATATATAATCCAAATCATAAGTATACCATCAATAACATCAATATGCCCATCTCAAATAAAGTATAAGAGTAATTATGTCTTGAAATATATAAACATCATAATATAGTCCAATAACATTGATCACATGAATGCATCCATACACACATACACCAAAGAAATAAACCACACATAATGAGTCAAACATAGTCTAATAAAGTCAAAAGTAATAATTATTTAAAGAAAAGCAAGGAGGGGTATTAAAATCTGATAGAGGTGAATAATTTACTTCAAATGAATTTGACAATTTTTATGAGAAATATGGTATTAGAAGGCATTTTTATACTCCAATAACTCCTTAGTAGAATGGTGTGGTAGAAACTAAGAATAGGACTATTATTGAGATGGCTAGAACTATGATGAAGGATGTAACTTAGCTAATGTGTATTGGAAAGAAGTTCTACATATTTATATTTACATTCTTAACAAGGTAAAGATATAGTATATCATACTAAGACACCTTATGAGATATGAAATGGAAGACCTCCCACTGTGAAGTATTTGAGAATCTTTGGGAATAAGTGTAAATCAAAAGAGATGAAAATGATCTCAAAAACTTTGATACTAGAGTAGATGAAGGAATAAATTCTTGGGATATGATACAAATAGCAAGGCATATCAATGTTACAATGGGAGATTCAATAAGATAGTGAAGAGTACAAATGTGAAAGTGTGTGAGGTATGAGATTAGACTGCCCCTGAACCCATTCAAGAGACTAAATTTGAGATCATTCTTTTTGTTGTATAAGAAAAGATGGATCTAGAAGATAGCAATGTGGAAGAGATAGATGAAACTGAAGAAGATAAAGAAAGACCAAAGCAAGCAATCAAGACCTCAAAATATGTATAGAGGAATCATTCAGAAGATCAAATAATTAGAGACAAAAATCAAGGAGTTCAGACAAGAAGAAGTATTATAGAGATAAATGAGTAAACAAATTGATATTTTCTTTCACTTATTGAACCTAAATCATATGAAGAAGTGAGCGAAGAAAAAAGTTAGGTCAAAGTAATGGACGAAGAATTGAATCAAATATAGAAGAATCAGACTTGAGAGTTGGTACCCAAACCAATGGACATGAATGTGATAGGAAATAAGTGGGTGTTCCAGAATGAAGTGAATGAACAAGGACAAATCAAAAGGAACACGACAAATTTGGTATGTAAAGGCTATTCTCAGGTAGAAGGTATTGATTTTGAGGAAACTTTTTCTCCATTAGCTAGGATGGAAGCTATTAGAATGTTTCTTTTTTTTCTTAAAATAATTTCAAGGTATATCAAATGGATGTTAAGTCACCATTTCTAAATGGATAATTGGAAGAAAATGTATACATTGAACAACTAGATGGATTTAGATTATCAAAGGATTTGTATGTGGTTTGCAGGTTAAAGAAAACAATAAATAGACTCAAGAACCTAGAGATTGGTATGCTAGATTGGATATATATTTGTTACAACAAAATTTTAGGAAAAGTACTACAAACAATAATATTTATTTTAAGATTGAAGCAATAAGTTGTTGATTGTTGTTGTTTATCTTGATAATATTATCTTTGGAGGAAGTGATAGTTTGTGTTAGGAATTTGCAGAAGGAATTTGAGATGTTTATGTTTGGAGAGATGTCACTATTTATTGGTCCTCAAGTCACTCAGTTGGATAATAGAATCTTTATTTATCAAGCTAAGTATGCCAAATAGATGTTAAAGAAGTTTGATATGGAGAATTGTAAAACTGTTACTACCCCTTCAGTTGTTGGTTGCAAATTAGGAAAAGATGATACATTTCCAAATGTTGATCAAAAGAAGTAAAAATCTATGATTGTAGGACTAGTATATATTACTACTTCTAGACTAGATATTATGCAGGGTGTATGTTTGGTTTCAAGATTTTAGGCTAGTCCAAATAAAATTCATGATAAAGTAGTGAAGAGGATTTTTAGATACTTGAAAGGAAGTTAGGACTTTGGCTTATGGTACAAGAAGGATCAAGCTTTCATGTTGAAAGCATACGTAGATGCTGATTGAACCAAAAGTGTTGATGACAAGAAGAGTACTAGTGGTGGTGCATTTCTTTTTGGGAGAAATATTGGTTTCATGGATAAGTAAGAAGCAAGAGTCAGTGTCATTAGATCCACTGTAGAAGTTGAATATATTGCAACAACATCTTGTTGTACTCAAGTTATGTGGATTAAGAATACTTTTAAGGTTGTCAGAGTAGCATATGACGAGGCTATTCCTATTATGTGTGATAATACCAGTGATATAAACATTTCAAAGAATCTAGTTATGCATTCAACAACAAAAAATATCTCAATCTATTATCATTTATTACTTGAGAGAGTTTTGTAGAGAAAGAAGTCAGTTTGGAATAAATTTCTACAACATAATAGGTAGCATATATTCTTACTAAGGCATTAGTGAAGGATACTTTTGATTATCTTAGGAAGAAGTTAAGGATTATGTCCCCTCCTTTTTCTAACTAGATACATTTTAGTGGTGCATCTTTCTAGGGGGAGATTCAATGCTTATCCTTTATCTCCTTGATTCATGTTGTTAATGCTCTCAAGGGGAGAAATGGTGTGTGTTGGTTAGTATGTTTTACAACACCCTTTGTCATTGTGGTCAAAGGGGGAGAGATTTTTTGTAAGAGTGAGAGAGAGAGAGAGAGTGAGAGAGAGAGAGAGAGAGAGAGAGAGAGAGAGAGAGAGAGAGAGAGAGAGAGTTGTTGTGAGATTGGGAGAGCGAGTTTTTCTAAGATCGGAGAGAGTTGTGAGATTGTTTAATTGTTGCCATCAATGACAAAAGGGGAGATTGTTAGAAGAATGAACTTGTATGGTTTTCATCAATGCCAAACCTGGTTATCTAGATGGATATTGGTTCAAATATTCTCTTGGTTGTTGTAGTTGTGTTTTGTGTTTTAGATAGTAATTTTGGTGTTGGTCATGACATCTTGTGCACAACATGGCCCGGAAAGATTTTTGGCTCCCTTTGAATATGTTGCTAATTGTTTTGCAGTTTAGTGGATCATATTATTTTGGTCTGGATATGTTTTGAAAGTTATATTGAGATGTTGCTATGAGACTCACCATGTTGTGTGCAGATCCGCATGGAGTATTTTGCATTGGAAGAGGTTCGGTGGCTGAGTGGTTGTTATATCTACATGTTACATTTGGTAACAAATTTGGAGGATGTATTAGCATGCGTAGATCATTGGATCAATTGTGGAAGGATGTATTATAATTTATGTTTTGGTTTCCTCTTTCTCCTAGAATGCACAGATTTGAGTATTTTAGGTTCAAGTGGCTTATTTTGTGTAATATTGCTTATTCTGTTTTGGTCGACCCTCAATTAGGTTTTCAATGTTGTATCTCATATTTAAGATGTGCAAATGAATGAGCAGTATGTTATGGGAAGTGGTTTGTTTGTGAATTGATGAGAAGTGCATGCAGATGATATGCAAGCAAATTTGTGGTTGGGTGGACATAAATGTCTTCACGATCAATGTTGGCACACACCTTGAGATGTGGTGGAGTGATGGAGGAAAAGTGGATTTTGAATTTTGAAATTTTGTGCGAGGAGTGAACATGAATTTTGGGACATAAGGACCCAAAATGGATGAAAGAGGTGATGGAAGAATAGATTTGGAAGGTGTTGAAGAACACAAATGGACACTGAGAGGGGGGGGTGAATAAGTGTATTTTAAAGATTTAAATGTGTGTTAATACTGAGACTACAAATTAATTAAGAACACACACACATGTGCAAAAAACCACAACACCATATTTATGAGGAAAACCCAATGTGGGAAAAACCTCGGTGAGAATAGCTATTGGAGTCTACTGCTCCAATCCAGCCTCACAGTGAATAACAATTTACAATGTTTAGGGCACCAAACCAAGGAGCACCAACCCCTGATTTTATGAGAACCTACTCAAAGGAGCACCTACCCTTGCTCTGAGCACCCACTCAAAGATTTATAGTAATTATTAAAGTTTACAATGCAGTGATGAAACCTTGTTACAAATGAGTTTTGTAACACTTACAAATTTCTCATATCTTGAGAATGAATTTCTTTGCCTGCTGAAGTTCCTTCTATGTTTCTTCTTCTTCCTCTATCTGGATTTATTCTTCTCTTTTCTCTTTGCTTACTCTCTCTCTATTTCTGTGGATGTCTCTAATTTTTCCTAGCAGCAACATCCTCACTTCCCACGCACACTTCTCAAAAAAAAAAATTCCACTTCTATCAAATCACATTTTCTAGCTCTGCAAAATCAACTCTGCATCGAAGAATATTTTCCCCTCCAAATCTACAATTTAAAATTAATTCATTTGTCTCTCCAGGTTTCAGTCTGTAGCAGATTTAATTTTCTTTCTTGGATCTACCATCTGCATTAAATGACTCTTCTCTATTTTTCTAAAAGTTCTCTGTATTGAGTTGCTATATTTAGCAAACTCAATCTATCCAACTATTTGATTCTGCCTCTGTCGATTACCTTGATCCCTTTAACCATCTTCTACTGGATCGCCATTAATGCATTTTCCATCCTCTATCAACTGACCTTGAAAATATCAACAACTACGTCCATCGTCACTGACTTTTGCTTATCTGATTCGTTCTTTGTCTACCAGGAAACCACGTGTCTTTATATTCTTCATCCAGATCACTTGGTCAAGGTTGGTCAGCTTCCACATAAAACCTTTGTGCTTATCAGCATACATAAGTGTCATCAATAATCTTCATAATCGACATCCAAATCACCTAGTCAACCATGGTCAATCGCCACATGGACAATTGTGCTTATTGGGCTGCCACTTTGTTGATAAAAATACCTTTAATAGCCATGATGACCTTAAACTCTATCGCTGTGGGATGGAAGGCCATTTTTCCTTTTAACTTGCCTCGCATAATCATTCACACACTCATTTTACCCATGCAGGCTGGCAAGATGCACCATCTTTCTGCCTCTACTCAACCCGTGGGATCCTCTTTCCATCCTTCTGTAGGTTATGGGATAGTGGGATCCTTCACTCGCTTCACTATCTTATCCTGCACGACCATTGCACATCCATCTTGAATGATGAGAGATAGCAAGACCCATTCACCACTCTCTTCATGTTACCTCACACGAGCATGATCTTGTCTTACTTAGCTCCATGACATCATCTTGTCTTTGATGATGTGGGATAGCAGGAAGCCCAAATCTTGTCTTTGTCCTCTTAACCCCACATGGTCACCTTTCACATGTCCATCATTCCACGAGATGGAGAGAAGCATCTCTTGCTTCTCCTTATGTTACCTCGCAAGACCTTCAATCTCAACTCAAGCAAGTCATGAGATAGCGAGGGTTGCTATGCCCTGCTTGTAGTTATCCCACACGGACACCATGCACACTCTTTGCATGGTGTGGGATAGCAGGGGACACATTTCCCTTTGAATTTTCCTGCCCTACATGGTCAGCCAAGGCTCAAAAAATTTGTTGTAGGATAGTGAGGGGTCTTTGATCTTTATGAAATATTTATCTCGTACTACTCGTGAATTATTCTTTTCAACGTTGTGGGGAGCTGCAGATGGCCTTTTCTTTGTTCAAGTGTTATCCCGGATGGTCTCTTCCCTGTATTCGAACACACCGTGGGACCCATGGATACACGAGAACCAAACTCTTGTTGCCACTTGGAAATCATGATGTACAAACCACAACATGGGACTCGATGACCATTGTTGACATGTGGAGACAATGAGTCTAGTCGAAACCCTTGTAGCATAACATGACGTGTTATTCACAAAATAACCTACATGTTATGTACAACTGCTACCTGATTCTCTACAACCTATTGACATCCATTGACATCATGACTTCTCCTTGCTATTCTGCAACCACTTGACATCCTTTGAGATCAATGACAATAATGCCAACAATTGTGAAATATGTAGATGGATGATTGAGGGAAGCTTTTGGAACAAGCCTGGATGCCAATTTTGATTTTTCTTTGGTACACAATGCTCTTATGAGAATTCACATTGATTTTATTTTTTCTTTTCTTTTTGGTTCTTTGGAACACACTGCTTCTATGAGCAATTTAGGAACCCACATGGTTTTTAATTTTTGTTTTTGCTTAATGGGCCTTTTTTGGCCTTTTGGATATATATATAAAGGTGGAAGTGCCACTTAATATATTTTATTTATATAAAGCTAATTCAAAGAGCTCCTGAAGAAAAGAACCAGTAAGAAAAACTCCGATTCTTTCTCTACAATACATAGAAAGGTTATGAGATTTAAATCTCAAATATGCCAAAAAATACAATATCTTATAATGTCCAGAATACCAAGTGCCACAAAACATCCCCCAGTATCGAATGCTTTCTGGAATATATTGAACAAGGTGCAGTCTGAACCAAAACATCATGAGAGTTGTACACATTTACATAGCAGTCCACAATCTGTCTCACTTATGCATTTATCCAACTTACAATCCAGCATGCTTCTCAAATCGACATCCATTCACAACATACAGATACAACAAAACCACATGACCTTGCACTTATAATACCACACATACCAATTTATATCATTATGAAAAATACCACTGCTTAGCTATATGTAATATTATCCTGTACCCATATCCTCCAAAATTTTCCCCTTGAGAATTGGATAACAATCGAAGTCACAATTCAGACCCATCATATTAAGTTCCTCCTTGGAACTTCCCATATTTGCCAAATGATCTGCAACCCGGTTCCCTTCTCTATACACATGTGAAATGGTAATGTTTGTAAATGTATCAATTAGTGTCCATGCTTGTTCAAGTAAATATCTTATCTACCAATTATCAATATTTCTCTTTATGCAAGCATTGATAATAATAGCTGAATTGCCTTCAATGTGAATATAAGAGATGTTCAATTTTTTTACTAGTAGAATGCCTTCAAGTAAAGCATATGCCTTTGCAAAGTTGTTAGTACCCGATGGAATGAAAGCAGATTTCAAAGAAAAAACACATCTTGTTTGATCCCTTATGCATACTCCTATCCCTGCATCACCCGGGTTCCCTTTAGAGGAGCCATCAAAATTTAATTTGAAATGCATTGAATCTAGAGGACACCATTTCACTTTATTTTTATCAATTTTACTAGTTCTCACTCTTGGAAGACAAGGTGATATAGGAATAGAGATGCCCTTCCAACAATTAATAACTTGACCATCCCAAGAAGTAAATTCCCTATTTGAATTGAACTGATTTGAAACATGAGAATTAACCAGTTCTAATACTGATATTTTCAATATAATTGAAAATATCAGAAATAGGAGATGTTTGCTTTCTAAAAATACGCTTATTTCTTTCCCACCAAAGTGACCATACTACTATGGATGGGATCACTTTCCAAATACATACAAAAAGAGAGGACGAGTATAAGACTGGCCATGACTAGAACAAATCCCATACATTATTTGGAAGAGGGGTGCTAAAGGAAAGCTTATCAAGCACAAACATCCAATAATAGTGAGCAAAATCACATTGGAGGAGGAGATGATCTAACATTTCACTGTGTTCACTGCAAAGTACACAAGCAAATGGATGTGCAATATTCAATTTAACAAGTCTCTCATTGGTGAGTATTATCTTATGTAGAGAAAGCCAAGTAAACATCCCTACCTTGGGAAGAACACTGTTGTTCCAATAGAAACTATAGGCTCTTTATGAATAGGATTGAACAAATATATGATGAATTTCCTTATACCCTTCCTTGATAGAGTACTTTGAGTTCTTCGCAGGGCACCGTATCAATTTATCCAAACCATTAGAGATAAAGATAATGTGGTTCTTGAGAATAAAAGAAAATTTTACCTTTTGACCCAAGGAGATTGGGAGTAGAGTTGGCTTCTTCCAAATGACACGATTTGAAGGCTTCTCAAGATCATCTATATAATCATAAAGGTGAGAACCCCAATGAGCAGTAAATATAGGGATCACATCTACTAGGGATTCCTCAAGCTTAAGAGGGGGGAGGCCACTCCATGAATCATGCCAAAAGTTGTCTTCTTTGCCACTATGTACTTGCCACGATAAGTATCTAGTAATCACATTCCTAGAGTCCATCATGAAGTTCCAAACTACAAACCCCGATGGAGGATCAAGGATAGTAAATATACATGAAGGGGTAGGAGTATCTAAATACTTTTCTTGCATAATTTGACACCACAAAGAATGTGGTTTTTCATATATATTCCAAACTAGCTTTCCCCCAAAGGCCTTATTCCTTTTTGAAAGATCGTGCAGGCCCACCTCGCCCGTAGATTTGCTTGGAGTCATTTTGTTGAGAGACACAAGCAGGATCTTTTTATCTTCTAAAAGATTACCTTTCCAAATAAAATTTTGAATAATTTTCTCGATTTGAGAGACAATAGATTTTAGGGCTTGAAGGACTAAAATGTAGTAGTTTGGAATTGTAGCCAGAACAGTTTTGGCAAGAAGGATTCTGCCTGACAGAGATAACCATCTAGCTTTCCACACAAAGTTTTTTCTTTTTAATTTGTCAATCACAAAATTCCAAAAAGAAGGTTTCCTTGCTCCTATAAAGAAAGGGATACCCAAGTACAATGATGGAAGAGAATCCATTGGAAAGCCCAATATCTGGATAATGATGTTAGACACCATTTCAAAAGTATTGAATATGAATAGTTTAAATTCCTGCACGCTGATTTTCTGTCTAGATCCAGAAGTATATATGTCCAATATTTTCTTAATATGCCTTTCTTCTTGTATATTTGAACAACCAAATAAAAGTGTATCATCTACAAATAAAGTGTGGGTGATAGAAATTGAGGTATTAGGGATGCATACCCCCTTCCAAAGACCCAAACTCAACTGCTTATTGACCATTCTGCTAAAATCTTCTGCCATGATAATGAAGAGAAAAGGTGATAGTGGGCCACCTTGTCGAACTCCTTGGGTGGCTTGAAAAAATCCAGAAGGATTACCATTAACAATAACTAAAAAATGTTCCCTAGAGAGGCAATTTTTGATCCATTTGCACCAATTGTCAAAAAAGCTGAACTTTTTAAGCACTCTCAAAAGAAAGGACCAACATACTTTATCATATGCTTTCAACATGTCTAATTTATCTATAAAAGTAGGGGACTATGAAGAGTTAATTGAGTGCAAAAATTCATGGGCCACAAGCGCACCTTCTGATGTTTCCCTACTAGGAACAAAACCTCCTTGTTGAAGAGATATTACTTTAGGTATAAAGGATTTTAATTGGAGATAGATAGCTTTTGTGAAAATCTTGTACACTGAATTACACAATGAGATAGGCCTAAAATATGAAAATTTTTGAGGGTTATTAGATTTGGGGATAAGAGCAAGACGGGTTAAATTGAAGTTCTTGAGAATAAAAGCTTTTTGTCTTGACTCCTCCAAAGACATTAAAAGATCAAAGCCTAAAATGTCCCAACACTTTGAAAGAATAGTATGGTGAAACCATCAGGGCCTAGAGACTTTTCAGGAGCCATCAAAACTACCACCTCTTGTAATTCAGCAAGAGAGAAAGGTTGCATCAGATAATCATTATCACGTTGTGAAATCAGACAAGGAATGGAGTCTAGCAATATGTTGATAGTGGACTCCTTAGGAACAAAAGGAGGGGAGGGAGAAAGAAGATTTTTATAGAAGAGTTCACCCTCTTTCCTAATTTCTTGTTCATTAGTTAATTTTACCCCCAAAGAAGAGGCATTTATAGAAACGATAGTAGATGTAGCTTTCTTAATCTTTGCAGATGCCTAGAAGAATTTAGTATTTTTATCCCCTTCTTTTAGCCATAGTTCCCTTGATTTTTGTCTCCAATATTCCTCCTCTCTAGAGCATAATTCTTCCCAGTAGCTTTGTAAATGCAACTTCTTTGAGAAAGTTTTTGGATTAATCCTAGTAGAAAAGATAAGTTCATTGACATCCTTTAATTCCTTCTCTACCTTTGTTTTTTCTGCAAAGATAATTTTGAATACTTCCCTATTCCAGACTTTGATATTTGCTTTTACAAACTACATTTTCATATAAAGTTGAAACATTTTGTTCCCCCTTGGAGAAGAGGGCACTCACCCACCATTGACGAAGCAGAGCATGAAAGTGTGGGTGCTGAAACCACATTCTTTCAAACTTAAAAGAAGATCTATGATGAGAAACTTCATGTTTATCTAGGCATAATGAGATAGGAAAATGGTCAGATCCAGAGAACGATAGAATTTTAGAGCTGAAAGTATATTTCTGAAGGATCCATTCATATGAAGTGAAAAACCTGTCCAATCTAATTGCAATTTGAAGGGAAGTTCTTCGGTTTGTCCATGTAAATTGACCATTAGAAGGTGAAATGTCAGAAAGGGCGTTATCAGAAACAAAAGATCTAAAGTCTTCAATCACCTTGGACGTTGTAGGATTGCCTCCCTATTTCTCATCCTGAGACAAGATGGCATTAAAATAATCTCCAAAGATGATTTTTTGAACTCCTTGTTGTTGGATTTGACAAGTTATAGTATTCCAAAGAGCATGTTTCTCTTGAGGAGCTGTTGGGCCATAGATATTAAAGAGAACAAAGGATAAATCAAAATTTTCAATAAGAATAAGATGCCAATTTGTCCCTTGGCTCAAAGTTTTTTCTTTGATTGTCCTAGTATTCCACAAGGTTAGAATACCATCAGAAGCCCCTATTGCAAGAATATGTATGAAATCCCATAAAGTCCATTTTTTAAAAATATTTTGAGAGGCTTCATCTGACAGCTTTGTTTCTTATAATAAAATGATGTTTGCTTGGGAGGAATCCAGCCACTGCTTGATCTCTCCCCTCTTGTCAGAGGCATTCAAACCTCTGACATTCCAAGATATGATCCTCATTTCATTCGAGAAGAACAACATGTTCTTCTCGGTCTTGTGTGGGGTGAAAACTTATCTACAATTGTAGTTTGGATACCTGCTGTGATCTCTTCTTGGGTTTTAAGAATCTTTGGCTTCCGACCTCTTTTTTTAGGTGTTTTATATAACATAGGAGATGAAGAAACTGTTTGAACAAGAGAGAGATGTTGAGAAAAATCAAAGTCAAGTTGTGTGGGAGGCCGAAAGGGCTGATATGAATTATCTTCAGCCACAAGGTGTTCAACATGACTAGATTATAATAAGTATGAGGAAATGGGTGGTGAAGTATTAAGAAAAAGAGGCAAAGCATCAACAACATGGACACCCTAAATTTATGGAAATTCCTCAAGAGCAATTTCATCTATCAAGTTCAATGCAACAAAGATAAGGATATCATGTGCCATTAATTCAATAAGTGGAGTATCTGATGAGGATACAACAATGGGAGGACTGTGATGAATCACATGGAAAGGTTGGCAATTAAACATCAAGCTGTGAATCAGGTTGACCTTTGCATTCTGTGATATATAGATTTCCTAGAATTGAGTATCTAAGGTTCCCACAGAAGTTAGACTCAAAAAAGAAGAAGTGGGTTTCCTAAAGAGAGAGGAAGCGAATATTTTCTTATACAACCAATCAACTAGGATTGAAGAGTAGTGGATCTTAAAAGATACTTTCTTGTATCTACCCCCTAAGTTTTGCATAGAACTTAAACCAAAAATAGCAACTTGATAGTGAGGAGATTTCTTCAAATTGGAGGGCTTTGTTCTTTTTTCTGCTGGAAGTAAAGCATCGGTCATAGAGCCCAAAAAGGATTGAGAAGGAATCAGAGAGAGAGGAGGAACATCTTGAAACTAAACACCCTAGAAAGGCCTTGCAATACTATCAACATTGTTCAGAGGTACGGAGCTCTCTGTTGAGTCAACTACACTTGTTGTTCCATTTGGTGTAGAAGGAGGAGACTGAGCAAATTGATAAAAGGAGCATTTATGGTAATTAGTCACAAAGTTCTTGCAAACCCTAACAACATCAATGCCCAATCCTTGACACTGCGAATTAAAATGACCCAATTTATCTATTCGGTCATCAATATCTCTAGTACCCTGTATGCAAATGTCTTGATTCCATTTCCCTATGGAGGAAGTCATTATAATGGACTTGGGAAGTGGATTTGTGAGGTTTAGCAATAAGCATACCCTGACGGTTAAATGGGCAAGTTCATATGGATAAGATCATGCTTGATAAAAATACCCATTTGTTTAGCCAAAATTTCCACAATATTTGGATCATGATATTCAAACGAGAGCCCTGAGAGAGTAATCCAAAAAAGCATGAAAAGAGGGGGAGCTGACTCCAGGCTAAAATTTGGAACCCATGCCAAAGTGATAATACCAACACCCTTACAGAACCATCCCTTATATCTCTGAACATAATTTCTATGTTCTTTAGAATAAAAAATGACAATAAAAAAGAGAGACTGCTTATCCATCAAAAAAATATCCTTCAAGCCCATCCAATTCTATTAAGCCCAAAATGAAAGTTGCATAAAGGAAATAGTAGAATGAAGTTTACCAATGAGGGATGTGGCGCATAGCAGATCTATTTGAGGCTGAATAAGGTGGTCCGGCAAAATGATCTTATACACACCTTCAGATTTGCTTGATTTTCCAATATTAACAACAATCTTGTTCTTTGGCGAGATTGGAGCCTGGCTACCCTCTTTAGCTGTATCATTTAGATGTTACCCATTACCTTCTACAGCTGAATTTTGTGCTTGTGGATCAGGAATAAATATGCAAGGGGTTTTCTTTCTCCAACTCTGTATAATCTATTTTGGTTTGAAGGGTGCTCCTTGGCATAAGTTGTTTATTGGGAGATTGTTTGGGGTTGAAAGAAATTTGGGGTTTATCAACTGGGTATTGTTTGGCCAAGTCACATATGATGGAAGATTAGTAGTATTAACCTATGATTCAGATAAAGAATGATGTGAGAATGGTGGTTTCCCCTCACAAATGTCAAACAGGGGCTGTGGTGTTCGATCTAGTCAGCATGCAAAACAATGTCGCATGAATCTTCTTTCTCTCCTCTTATCCCAAAGCTTTCCTAGAAACCGCTGGACTCCATCAAAAGAGCATCTATTCTTTGATATATCATTGTGTAGCTGCCACATAGCCTACCTAACTCCCACAGGTCCAGGTCATAGTAGCCCTGGTTGCATGTTTCGTTGCATCACTCCAAGTTACTCAATGCTCAACTTCCTCTCACCATGCATGATCTCGCTACCTCACGACCTCCATCGATGGCCGCCTGCACAGTCTCACTACCTCATGGTCTTTCTTGCAGCTCCCATTGCCAACACCCGACATGGCCTCACCTGCAACTCCCATCACCACCACCAAACCTCGCTGCCGCCTCACATCCTCCTATAATGGCCACCTGCAGCCCTGCCGCCAACCCTCGTAGCCTCTCGGCTTAGGGTTTGAGAGGATAGTGTTCCTGGTTGCAGAGCTCCACGCGTGATGGTTCTGGAGTTGTCTTCATAAACATACTATGGAAGATTTGGGATAATACATAATGAAATGATAACCGAGGTGCCTTGACTTCAATATCTGAAATTCCCATGTTTGATACATTTTGATTCAGGTTCCACCATGGCTGCACTACCAGATGGAAGTCTCTATACCTAGATATCCCTTCACCAGCATTGGGGAAGAGTCGCACCACTACTAGAGATTACAGCCAATAATGATTACCCCACACGATTCCTAAGATGACTCTTGGTGACCTGAAAATGATCCTGTGTATTGTACAACCCAATATTAGAAGACATCTCCAACTATGGTGACCTGTATTCACCTTCGAGAGCTCATAGGAGGAAGATGTTGTGGTTTCTAGAGTAAAACTACCACCTGGCCTTTTGGATATTGCTTTTTTCTTTTGGATCAATTTTTTCTTTGTTTTTACCTATCTTTTAGATGGGACATGTTGATATTTGGGTGTATGTGGATTTTTGGACTTGTTGATTTTATTTTTGGTGTGCAAATTGCTTCCAAAGGGAATGTGATTCATAGATAAATATGAATGATACAAAGGTAGTTTGGGTGGGATGATGTAGGTAGATGGTTAGAAAGTGGTCAAATATGTGTGCCTTTGCTGATCTTGATTTATGACAGGGTAATTGGGTTGTGAGATAGGGATCATATGGATAGTGTATGGAGGGATGTAGGGTCCTAAGATAGATGGAAAGGAGGAAGGTTTTGATTGTGGAATAAATGGACCCAAAATGGATTATGAGGATAGGGAATATGTATGCTTGGATTTAGATGGAGGAATGTGAGATTTAGTAGGGACACCAAATATTTTGAGAGTGAGCTATGTAGCCAAGGCCATGATAATTGAGATTTTATTTGATATGAAGGGGTTCTAATATATCTTTTTCATGTAGGCCTAACCCTTTTCCTTGATAATGCATGTTTTGACAAATATTTTTAGAAATAGGATACTTGTTGCTTTTAAAACCAGACACGATTCCATCTTGAGGAGGATATGGTATGGAAGAAATGATAGGATCATGAAGTAGACTACATTGGATGAAAGTGGAGGAACCCAGTTGGTAGGTAAGTGGTGCATGACTCACTTTGATAGAGGTAATGGGATCATAAAGGGAATTAGGATGATGAGGGGGATAAGAAGGAATGATGGGATCTACAAGTGGATATAGAGGATTATGACATGGAGGTGAAGGAAAACTCTAATCTTGACTTGGAAGAGGATCATTGGAGTTTGTGCTTTGCTCTTGATTTTGAATTGATAATTGGAGAGGATGGAAGGGATATCATGATCTTTCTTAGGAGGTGAATGTTGAATGGGACTTGGAAGGGATTTTCTCTTGAGATAGAAGGGGAAAATATTGGATGGAATAAAAAGAGATGTGGGGATCATCATAAGGCTCTTGAGAAATGGGATCTTGATAAAAAATTGGATCATATTGGAGAGTCATGGTATCCTGATCTTGATTTATGCTAGGACTCATTTCTTTTGACTTTGAATTATCCTCTTGACACGAGGTAGGAGTTTGGATAGGTATGGGGGATTCTTGGAAGGGTTCAACATTTTGGCATGATAATAATGGATTTTTAATGATACTCTTTTGAGTTAGTTTTCTTGGAAATGGAGCATATGGTGGCATTGGATCTAGGACTTCTGAATTGTGTCAGGGATTTGTATTAAGAAATAAATTATCTTGGATTTGTACTATGCATAGAACCTGCAAAATAGATTGATTATTTTTTCACAGAAAATCATTAAAATCTCAATTGCATCCCCTATACCATCTTATAATTTTGAATGTAGGCTAGGAAATGTCTTTGATACTAAAATTTCTTGATCTATAATTTTGGCTCAATAAGTAACTAGTCTTCTCATAACATCATCTGATATTGCCTTTGTTGGTGCTTGTGCTTTGTTTGTTTTTGCGTTCCTACAATATTAATCTTTACCCTATGAGCTAGGTGGTTGAAAATATTGCAAATCCTATTCCTATACTTGTTATCAAATTTATTTTAATTTAGAATCAGAATAGAATTGTAGACTTAGAGGTGACGTGAGAAGTAATAGAATGAACCAAACTCCTTACCTAGTCTTTTACTTTTCACGTATGTGAAACACCAGCTAGACGAATGCGGCACATCATCTGAACAAATGCGAAATCCTAACTAGACGTATGCGAAATAGTATAGACATAGATGCGAAATCATGCACATTAATGCGAAATATCGTACACTGCATTTGCAAAAACACATAAAATAAAAGAGAAATTAAAGTGCATTTGTTCAAATGAGAAGAGATTTGAAGGTGACATATTATGTAAGGTAATGTGTTGTGATAGTGGAGATTATCATATATTTTTGTCATGATGTTGGTTTCTTGATCTAGTTGTTAAGGACAATTTCATGTTTAGGAGAATCCTTCTCAATTTCAATTCAGTTATTTCCTTCGTTGCTGATTGATAGTGAATCCCTCAGCTACAATTTGTATTTTTCCCTGAAGAAGTGATATTTAGGAGAGAAAGTTCTCATTTTGTATCTTGCCTCAGGTTGTGCACCTTAGTTTGCAAGTCCCAAGTAGTGAGCTCTTTGGCAGGAAGCCATATTCATTGTAAATTGTTAATATATATTTTAAGTTAGATTCTAATTGTGAGTTTTTCCTATTTGGGTTTTCCAAGTTAATTTGGTGTTCATGTGTTGATGGTTGATGTTTCTTTGTTGTTGATTAAAGTGTTGATGCCAAATTAGTTAATTGTTTATTGATAATCAGATTTGAAGTTTTGAACTAATTCACCTCTCTCTCTTTGTCTAGTTGGGTGTTTAACATTTGTTCTTTTTCTCATATCTTCTAGGGTTCCTTGGTAGGGCATTACATACATCCTCATCTACACATATTATTCATCGTTTATTATTCTCTAATCTCTATTTAGTTTCAAACATTTTCTCACTACCCTAATATGATCATTCTGTAAAAGAAATATTTTCCACTTAGTATTTTCTTGTCTTCATCCCTTATCATATATGAATGAACCCAAAATTTAAACATAAAATTCAAATACTAACATACCCTTTTCAACTAGATGTTATGATCTAACTTAATATACATTTCTACAAGATGTTATGATCTAACTTAATATACATTTCTAGGATATGTTGCTATACCATAGTATATAAAAAGTTTCAATGTGCACTTAATTTTATTAAGAAAGTATGATAGGTTCATCTAGAAATAAGATACAACTACACATAAAGTCATTAAAAATAGGAGACACAAATATTACATGTTGATGAATGTTTTATTTGATATTTCTTAGCACTATTAATGAAAGTAAACATAGGTACCTTCACTTAGGAGAACATAATCTCTATTTGGGTTGGCAATCTCTCCAAAGGTTTCCCTACACATCACCTTGAGAATTTAGAATTCAAGCAAATGAGAGTAGATTTTGTGAAGTACACTTTGATAAATTAATCTCATACATGACAAATTAGCTGTATGTATTAGAAACTACATATTTTAATATAAGCCCTATGGGGTTTGGTTTTGAACCACATATTTTTTTTAGTTATTTCATATTCTAGAATATCAACATATCAAAAAAATATAAATTATTTTATAGTGGTACAATTGCTTAACATTAACATCATTTGCACACTAATTTTAAAGTTAAGTAGTCTAATCTCTTACATTTATAGTTTTTAATACTTATTGCAATCATCAATCTTTTTTATCTAGATTAACATATATTTCTTTAATAAATTCTTTTTTTTTAATATAGTGCAATTCTTTTCTTTACATATTCATTAATACATATATCTCTTTCAATATAAATTTTAGATTTATTCAAAAATGCTTAAAAGTCAAAACATTAAAACTTATGTTCTATAACATGGTAGATCCACACATCTACATACAAAAAGTCTAAATAAATATGATATACAACATGTAATCTTCATTCATATATCCCAAAACCCTTGATCATATTGACATGATATATATGATTTATTTCAATCATGTAATTAAAAAAAGACTACAAAATTATTAAAAACTCGCCCAATTTAAAACTAAGATGGCCTTCCAACTCATCATATATAAATATTGATTAAATGTAATCAAACATCATTATATTCTAGTGAAAATTTCAATAATAAATCTCTTACATCAAATAATTATAATTGCAGATTATAATCAATATATAACTATCATACCTATCTTTGAGGAATATAGTGCCTCAAAAGATATCATATTTGTTTAGTATTCCACTTTAAAATTTATTATATTATTAAATTCTAATTAATATTAAACTATTGTTATATTATGATATTGTAATTAATATTAAATTATTATTAAGATAATTACATAACTATGCTTTAATATATTATTATTTTTTAAATTACCAAACTATTATTATTATATTTTTATTTTATGTTCCTTCTTATCTTTATTCTTGAAAAAAAGTGGACTTTATCTAAGGACACTTGTAGTCTCTCATAATTAATAATAGTACGAAGTTAACTCACTGCATTATGGAGAAAGACAAATTGATTCATCAGAAGTGGAACTGAAGATATAATTAATATTAAATAATTAAAAATTGATTAATTGAATGCATGCAAATAAAAAATAAATAAAATAAAATTAAAAAAATAATAAATAAAATAAAATAAAAAATAATAATAAAATATTTTTTTTATCTTTATACATTTAAATGTCACAAACACATCAAATTAAATATTTTTAATATTTATTAATGTTTTTCCATTTCCAACTATAATAGTAAAATGCTTCTAGTATTTATTGACAACATTTTTTCATCTTCGACATGATTATAATAGTATAAGAATAAAATGGTTTCAACCTTTATCCTGCTAAAGATTTTTACTATCAAAAGATTTAACCATTCAAGATAGAAAACAAATTCATCTAGATATTTTAATAACATCTATTGTTACACATGTTTAAATCCTCCCTCTCTAGTTTTTTTGAATGGAAAGGATTTTCGTTCACAAATTCAACTTTTAGACTATCTATTGTTATCATACAGGAAAAAAATGTCATACAAACAAAAGTGAATGATACATTGAATGAATCACCCATTCCTTGACTTGTAGTAAACATATCTAAGAACAATCTAGAGAAAGCAACAACCATTTCTAAGAGAAATTTTAATTTATAGTGGGTAAGAGCAATCAAAAGTAGTTGTAGTACATTTATTTATAATAAAAAGGAGGGTTTTAACTAAATAATTATTTGATCTTCTATGTTCAATTTTAATAAATTATATCTTTTAGATAGTATTAAAAAAAGTAAATCAATTATTAATTATAAAATAATAATATAATTAATGTAAAATCTATTATATATAATATATAATACAATACGTTGTTTTTAGATTATTGTTCATATTAAGATTAAAATCTTATTTAACAAAAAAATTATTGTTCATATAATTAGTATTTTAATAATTATTGATATCTAATAAGTTCATGTTTTCTTAAACTTTATAAGCCTAATCAATTATATTGATAATGACTGTAAAAATATCATTTTCTTAATTTTGAATTTAACATTTTATTTAAACGTCATTTCATTTAATAGTTATATATCAATAATAGTTATATATACCTTTTACATCAAACAATATAACACTTGTTCTATTTTTATTCACTAAAAATAATAAGTTATCAAACCCTTTGAAATGTTTAGGTAATTGACAGCTCCCCTACCTTTATTATTCCATTAAAGTATGTTTTACATGCTTATCTCTTCATGAAATAAAATGTGTGATGATTATAATTTTACATTTCATTTATAAAACAAATAATAAAATATCTCTCTTATTTATATTGAGAAAAACCATAATATAGTTATCAAACCCTATGAAATTTTTACATGATTGACAACTGACCTCCCTTTATTACTCCAATTTAACATGCTTTTTCCTATATTCTTATTTCTTCATGGAATAAAGTGCATGATGATTATAACACTGGTGAGAAGACAATATCATATCACATGGATGAGGTCATATTTACTTGAATCCAAATTTACTCATTTTCTGCAGTGAATGAACACGGGTAATTTCTGGTGGTATAGCAATCTCTTTTTCCTCATAAAAACATTTTTTAGTTTCTTTCTGAATGAAACTAATTACGACTTATAGCATCAATTAGGGCATAAACCCTATCCATAGTATTTCTTTCCCCCTATAATTTAGCATTTCTTTATTTTTATGAGAATAATATGAAAATTTACAAGCAAACAATTCTACCTAAATATAGGTGCAACATGTCAAAATAACTGGGTAAAGAAGGGTAATTATATATATATATATATATACACACATATATGTATACATATATACATATATATACATATATACATATATATACATATATATATACATATACATATACATATACATGTATATACATATATATAGATATATAGATATATTTATATATACTATATATATACATACATATATATACATATATACATACATATATACACACATATATGTATATATATACATATATATGTATATATAGATATATTTATATATACTATATATATACATACATATATATACATATATACATACATATATACACATATATATCTATGTATATACATATATATGTATATATATATATATATATAGATATATACGTATATACATATATATATGTATATGTATATATATGTATATGTATAGATATATACATATATACATATACATATATATATACATATACATATATATATGTATATACGTATATATGTATATATATATATATACATGTATATATACATATATATGTATATATATATCTATATATATATACATATATATGTATATATACATATATGTACATATGTATATCAAGTTAGATTTATTTACTCTTTTTATTAACTTTCATAAAAATATATCTTTATAAACATAATACCTATAGTATTTGTATCTTCATAGATTTCTATACATTCATCTTATCTATTTTGTCATATACATATATTTTTTAAGTCACTATGCATTTTCATGTAGTTCTTAATCTATTCCAAGATGACTCTATATTCAACAGGACATTCTTATGGACATGAACTCATCTAAGCTTAATTTAAACACAAAAATCCAAAACTTGGTCAAATAGACCTCTTTATCTTTTGATGTAGCCAGTTCAAAGCATAACGATAACCATTGATGAAAACACAATCAAAACAAGAGAGTGGATCCAATTTATTCTCTATCTCCTTATTCCAATCTGTTTCTGCAACTAAAATAAACTTACAATATGTAGCCAATCTGAAATTACCCTTTTTGGTAGTTTTTAACAGCTTTTAGAATTTGCCATTTTTGGTAATTTCCAAACTTATCCAAAAAAACACAGAAACTTCCAAATTTCTATAAAGCTCAACTATGGCACAAATTGCCATCTTTCTAAACTAAAAGCAATTAGATAATCAAAGATATCTAAAAAAACAACTTTCTCCAATTTGAAAAAAAAAACAGTAAATCTCATTTTTGAAGCCCAAAATGAAAGAATCCGCCCCTAAAAAATTGGTCAAGGTGGGGTCCAGCTGAACCATGTTTGGATGGAAATCCAAACAACTCCTACGATGCATCTCCTTGTCAAATTTCATCTTCATCGGGTAAACGGGTCAAAAGTTATGACCCTGCAAAGCTCCTGTATCATTCTCCTCTAGTTGAAAAGAACGAAGTTCTTGCGTGTTGCTATCCGCAAACTGCTACCACTTGCTTGGGTCCAAGTTCTTCAACTCCCACTTTGTAATCCAAGTGCTTTTAGCTAGTGATAATCCTTCCCATTAGACCAAATATGTACTGTAGTGCCCATCCCTAGTATTAATAACCTTCTTGTCAAGTATTTGTGCAATTTGTTTTATGTGCCTCTTTAGAATCTTCTACTGCCAGATAGTTGCACTATCACCATCCTCATCAAGAGTCTCACCATGAAAGGCATATAAGTCTGAAACATTGAATACAAGGGAAATATCCAAATTCTCTGGAAGATCTACCTCATAGGCATTATCATTGATTTTCTTAGTAATTTTGCAAGGACAATTTTTTTTTTACTTCAAAATTATGTAAGTTCCTATAGGAAAACGTTCTCTTATGAGATAAATCATGACTAAATCTCCTTCATCAGAAACCTTGTGTCTTCTACCAACATCAACTGCAACTTTGTATCTGTCATTTCTCTCCTATAACTTCTGTCGCACACCACTTTGCAATTGTTGAATATGCTTAGCATAGGCTTCTCCATCATCACCAATTCTTTCATGAATAGGCAACTACACCAAATCCAACACACCTTAGGGATTCCTGCCATAGACAACTTGAAAAGGGGATTTTCTTGTAGATCGATTTACTGAACTGTTGTAAGCAAATTTAGCTTGAGGCAGTGCCAAGTCCCATTGTTTGGGATTTTCACCAACCATGCACCTTAACAGGTGTCCAAACTATGATTTACAACTTCAATCTGCCCATCTATTTGTGGGTGGTAATCACTATTGAATTGCAATTTAGAACCCATTTTTTTCCACTGGGTCCTCCAAAAGTGACTTAAAAACTTTGTATCCCTATCAGAGGCAATAGTCCTGGGAACACCATGAAATCTAACCACTTCTCTAAAAAATAAGTCTGCCACTCTAGTTGCATCACTATTTTTCTTGCAAGCAATAAAATGAGACATTTTAGAGAATTTGTCAACAACAACAAAGATAGATTCATTACCCTGTTGTGTGTGTGGCAATCCCAACACAAAATCCATGCTTAAATCACATACTTGGTGACATCTCTCTTCATCTTTGGCCAATAGTATTTGTTTCCAACTAGAGCCATTGTCTTGTCCCTACCAAAATGCCCAGGTAACCCACTGCGATGAAGATCTTGAATAATATTTTCTCTCATAGATCCAATTGGAATACACAGTTGGTTTCCTTTGAAGAGGTAGTCATCCTGCATAAAATATTCACCCCTTGTCTGGTAGAGAACCAACTACTAGATCCTTCAACCATTCCACAATCTCCCAAAAATCATCACCAGACTCATATTGTTCTCTTATAGCATCAAACCCAATTACCTCATTTTCCATAGTTGACAAAAGGACAACATATCTTCTTAATGCATCTGCACCCTGGTTTCGCCTACGAGATTTATGTTTTAGAACAAAAGTGTAACCTTGCAAGAAAGAGACCCACTTTGTATGTCTTCTATTCAACTTCTTCTAAGTATTTAGATACTTTAGTGCAATATGATCTGTAAATAACAAAAACTCATTGGGCACAAGATAGTGCCTCCAATGCCTCAATGTTTGCACTATTGCATAAAATTCTAAATCATAGGTAGAGTAATTCTTTCTTGCATCATTCAAATTTTCACTAAAAAAAGCAATGGGCTTACCTGCTTGACTAAGTACAACACAAATGCCTACATGTGAGGCATCCCAATCCACTTCAAACACTTTATCAAAGTCTGGAAATAATAGTATGGGAGCTTCAGTTACCTTCTTCTTAAAAAAATTGAAACTCTCTTCAGCTTCATTGGTCCATAGAATTTTTTTTCACTTGGTGCAATATTTTATGGGGGCTACAATGCTACTAAAATTTTGAGTAAAATTTCTATAAAAGGTAGCCAACCCATGAAACTTCTTAGCTCTGTTATGCTCCTTAGACTTGACCATTCTAATATTGCCTTGACTTTATCTATGTCCATCTTGACATCCTCTCAAGAGATAACAAAACCCAAAAAACAATACTTTCTTGCATAAACCTGCATTTCTTCAAGTTTGCATAAATTTTCTCTTCTCTTAACACCTTAATATGACCCTTAAGTGTTGCAAGTGCTCATCCTTGCTTTTATTGAAAACTAAAATGTCATCAAAGTAAACTACAACAAACTTACCAATGTAAGGCTGTAGTACTGTGTTCATTAGTCTCATGAAGGTACTAGGGGCATTTGATAATCCAATGGCATCACCATCCACTCATATAATCCATCTCTACTCTTGAAAGTTATTTTCCATTCATCTCCTTCTCGAATCCAAATTTGGTGGTAGCCATTTTGGAGATCAATTTTGCTAAAGTATTTATCTCTTGCAAGCACATCCATCATGTAATCCGAGCGTGGTATAGGGATTTGGTACTTGATGGTGTTTTTATTGATGACTCTTCTATTAGTGCACATTCTCCATGTTCCATCCTTTTTAGGAGTTAACAATGCGGGTACAACACATGGGGTCATACTTTCCCTCACAACACCTTTCTTTATAACTTTCACCACTTGCTTATTGAGCTCTGCATGTTGTGTAGGACTCATCCCATAGGCTCCATGATTAGGTAGAGATGCTCTTAGAATTAGATCAATATTATGTTGAATATCCCTTTTGGGTGGTAGACCATCAGGCAACTCATCTGATATAACATCAACAAACTCTTCCAATAATTTTGTTGCCTCTATAGGCATTGATACCTCTTCATCTTCTATTGTTTGGGCCATCAATGCATAACATAATATTGTTACCTTTGATTCTTTGATAAGCTCTTTAGTAGTCATCATACTCTTAGTCTTCCCTTCATCCTTGAGTGGTAGTAATATTACTTTAGAGCCATCCTTCCAAAAAGTATATGTGTTTTTGTGTCCATCGTGCATAACTTTCCTATCATACTTCCATGGTTTTCCCAATAGCATGTGGCATACATCCATTGGAATGACATCACACCATATTTCATCTTTGTAAGTCTTCCCTATTGAAAACTTAACTAGACACTTCTTATCAATAGTAACTTCATTTCCCTTTTTAAACCATGCAATACAGTAAGGATGGGGATGTTTCTCACAGTGTAAGCTCAAATTTTCTGCCATTTCCTTAGAAACCATATTTTCATAACTATCACTATCCACAATGACTTGACATACCTTTCCTCCTGATGTGCATCTAGTTAGAAATATATTTTTCTGAAGCCATCAACCTTCACGATTATTTGTTTGAATTTGATCCCTTTCAAGAATCACCATTGCTCTTCTCATCATAATATTTTCTCCAACATATTGGAGAACTTGAGATTCAACTCTATCTTCTTCCTCAACTTGGGCCAGGTCCAATTTGGGTTGCTCTCCTTGTCTCTGCTCTTGAATGTTATAGTTTGAGCATTCAAATGCTCTATGGCCCTCTTCTCCACATCTAAAATAGATAAAAGACCTTCATTGTGTCTCCCATCCTCTACCACCATTGTATCCTCTACCCCTTTGGAATCCTCTTCCTCTTTATTGATTTGACTAATTTTGTCAAGTATCATCTTGTTTCTCTGTTCCTTGTGATGATCCTCCTCGACTGTAATTCAAGCCACCACATGATGGAGAGGGTTCACCCCTTCTTGCTCCTCCATTCCTTTGAAAATATCGTTGCCTTTGTTTTTCTTTTGTTTTTAATGCAAGCTCATATGCCTCTTCCATACTACTAACCCTATCCATTCTCAATTCATCTTGGATAGGAAACCTTAGGCCATTAACATACCTTTCTTCCATCCACTCATCAGTTTCTTGGTGCTCCACATGAATGGATAATTTGTAAAATCCACTTGTATAATCCTCTACAGTGGATAATTTTTTCTTCAGGTTATGAAATCTCTGAAAAAGGGTTTGTGTATAGTCTGCAGGTAGAAACTTCCCTTTGAGTTTCTTCTCCATCTTGTCCCAAGTTCTTATCTTTTCCTTTCCTTTATGAGTTCTTTCTTTTTGCAAGTGATCCCACCAGATCATTGCATGTCCCTTTAACTTTGTGCATGCAAATTTTACTTTCTTTTCTTTTGTCATATGCTTCCATTCAAAGAATTTTCCCATGTTGTTCAACCAATCTATCAATTCCTCTGGTTTAAGACTACTTGCATAATCTGATACTTCAATCTTGATGCCATCATTCCTTCCTTTCAATGCCCTGATCATCCTTTCCTCAAATGGTAATTCATTTAATTGCTCGACATCTTCTTCACCTTTTGCATATTGTTCAACACCTCCTCTAGAGTTTAGTTCATCATCAAAATCATCTCCTGTTTGTCTTATTCTTCAATTTACCATCATTTCTGTAAGATCTTCTACTTGCCTCTAGAGGTTTTGCATTTATCTTCACATCTATACAAGAACTCTTCCTCTTCCTCTCCCAGCCATCTTCCCACTCTGATACTAGATGATGTAGCCATTTTAAAGCATAACAATAACCATTGATGAAAACACAATCAAAACAAGAGAGTGGATCAAATTTATTCTCTATCTCCTTATTCCAATCTATTTCAGCAACTAAAAAAAACTTACAATATGTAGCCAATCCAAAATTACCCTTTTTGGAAGTTTTTAACAACTTTGAGAATTTTCCCTTTTTGGTAATTTCCAAACTTATCCAAAAAAACTAAGAAACTTCCAAATTTCTAAAAAAACTCAACTATGACACAAATTTCGATCTTTCTAAACTAAAAGCAATTACATAATTGAAGATATCTAAAAAAACAACTTTCTAAAATTTGAAAAAAATAATAAATCCCATTTTTGAAGCCCAAGATGAAGGAATCTGACCTTAAAAATTTGATCAAGGTGGGGTCCAACCAACTAGATTTGGTTGACAATCCAAACAACTCCTCATGATGCATCTCCCCATCAAATTTTATCTTCATCGGGTAAACGGGTCAAAAGTTATGACCCTGTGAAGCTCCTGCATTATCTTTCCATCCCAAAGTATACTATGCAAGTTTGCAAATTACTTGATGCCATATGATAGTATTTAAAGGCATTCTGTTTATTGAAAAAATCTTATCTTCACATCCAAATATTGTACTTCTTCTCTCATTTTGAAGCATTAAAAATAATTAATTGTGAACCACTTCAAACATGGTGTGTTAAAATTAGTGAAAAACACGCATCTTAGAAATTTATGTACCATCTTCAATCTTTGTCTACTTTTTATGGATTGATCTATGTGAAAGGTCCTTGTGAACTACCAATTTAATCCTTTAAATTATTTTAAAATAATGCTATTTTTCCAAGCTAATAGGAAGAGTAGAACACACTAATATGAATTGTTCAAGAAAAAGAGGACATGTCCAAGTAAAGATCAACACAAGTTTAGCTATAGAAAACTAGATAACATTCATGGACCTATACTGGATATGTGAACCTACCCTCATGATAGTTTATAGGTTAGGCATTGAGTTAAATGCACTCATCAAACTAAGAGGATGTATTTCCCAAACAAGGATGAGGAGATTTTAAAATATATATTAATTTCCATCATTCTTCACTCTTTAAACTAAGAATTCTCGTCCCTTTCATTTCTTTCTAGGTATGCCAAGTACACTTCTCAAAATATCAAACATTGGTTATCTATCTTTAGTCTAGGTTGATTTATTCTTATGCATATGCATTCTATTAAATTATATCATAGAGATCAAATCACATGGATTGCATTTTACAGTTTTAAGTTTCATTGTGGATCATTTCCCATTTAGTTCTATTCGCATTTTGATACATTTTCTTGATCTAGTGGTAAATGTGACAATATTGTATAAAGTTGGGCTTACTTGTGTAGACATTACCCACCTTGATATGCACACATATTTATACAATTGGAACCTACCTTATCCATATATTCATGTATCCCTATATAGTTAACCTCTTTGTTTTGACTATTACACTTTTATAGAAACATATTTCATCTATTCATTATACAATTTGGTTTTCTCCTTTATTCTCTCTAGGATAGGTCTACAAGCACAAGGACATTCTTGCAAGCATGATTGCATCTCACTCCAATTGAAAAATAGAAGTTAAAATATAGCTAACTAGCTCCCTTTTCCTTTCCCACCCAATTTGAACTAAATAAATGTTTTCATAATTTAAGGCTATGTGCTAGTATTTTCGACATTTATTACATTCTTTCTAAACATATAAATTTCATCCAAATGTTGTACATATTTTCATCACATAGGATTGAAAGAGTGATTTATAAGAAAATAACTTATAAATTTGTGCATTTACATTAGTAATGAATCTACATGTATCTTGTTGATTAGTTTTTTGTATAATGAGGCTACTTTTGGGTAATGGAAGGATAAGTCATATCCTAAAAATAAGTTGAGAGGATCTTCTAAAGTTTGTATCTTGCTAGGCATTAGCGTTGTAAGACATCCTAGTGGAAGATATGTATCTATTTAACAAAGTAGTTCATGATAGTTTTTTATTATATTAAGTGTGGAAGAGCTCCAACCCATTACTATTCTAAATAAAAAACCATAAGAAAAGGCGTGGAGATCAAGTCAGCCAAGCACCACAGATTAATCAAAGTTTATAAATAATACATACAATAAATACTTAAGATAGTTGATAGTTGATCTAGATTTGTTTGGAGGCATTTGCATAACCATAGTTGGAGAATATCAAAAATCAATTTGTTTGATATTTTCTACATTCTAATAAATCACATTTTTAGAAGCTTTTAGAGTTGAATTTTAGATAAAAACTATCATCAATGCCTTGAAATGGTTGTCATGGGAATAATTTTTGGTGGATTGATTGGAGATCTTTCTAGTGATGTAAATAAGTCAAGATAATTTTTCCACTTAAGATTTACTTGGTTTTGTCCCCTGTTATGCATGAATGAACCCAAATTTTAAACACTAGATTCACAAATTAACATTCTCACCCTTTTCAAATAAGTGATATGAGCAAACTCAATATACATTCGTATGATAGGTTGTTACACCATATTATATAAAGATTTTCAATGTGCACTTAATTATTGAAAAAATATGATAATTTCAATTAGAAATAATAGACAAACACAAATAAAATCATTAAAAATAAAAGACGAAAAATTACATATCGATGAGTATTTTATTTGATATTTCTCAACACTATTAATCAAAGTCAGCATAGGTACCTTGATTTAGAAGAGCACAATCAGTGATTGAATTGATAATCTCTCCAAAAGTTTTCCTATATGCCACCTTAACAATTTAGAATTCAAGAAGACAAAGGTGAATAGAATTTGTAAAGTACACTTCAACAAATTGATCTCCTACATCAAAAATTAATTCCTTAAATTAGATTGAAACTACATGGATTGGGGTAATTTAAAATATTCATCCACATATTGAAATACCATCCATCATTATAGATGTTAAAATCCTACCTCTCTAGTTTTTATGCATGTTCCATGGCAAAGTTTTTTCATTCACAGATTCAACTTTTAGATTTGCCACAGTTTCTTCGAGGTAGTCCAACATTGTTATCATATAGGGAAAAAATGTCATACAAACAAAAGTGAATGCTACAACACTCAATCCTTAAGAAACACTGCAACATCGAAATTAAATCACCCATTTCTTGACTTGTATACTTACCTTACATTCTAGAGGCATTCACGTAGTATTATCTCACTTTAAGATACCCAATCCTCATCAATTACATCCAGAGGGCCATAATGACAAGGCTAGGGCTAAGCCTTTTTATGTGAGGATGTATATTTTTTTTTTCACATTTTATGTTGGTTTCAATTGTGTTTAATTCATGTTTGAATTAGTGATTGTTATTCAACTATCAATTGATAAAATACACATAATTGATATTAAAAGCACTCATTCTATGATCTCAATTTCTTACTTAGATCAATTATACAAATTTTCAACTTATTGACACTAACATTGTTTTAACATACAATTTCATCTTCCCATCTTAAAGAAAGTTGTTTTTTCTCCATAATGCTTTGAAATTGATGTGACAATAAGCAATTTTAATGTTATTTTGGTAAATATAGCTAAAAGCAATCTAGAGAAAACAATAAATATTTCTAAGAGGAATTTCAATTTATAGTAGGTAAGAGCAATCAAAAGTAGTTGTAGCCCAATTTTCTATAATAAGAAATAAAGTTTTCACTGAATTTAGCCCGCTATATGTAAATTTAATAAATTAAATCTTTTAAATAATATTTTTAAAAATATATCAGTTATTAATCATAAAATAGTAATATTTAATTAATACAAATGTTATTATGGATAATATGAAAACAATATAATGTATGTATTGAAATTTTTAATATTATTTTTTGTTTATATGTATTTTTAGATTATTGTTCATATTAAGATTAAAATCTTATTTAACAAAAACCATCTTGAAATAATCAAAATCAAATTTGTAATAGTGAGTATGAATGAAATCAAAGTAAAATTTAGTATTTTAGTGACTATTGATATCTAATAATTTCATATTTTCTAAAACTTTATAAGCATATTCAATTAAATTGATAAATAGTATTATTTTTTATAAAAAATCTTTTATTTTTTATTTTTTATTTTTGAATTTAACACTTTATTTAAACATAATATCATTTAATAGTCAAAATATCAATAATAATTATATATCCTATTTACATCAAAACAATAGAACACTTATTTTATTTCTATTACCAAAAATAATCAGATATTAAACCCTTTGAAATGTTTAGATGATTGCCAAAAGCATTTTTTCCCTAATATTATGATTATCTTTTCATGGAATAGAGTATAATACTAGTGACAAGACAATATCATGCCACATGGTCACACCGAAAGTTATGAAAACATATGGATGAGGTCATATTTAATTTTTTTGGTGCTAGAGTAATCTCTTGTTACTTTTTTCCCTGAATGTAAAGAACTAGACTTTAGCTTCATTAGAAAATATTATTTGACATAATGGGAAAATTTAGGGCATAAACCCAATCCATACTATTCCTTTTTCCCCTATAATTTAGTATTTTCATCTTTTTATGAGAATATTATGAAAATCTACAAGCAAACAACTCTATAGGTGGCAACATGTCAAAATAATTCGATAAAGAAGTATAATAATAAAATTTGTATATTATATTACTTTTTATATAATTTTTGGTTATTTTAATGAAATATAATTAATATAATAAATATTATAATTTTATGTGAAGTTGGATATATTTATTTAGTTTTTATTATCTTTATTATGTGTATTTTTATAAACAGTATCTACATTATTCATGTCTATAGATCTCTATAGGTTCATTCTATTCATTTTGATTGGCATACACATATTTTTATAGTAACTATGCATTTTGATGTAGTTCTTAATTTATTGTAAGATGAGTCTATATTCAAGAGGCTATTCTAGTGGACATGAACACATCTAATCCTATTTTAAACTCAAAAATCCAAAATTTGGTCAATTAACCCTCTTTATCTTCCTATGCCAAAGTAGAGTAAAATAATACCCTAATCTATTTGCACATCATTAAAATAATTGCATCTTAGACTAATTTCTAAAATTAGGTACTCAAACTTGGTTTAAAATAATGCACATGGTTTAGTTCCACATGGGTAGGGCCAATTTTGTACAAATAGCGTTTAGTTTTGAAAATGCTTGACATTAAACCTAATTTTGGACTTTTTAAACACAATGGTGGCATTATTTTCAACATCTCCCATGATATTTTTGGTATTAAATAAAGAGCTAAGTACCTTTTTATTATTTTATTTCATTCATGTAGTAATTAAAGCTTTAATATAAATATTAGTCATCAATATCAATTCTAACTCTTACATTTTTTAAATGATGATTATTATTTTTAAGTAAATTACAGTAAAAAAAATTTACTTTCAATATGACTAAAAAGATACTAGAAAAAAAAATATTCTAAATGTTTGATAGTGGTAATTATTTTTAAAATGCATTATATTATATGTTGCAAATATCCCTATCCACTTCATCCTCATTGACACTTATCACCATATATTCATAATTTATTCTACCTCCTTTAAATTTATTTCCATACATTTTCTCACTACCCTAAAATGATCATTATATATAAAACATTTTTTCCCCTTGGGATTGATTTGGCTCCATCTTTTGAAATGGATGAATGAAACAAAGAGTTAAATATTAAATTCAAACTCTAACAGTCCCATCCTTTCCAACTAGGTGTAATGAGCTAACTTAATATACATTTGTTTGATAGGTTGCTATATCGTGGTGAATTAAGACGTTCATGCACTTAATTTTGTTAAAAAAGATAGGGTAGGTTAATCTAGAAATGAGAAGCAAATACACACAAAATCATTAAAGTCAAGAGCAAAAAGTAAACTAAAATGGTCTAAAACTCAACAAAAGACTTCACTTAGAAGAATATTATCACTTGTTGAGCTAGTAATCTCACCAAAGTTTTCCCTACGCACCACCTTGACATTTCAAAATTCAAGAAAGAAAAGTGAGTAAATTTTTTGAAGTATACATTGATAAATTGATCTCCTACATCACACATTAACTCCATGTATTGGATTGAAACTACATAGATTAGGAAAAACCCTATGGAGTTTGTATTTGAACCACAAATATTTTTTAGCTATTTCGTATTGTAAAAAAATCAACATACCAAGGACATAAATTTCTTTATATTAAAAAATCACAATCACCTAATATTTAGGTCATTTGCACACCCATTCTAGAGCTAATACACTAATCTCCTACATTCAATTTTTTTGAAATACTTGCTTCAACTATTTATCATCTCTTTTATCTAGATTAATTTATGCTTATTCTTGGCATTTATTTAACAAGTTGTGTTTACTGGAAACCTTTGGTTGCCTATAGAATTGAGCTTTTCCCTTGTACTAAAGGCTTTTTCATTGCTGCTTTTACTTCTTCCCACGATTGTGATTTGGTTTTGGACAATCTGTGGGCTTGGGGAGATCACTCTCTCTCTGCCAAACCTTGGACAATTTCCTTTAACCTCCTCACCAAACCACTCAATGTGCGTCCAGTTTGGGTTCGCCTACATAATCTTCCTCTTCATTTTTGGGAGCACTCCTGTTATGAGGCCATTCGTAACTCTATTGGCTCATTCTTGAAGGTTGATGATGCCACGTCCTCCATGGGTCACTCTACCTTTGCCCGTATTTTAATTGACATTGGCATTTCCAAGCCTCTCCCTAGGGATGTGGTTCTTATGGCTGGGGACAGGCCTTGGACTCAATCATTGGACTATGAGGGCCTCTTATTTCACTGCCGAAGGTGCTTCTCTACAGGTCACTTGGCTTCATACTATTCTCTCTCTCGACACAAAGGTTTTGCTACTTGGTGGAAGGATGCTACTGCTGATTATTTCGGTCAATGTTGCTAATATTGATGACTCCTCTCCGGTGGATGATGACTCCTCCTAGGAAGAGGTAGTGCCTCTCACTGCTATTGAAGCTCTTGTTGAACCCCTTGGTTCTACTGAATTGGCCTCCTTTGGCTATATGACTATTGCTCCTACCCAACATCATCGATCCACTCTTGTTGAATCTTCTCCTAATGTTGTTCGTTTGCAGTAGACTGTTGATGATTGTAACTCTACGAGGCACTCCCTGCCCAATCCTTATTTTGATGGTCTTAATGATAGTATTTCTTGGACCGTGGTTCATCGTAGGAGAGAGGGAATATCTTCCCCCTCCCCCAAATTTGCCTTGGCTCGGATGATTCTCCCCATCTTTGAGCTAGCTTTTGGGTTGTTGCAGGTTTGATAGGTTACTTTCACCTACCCCTATTTTGTTGTTTCTTTTATTGCCTTTGGGCTCTATTTTTTAAGGGTCAACACCCTTGTCTGACGTTTTTGTAAAATTTATAGTCTTGGCTATGTTAAGGGTCAACGCCCTAGTTAACATTGTTTCTTTAATAAAAAATAGGTTGTGTTTACTTATGTGGTGCAATTCCTTTCTTTACATATTTATTAATACATATATCTATTGTAATATAAATTTTATATTGATTAAATAATATTTGTTCATGCCAACTAGTACATGTTGCATCTAAACATCTACACATAATTTTTTTAAATAAATATGGTATGAAACATGCAACCTAGATTCACATGTCCCAAAGTCATTAATCCCATTGAGATAGTGAATATGATTTATTCAATCACCCAACCAAAACGCTAACCCTAATAAATAAATTGACCCTAACTATAATTAAAACCGTAATAGTACCCCTAATTTAATCTTTTACCCTAACTCTATTCCTAATCATAACCCTAACCATAATTTTAGGATCAGGGTTAAGGTATTTATTTATAGGGTTAGAGTTTAATTACACTTATTGTTAGGGTGAAGTTTTAATTAGGGTTAGGGTTTAACTATAATTAGGGTAAGATTTCAATAAGGGTAAGTATTTAGCTATGGTTAGAGTACAATTAGGGTTAAATAGGGGTAAGAGTTCAATAAGGTTAGGGTTAGATTTTAATTTCCAACTAAGCATTCACTTAGGGTTTAGGTTAGGGTCCAATTAATATCCAACTCATATTACGATTAGGGTTCAATTAGGGTTAGATTTATTATTAGGGTTAGGGTTCAATTATTTTTAGAGTTTAATCCATGTTAAATTAGGGTTAGGGTTTATTTAACATTAGGGTTAAAGAGTTAGGGTTCAACTAGATTTAGTATTGGAATTGGGATTAGGGTAAGTGTTTAGTTAGGTTCCAAAAAAATTAGGGTTCAAATTTTGGTTAGAGCTCTTTAATTAAGCTAACTCAAACCCTAATCCTAACCCTATTTCTATCTCAAACCCTAACCATTTCCCTAACCTAAATTCAACCTCTTACATTATCCCTAACCTTAACGCTAATTTTATCTCTAACCCTAACCGTAATCCTATCCCTAAGCATAACATTAATCCTAACCATAAACCAAACTCTAACTCTAATTTATGTATATTCTTAACCCTAACTTTTTTATTAACCTTAACCCTAACCCTAACATAGTGCTGATCCTAAGCCTAACCCTATTTTTATCTAAATTCTAAACCTGCCCATAACCCAAATTATACCTTTTAACCTATCCCTAACCTTAATCCTAACCCTAAACCTAACTTTAACCTTAATTTTATCTTTAATTCTAACCTTAAGCCTATCCCCAATCATATCCTAATTGTACTTTTAACCCTAACTCTAATTTGAACTCTAACTATTATCTAATCTCTATGCCTAATTTATTGAGCTATGCATAACTCTAGCCTTATTACTAACCTAAATTTTAACCCCAACCTTGACCCTAACCCTAACCCTAACCCTATCCCCAACATAACCATAATGCTAATCACATCCCTAATTATATTTCTAAGCATAACGATAACCCTGATCCTAATCCAAACCTTTACCCTAACCCTAACTATGATTCTATCTCTATCTCCAATCCTTACCATTAACCCAAGCCTAACAATAGTTCTAACCCCAACCCCAACTCTATCCTTAAACCAGATTCTATCTCTTATTATAACTTGACCTTAATCCTGGCCCAAACTCTAACTCTAACTCTAACGTTTAATTTATCTCTAACCCAAACCCTAAGCCTAATTGTAAAACTAACCCTAATTTTAACTTTAACCCTAACCATAATTTTAAGATTAAAGTTAGGGTTTAATTATGATTGCAAGTGGTTTCAAATACCTTCCTCTGAAGTCCAGCTTATCCTACAAACTCTAAACAAATTTTGACTCCCAAAAGATTTAACTAGACGGGAGAGAAAACAAATTTGTCCACATATTTTAATACCATCCATTATCATTTGTTTATGAAAAGAAAATCACAGTCACTACTTTTTATACATGGTCCATGGCAAAGAATTTATGTTCACGAATTCTAGACTTGTCACATATTCTTCCATGTAGTCCTTTCTATTGTTATCATATAGAAAATTAATGTTATAGAATCAAAAGTCAATGATATATCACACAATCCTTAAGAAACATTGTAACATTGAATAAATCACCGATTCCCTAACTTGTAAACCAAACATATTGTAGCGGTATTCATACAGTGATGATCTCCTGCATTCTATCCCACCTACAGTTTGAAAAGAATATCCTTTTTGACTTGTGAGATATGATCTCAATCCAAGGCACCCAATCCTTACCAATGACAAACAATAATTTCAATTGTAGGTATAATTTTTTGAAAAAAAAATTATGAGTGTTTTTGGTTTCAATTATGTATTTTTTTTATATTTCAGATTACACTCAATGACCTATCATAGATCATTTCTCTCTATTATTCTTAAGATTTATAAACACTCATGTACTATGATTTCAAATGCTTACATAGATCAATTATACAAGTTCCTAACCTATTAATATATAACATTGTTTTAACACACAAATTCATCTTCCCTTGTCAAGGAACATCTTCTTCTATGTAATTCTCTGACATAGACAAGATAGTAAACAATTTTGACATTATTTTGATAAACATATCTAGGAGAAATTTTAATTTTCAGTGGCTAAGAGCAATAGAAAGTAGTTGTAGACTATTCTTTTATGAAATGATTCCAATTTCTGGATTTGATTGTGTAAAAGTGTTTTAGTCAACTTTTTGGATCACACTCCATGATCCATTGTGAGGATAAAGAGAGTTGAGAAACATAAAATGATAAGTTGCAGACTAGAACCACACAGAAAAAGAAGAAGAGGGAAGAGAGGAGATGACACAAGATACTTTTTTTTTTATGTTGAGGAAGAAAGTTCTACTTGAATAACTATTTAACTATCTTTATGTAATTTTAATAAATTAAATATTTTATATAGTAGCTTCAAAATACATATGATTTAAAAATTATAAAATAATATATAATAAAAAATAATATAATGTATTTTTTGATCCATTATAGGATTTGGGCTAGGCTAGAGGTTTTATTCCCCGCATTCTTTCCTACTGGTGCCCACACAAAATGGAGGTGTATTACTATTTTAATAATAAAATTTCGGCTACGACCTTTTACCAATAAAAACAAAACAAAACAAAAAAGTAGTTGTAGCCCAATTTTCTATAATAAGAAAGAAAGTTTTCACTGAATAATTATTTAGCCCCCTATATGTAAATTTAATAAATTAAATCTTTTAACTAATATTTTTAAAAAATATATCAGTTATTAATCATAAAATAGTAATATTTAATTAATACAAATGTTATTATGGATAATATGAAAACAATATAATGTATGTATATGAAATTTTTAATATTACTTTTTCGTTTATATGTATTTTTAGATTATTGTTCATATTAAGATTAAAATCTTATTTAACAAAAACTATCTTGGAATAATCAAAATCAAATTTGTAATAGCGAGTATGAATGCAATCAAAGTAAAATTTAGTATTTTAATGACTATTGATATCTAATAATTTCATATTTTCTAAAACTTTATAAGCATATTCAATTATATTGATAAATAGTATTATTTTTTACCAAAATCTTTTTATTTTTTATTTTTGAATTTAACACTTTATTTAAACATCATCTCATTTAATAGTTAAAATATTAATAATGATTATATATCCTATTGGAACCTGAGCTCTGCAACCCTAATCTGAGTGGGGGCGACCGTGAGCTTTGAAACTCGAGCAACGACGACCGTGAGCTCTGTAACCCGAGCTGCGACAACAATCTGAGTGGCGGCGACCGTGAGCTTTGCAAACCAAGTGGCAGCGAGCTCTGTAGGGTGGGCGACGATGGTGAGTTTTGTAGGGTGGGTGACAGTGGCAAGCTCTGCAACCCTAATCCGAGCGGCGACGACCTCTATATCCCGAGCAACGATGAGCTCAACCCTAAGTGATGTGGCGAGCCCTGCAACCAAGGTTGCTAGGTCTTGGACCCGTGGGAGTTAGGCGAGCTTTGTGGAAGCTGCACGAAGGTTTATCAGAGGATAGGCATTCTTTTGGTGCAATCTAGCTGTTTCCAGGCAGATTGGAGGGTCAGGGGAGAGAAATAAGATTTTTGTGTCATCATTTTGAACGCTGACTAGATCGAACACCACAACCCCTCTTTGACATTTGTGAGGGGACACCACCATTGTCACCTCATTTTGTATCCGATTCACAGGCTAATCCTATTAATCTTCCATCATATGTGACCTGGCCAAACAATACCCATTTGATAAACCCCAAATTTCTTTCAACCCCAAATAATCTTCCAATAAACTATTCGCGCCAAGGAGCACCCTTCAAACCAAAACAGGTTACACAGAACTGGAGAAAGAAATTCCCTTGCACATCTCTTCTTGATTCTCTAGCACAAAATTTGGATGCAGAAGGTAATGGGAAACTTTCAAATGATACAACTAAAGAGGGTAGCCAGGTTCTAGTCTCGCCAAAGGTCATGGATGCTACTAACACTGGAGAATTAGGCAAGTCTGAGGGTGTGTATAAGATTGTTTTGCCAGACCACCTTATTCAACCTCAAATAGATTTTTTACGTGCCATAGCCTTCATTGGTAAACTTCATTCTACTATTTCCTTTATGCATCTTTCATTTTGGGCTATAACAAAATTGGTTGGGCTTGAAGGATATTTTTTTTATGGATAAGCAGTCTCTCTTTTTCATTGCCATTTTTTAATTCCAAACAACATAGAAATTGTGTTCATAGATATAAGGGGTGGTTTTGTAAGGGTGTTGGTATTATCACTTTGCCGTGGGTTCCAAATTTTAGTCTGGATTCAGTTCCTCCCCTTTTCATGCCTTTTTGGATTGCTTTCCCGGGGCTCCCGCTTGAGTATCATGATCCAAATATTGTGGAAATTTTGGCTAATCAAATGGGTATTTTCATTAAGCATGACCTTATCCCATATGAACTTGCCCATTTAACCGTAAGGGTATGCCTTCTGCTAAACCTCACAAAGCCACTTCCTAAGTCTATTTTAATCACTTCCTTCATAGGGAAATGGAATCAAGACATTTGCATACAGGGTACCAGAGATGTTGATGACAGTATGGATAAATTGGGTCATTTTAATTCACAGTGTCAAGGATCGGGTATTGATGTTGTTAGGGTTTGCAAGGATTTTGTGACTGATTTCCATAAATGCTCATTTTATAAGTCTTTTGCATCTCCTTCTTCTCCATGAAGTGGGACAACAAGTGTAGCTGACTTATTAGATAATCCCCTACCTCTTAATAATGTTGAAAATGTTGCAAGACCTTTCTAGGTTGTTCAGTTTTAGGAAGATCCTCCTCTTTCTTTGATTTATTTTCAATTCTTTTCAGGTTGTATGGCAGACATTTTACTTCCAATAGAAAAAAGAACAAAGCCCTCCAATTGGAAGAATTCTCCTCAATCTTAGGTTGTTATCTCTGGTTCATGTTCTCTGCAAAAAATTGTGGTTAAATACAAGAATATATCTTTTGAGATCCACTGCTCTTCAATCCTGGTTGATTGGCTGTATAAGAACATATTTTTTTCCTCCCTCTTTAGGTAGCTTACTTCTTCTTTTCTGAGTTTAACTTCCATGGGAACCTCAAATTTTTAATTCTAGGAAATTTCTCTTTCGTAGAATGCAAAGGATAACCTGGTTCATAGCTTGATGTTTAATTGTCAACCTTTCCATGTGGTTGGTCACAATCTTCCCATAGTTGGATCCTCATGGAATGCTCCAAATATCAAATTAATGACACATGATATCCTTATCTCTGTCACATCAAATTTGATTGATGAAATTGCTCTTGAGGAATTCCTAGAAATTCAAGATGTCCCTTCTGTTGATGTTATGACTCTCTCTCTTAATACTTCACCATCCACTTTTTTACCCCTTTTGGAATCTAGTCATGTTGATCACCTTGTGGCTGAAGATACTTCATATCAGCCCTTTCAACCTCCCACACAACTTGACTTTTATTTTTCTCAATAGCTCTCTCTTGCTCAATCAATTTCTTCATCTCCTCTATTATCTAAAACACATAAAAAAAGAGGTAGGAAGCCCAAGATTCCTAAAATCCAAGAAGAGATCATAGCTGGTATCTAGTCTACAATTGTAGACAAGTTTTCACTCCATTCAAGAATGAGAAGAACATGTTGTTCTTCTCGGGTGCAATGAGGATCATATCTTGGAATGTCAGAGGTTTGAATGCCTTTGACAAGAGGGGGCAGATCAAGCAACAATTGGATTCCTCCCAAGTAGACATCATTTTATTACAAGAAACAAAGCTTTCTGATGTAGCCTCTCAAAAGATTTTTAAAAAATGGACTTTATGGGATTTCATACAAGTTCTTGTAGTAGGGGCTTCCGGTGGTATTCTAACCTTGTAGAATCCCAAGACAATCAAAGCAAAATCCTTGAACCAAGGGACAAATTGGCACCTTATTCTTATTAAAAAATTTAATTTATCCTTTCTCCTCTTTAATATTTATGGTCCAACAACTCCTCATGAGAAACATGCTCTTTGGAATACTCTATCTTGTCAGATCCATTAGCAGGGAGTTCAGAAAATCATCTTAGGAGGTGATTTTAATGCCATTTTGTCTCAGGATGAGAAATAGGGAGGCAACCCTACTGCTTCTAAGGTGATTGATGACTTTAGATCTTTTGTGTCTGATAATGCCCTTTTGACATTTTACCTTCTAATGTTCAATTTACATGGACAAACCGAAGAACTTCCTCTCAAATTGCAAGTAGATTGGATAGGTTTTTCACTTCATATGAATGGATCCTTCAGAAATATACTTTCATCTCTAATATTCTATCTTTCTTTGGATCTGACCATTTTCCTATCTCATTATGCTTGGATAAACATGAAGTTTCTCATCATAGATATTCTTTTAAATTTGAAAGAATGTAGTTTCAGCACACACACTTTCATGCTTTGCTTCATCAATGGTGGGTAAGTGCTCCCTTTTGTAGGGAGAACAAAATATTTCAATTCTATATGAAAATGCAATTTGTAAAACAAATATCAAAGTCTGGAATAGGGAAGTATTCAAAAACATCTTTGTAGAGAAATCCTATGTAGAGAAGGAGTTAAAGGACATCAACAAACTTATCTTTTCTAATGGGATTAATCTTGCAACCTTCTAAAGGCAGAAGCAATTACAAAGTTACTGGGAATAATTCTTCTCTAGAGAGGAGGTGTATTGGAGACAAAAATTAAGGGAGCTATGGCTAAAAGATGGGGATAAAAATACTAAGTTCTTTCAGGCATGTGCAAAGATTAAGAAAGTTGCATCTACTATCTTTTCTATCAATGCCTCTTTTTCAGGTTTAAAATTAACTAATGAACAAGAAATTGTTGACTTGATGTTGATTGTAATGTATTCATCACTTGTTGTCATTGATGAAACACTCACACACATATATGATAACATTGACTACCGGTATAACTTCAATTGGTTTACACTACCAACTGGTATGTTTAAGGTCTATCTCTAACTGGTACTTTGTGTCAACCGGTATGTGCCTAAGAGATAACCTATGGTAACACTAAGACGACATCAAAACGAAGATGAAGTTGGATGTGAAGATCAAGTGGAAGATTCCTGGACAATGATTCACTAGTTTTATTCCAACTGGTATCGACTACTCTAACCGGTATATTATTTTTGTGATGAGTTACGAACACCGTTTGTTTGGCGGTCATTTTTGTGATGAGTTATGACTAAATGTCTAGATACACTGCATCTAGGAAATTGTGTTTCTATGGTCGACATAAGGTCTGAATGCCTATTTAAAGACATCTAAGTGAAGCATTTTGTGCAAGAAAAGAAAAGGAGAGAACATATATAGTAGAGGTAATCTATGCGAATACTTTTGCTGAAGAGCGATAAGTGTTTAAATGGAGAGCAGTGTTGAATGAACTTAGAATGGTCCGATCAAGCAAGTTTGTGCTACTCAGAACATATCAAATCTTTCCTATTGTTTTCTAATCATTACAACAAAACTAAATCCCCTAACCGGGTAAGCTCTAACAAGCTTCATTGTACAAATCCTCTAACAAGGTGATCCATTAGTTTGGATTCTCAAATCCTCCAGCGAGGTTACTCTTAACAGGGTAGTACTCTTAACAGGGTATAAACTTCTAATCAATCTTGGAATCTCTAACAAGATTCGCTCCTAGTAGAGCTCTTTGTAAGACCTCAACTGGTCAGTTTTCTATTACTACAAATAGTTAACTTGTGAGTTCCATCTCACCATGGTTTTTACCTATTTGGGTTTTCCACGTATAAACACTTGTGTTATGGTGGATGTTTTACTTTATGTGGATGTTGTTATTTCATTTTGGATAGCATGCATTTTGTTTAACTGCTTGGTTAAATTCATCTATCGGTTAGTGTTTAAAGTAGTGTGTGTTTTGGTGTCACTATTTCACCCCCCCCTCCCCTCTCAGTTCTTTTCAAGTCCATAAAAAATTAGGGAAGAGGGTGAACTCTTCTTTAAAAATCTTCTTGCTCCCTCTCCTCCATTTGTTCTTGAGGAGTCCAGTGTCGAGGTATTGTTAGATTCCATCCCTTGTCCGATTTCACAACATGATAATGATAATCTAATGCAATCTTTCTCTCTTGTTGAACTCCAAGAGGTGGTAGTTTTGATGGCTCCTGACAAGTCTCCAGGTCATGACGGTTTTACTATGTTATTTTTTAAAAGTGTTGGGATGTTCTAAGTTTTTGGTCTTTTAATGGCTTTGGAGGAGTCAAGACAAAAAGATTTTATTCTCAAGAATTTTAATTTAACCCATCTTGCTCTTATCCCCAAATCCAACAACCCTCAATCTTTTGTAGACTTTAGGCCCACCTCCTTGTGTAATATAGTTTACAAGATCTTCACAAAAACTATTTATGTCCGATTGAAATCCTTGATTCCTAAAGTAATATCTCCTTAGAAAGGAGGTTTTTTTCCTGGTAGGGAAACATCAGAAGGTGCGCTTGTGGCCCATGAAGCTTTACACTCAATTAAATCCTCAGAGTCATCTTCTTTCATAGTTAAATTAGACATGTTGAACGCATATGATAAAGTATGTTGGTATTTTCTTTTGAGAGTGCTTAAAAAGTTTGTCTTTTCGAATAAGTGGTGCAAATAGATCAAAAATTGTCTCTTTGGTGCATATTTCTCAATTATTATTAATGGTAATCCTTTTGGTTTTTTTCGAGCCACTCAAGGAGTTTGGCAAGGTGACCCACTATCACCTTTTCTCTTTATTATCACGACATAATCTTTGAGCAGATTGGTCAATAAGCAGTTGACTCTGGGTCTTTGGAAGGGGGTGTGCATCCCTAACACTTCAATTTCCATCACCCACACTTTATTTGTAGATGATACACTTTTATTTGGTTGTTCCAATATTCAAAAGGCAAGGCATATTAAGAAAATGTTGGACATATATACTTTCGGATCTTGGCAGAAAATCAGTGCCCAAAAATCTAAATTATTCATATTTAATACTTTTGAAATGGTGTCTAACAGCATTATTCAGACCTTGGGCTTTCCAGTGGATTCTCTTCCATCTTCTTACTTGGGCATCCCTTTCTTTATGGCAGCAGGGAAACCTTCTTTTTGGGATTATGTGATTGACATATTAAAAAGAAGAATTTCTGTGTGGAAATCTAGATGGTTCTCTGTCAGACAGAATCCTTCTTGTCAAAATTGTTTTGGCTGCAATCCCAAACTACTACATTCCTGTCCTTCAAGCCTCGAAATCTATTGTTTCCCATATCGAGAAAATTATTCAAACTTTTAATTGGAAAAGAAATCTTTCAGGAGATTAAAAGATCCCTCTTGTGTCTCTTAACAAAATGACTCCTAGTAAAACTACGGGCATGGTTGGTCTGCACGATCTTTCAAAAAGGAATACAGCCTTTGGGGAAAGCTAGTTTGGAATATTTATGTAAAACCACATGCTTTGTGGTGTCAAATTATGCAAACATAGTGTTTAGATACTCTTGCCCCATCACGTATTTTTACTATCCTTGATCCTCCATCAGGCTCTGCAGTTTGGAACTTCGTGATGGCTTCTATGAATGTGATTACTAGATATTTATCTTGGCAAGTACATAATGGAAAAGATGTCAACTTTTGGCATGATTCATGGAGTGGTCTCCCCCCTCTTAACATTGAGGAATCTCTAGTAGATGTGATCCCTATATTTATTGCTCATTGGGGATCTTACGTTTATGATTACATAGATGACCTTGAGAAGCCTTCAAACCATGTCATTTGGAAGAATCCAACTTCACTCCCAATCTCCCCTGATCAAAAGGTAAAGTTTTTTTTGATTCTGAAGAACCTCATTATATTTATTTCTAATGGTTTGGACAAATTGATATGGTTCCCCTCGAATAACAGAAAGTACTTTATTAAGGAAGGGTATACGACAATTCATCAGATGTTTGTTCAATCCTATTCACAAAGAGCTTATAAATTCTATTGGAACAACAATATTCTTCCCAAGGAAGGGATGTTTGCTTGGCTTTCTTTACACAAGAGAATACTTACTAGTGAGAGACTTGTTAAATTGAATATTGCACCTCCATTTGCCTGTGTACTTTGTGGTGAGCATAATGAAACGTTGGATCATCTTCTCCTCCAATGTGATTTTGCTCATTATTGTTGGATGTTTGTGCTTTCTAAACTTTCCTTTAGCATCCCTCTTCCAAATAATGTGTGGGATTTATTCCAATCCTGGACAGTCTTATACTCATCCTCTCTTTTTGCATGCATTTGGAAAGTGATCCCATCCACAGTAGTATGGTCACTTTGGTGAGAAAGAAATAAGCATATTTTTTAGAAAGTGTGTATGGTGAAAATGGATAACAATAACAACAATATTGAAAGGCTAAATGAATCCAACCACTAAACCCTAGCCTAACAATCAACAAAGATCCACCATAACATATGAAGATTACCTAAGACAATGCAAATCAAATGAAATCACAAAGATTATACCATCACATGTCCAATAGGGTTTTGATCTCCATTCTTCCTATCTCCATTGATCTTGCTTGATATATTTGCTCTCAGATTTTATATGCACAAGAGCTCAACAAAGAACGGAATGTGGTTGCAAGTAGGATCGTAGTGTAGCAAGTTGCATGAAAGATCATTAGCATGAGTGATTAGGGTTTGACAATGAAGAAAGCATCTTCTTAAATAGAAGACACAATATGAAATGGAGGGTTAAGATTGAGAGGTGCAAAAAGAGAGGTCGGCTAGGATTAGAGGGTAGGTAAAAGAAATACCAAAATAATGAAAGGGGTAGGTAGTGTATGAATTAAGAGATGAATGACATGTGTCATGTGTAGAAAAAGCTAATGAATTAATTAAATAAATAAGGATTTATTTAATTAATAGAAGAAGTATGATAATTAAATAAATAAAAATATTTATTTAATTTAGGAAAAGAATAATTTAAATAAATAAATGTATTTATTTAAATGAGAAATAAGGCTAGAAGAGGATAAATGAATTAATTAAATAAATAAAGATTTATTTAATTAATAGAAGAATTAGGCTTAGATAATTAAATAAATAAAATATTTATTTAATTAGATTGGACAATTTTAGGTGTCTACAGAAAGCATACATCTTCTCTTTATGATGTTCTCAATTACATTGAAAAATTAGTTTCAAAACTGGTTAATGCTCATGTTTCAAATCATTTTAATCCAAATAGGGAATTTACTTCTTGGGATGACCAAGTTATTAATTGCTGGAAGGGCACTTCTATTCCTATATCACCTTGCTTTTCGAGAGTGAGAACTAGTAAAGTTGGTAGAAATAAAGTGAAATGGTGTCCCATTTCAAATTGAATTTTGATGGCTCCTCTAAAGGGAACCCGGGTGATGCAAGAGTAGGAGTATGCATAAGGGACCACATAGGGTGTGTTTTTGCTTTACAATCTGCTTCCATTCCACCGGGTACTAACAACTTTGTAGAGGCATATGCTTTGCTTGAAGGCATTCTATTAGTTAAAAAATTGAACATCTCTTATATTCACATCGAAGGTGACTCAACTATTATTATCAATGCTTGCATGAAGAGAAATATTGACAATTGGTAGATAAAATATTTGCTTGAACAAGCATGGGCTCTTATTGATACATTTGTAAACTTTACCATTTCACGTGTATAGAGAAGGGAACCGGGATGTAGATCATTTGGCAAATATGGGAAGTTCTAAGGTGGAGCTTAATATGATGGTCCAAATTGTGATCTCGATTATTTTCCAACTCTTAAAAAACTATTTTTGGAGGACATGTGTACAGGATAATATTGCACATGGCTGTGTAGTTGTCCTTTTCATAATGATAGAAAGTTTGCATGTGAGATATTATAATTGCAGGGTTTCATGGATTTGCTGTATCTGAATGATGTGAATGGATGTCGATTTTGGCATCTATGAAGCGTGTGAAATTCAAGCTGCATAAATGCTTAAGTTAGGCAGTCTGTGGGCTACTATGCAAATGTGTACAACTTTTGTGATGTTTGGTTCGGACTTCATCTTGGTGAACATACTCCAGGAAGCATTCGATACTCGGGGATGATTTGTGGCATTTGGTATTCTGGACATTATGAGATATATTGTATCTTTTTGGCATATTAGGGATATGAGCTTCACAACCATCATATGTATTATCGAGCAAGGATCAAAGTTTTTCTTTCTGGTTCTTTTCTTTGGGAGCTCTTTGAATCAATTTTTTTAAAGAAACATATAAATAAAATATATTAAGTGGCACTGCCACCTTATTTCAAAAAAACATAAAAATTATATATCCTATTGACATCAAAACAATATAACACTTATTTAATTTCTATATACAAAAAATAATTAGAGCTCAACCCTTTGAAATGTTTAGATGATTGACAAAAGCATTTTTCCCCTAATATTATTATTATATTTTCATGGAATAGAGTATAATAATAGTGAGAAGACAATATCATGCAACATGGTCACACCGAAAGTTATGTAAACATATGGATGAGGTCATATTTAAGTTTTTGGTGCTAGAGTAATCTCTTGTTACTTTTTTCCCTGAATGTAAAGAACTATACTTTAGCTTCATTGGAAAATATTATTTGACACAACGGGAAAATTTAGGGCATAAACCCAATCCATACTATTCATTTCTCCCCCATAATTTAGTATTTTCTTCTTTTTATGAGAATAATATGAAAATCTACAAACAAACAATTCTATAGGTGACAACATGTCAAAATAACTGGATAAAGAAGTGTAATGATAAAATTTGTATATTATATTACTTTTTATATAATTTTTAGTTATTTTAATGAGCTATAATTAATTTAATAAATATTACAATTTTATGTGAAGTTAGATATATTTATTTAATTTTTATTAACTTTGTTATGTCTATTTTTATAAACATAGTATCTACATTATTCATATGTCTATAGATCTCTATAGGTTCATCCTATTCATTTTGATTGGCATATACATATTTTTATATTAACTATGCATTTTGATGTAGTTCTTACTTTATTGTAAGATAAGTCTATTAAAGAGGATATTCTAGTGGACATGAACACATCTAACCCTATTTTAAACTCCAAAATCTAAAAATTGGTCAATTACCCCTCTTTATCTTCCTATGCCAAAGTAGAGTAAAATAATACCCTAATCTATTTGCACATCATTAAAATAATTGCATCTTACACTAATTTCTAAAATTAGGTACTCAAACTTGGTTTAAAATAATGCACATAGTTTAGTTCCACATGGGTAGGGCCAATTTTGTACAAATAGTGTTTAGTTTTGAAAATGCGTGACATTAAACCTAATTTTTGACTTTTTAAACACAATGGTGGCATTATTTTCAACATCTCCCATGATAATTTTGGTATTAAATAAAGAGCTAAGTACCTTTTTATTATTTTATTTCATTCATGTAGTAATTAAATCTTTAATATAAATATTAGTCATCAATATCAATTCTAACTCTTATGTTTTTTAAATGACGATTATTATTTTAAAGTAAATTATAGTAATTTTTTTTACTTTCAATATGAATAAAAGATACTAGAAAAAAAATTATTCTAAATTTTTGATAGTGGTAATATTTTTTAAAATGCATTATATTATATGTTGCAAATATTCCTATCCATTTCATCCTCATTGGCACTTATCTCCATATATTCATTATTTATTGTACCCCATTTAATTTTACTTCCATATATTTTCTCAGTACCCTAAAATGATCATTATATATAAAACATATTTTCCCCTTGGGATTGATTTGGTTTCATATTTTGAAATGGAGGAATGAACCAAAGAGTTAAATATTAAATTCAAACTCTAGCAGTCCCATCCTTTCCAACTAGGTGTAATGAGATAACTTAATATACATTTGTTTGATAGGCTGCTATACCATGGTATATTAAGAGCTTCGTACACTTAGATTTGTTGAAAAAGATAGGGTAGTTTAATCTAGAAATGAGAGGCAAATACATACAAAATCATTAAAGTCAAGAGCAAAAAATAAACTAAAATGGTCTAAAACTCAACAAAAGACTTCACTTAGGAGAATATTATCACTTGTTGAGCTAGTAATCTCACCAAAGTTTTCCCTACGAACCACCTTGACATTTCAAAATTCAAGAAAGCAAAGTGAGTAAAATTTTTGTAGTATACATTGATAAATTGATCTCCTACATCACACATTAACTCCATGCATTTGATTGAAACTACATAGATTAGGAAAAACCCTATGGAGTTTGTATTTGAACCACAAATATTTTTTAGCTATTTCACATTCTAAAACATTGAACATACCAAGGACATAAATTCCTTTATATTGAAAAATCAACATCGCCTAATATTCAGGTCATTTGCACACCAATTCTAGAGCCAATACTCTAATCTCCTACATTCAAATTTTTTGAAACTATTTATCATCACTCTTTTATCTAGATTAATTTATGCTTATTCTTGGCATTTATTTAACAAGTTGTGTTTACTGGAAACCTTTGGTTGCTTGTAGCATTGAGCTTTTCCCTTGTGTTAAAGGCTTTTTCATTGCTGCTTTCATTTCTTCCCACGATTGTGATTTGGTTTTGGGCAATCTGTGGGCTTGGGGAGATCACTCTATCTCTACCAAACCTTGGACAACTTCCTTTAACCCCCTCACTGAACTAGTCAATGTACATTCAGTTTGGGTTCGCCTACCTAGTCTTCCTCTTCATTTTTGGGAGAACTCCTATTATGAGGCCATTGGTAACTCTATTGGCCAATTCTTGAAGTTTGATGATGCCAGGTCCTCCATGGGTCACTCTACCTTTTCCCACATTTTAATCGACATTGACATTTTTGAGCCTCTCCTTGGGGATGTGGTTCTTATGGTTGGGGATAGGCCTTGGACTCAATCATTGGACTATGAGGGCCTCGTATTTTGCTACTGAAGGTGCTTCTCTATGGGTCACTTGGCTTTAGAGTGTTCTCTCTCTCGACACAAAGGTTCTGCTACTTGGTGGAATCATGCTATTGTTGATCATTTGACAGTCAATGCTGCTAATATTGATGACTCCTCTTAGGCAGATGATGACTCCTCCTGGGATGAGGTAGTTCCTCTCACTGCTATTGAAGCTCTTGTCGAACCCCTCGGTGCTACTGAATTGGCCTCCTCTGGCCCTATGACTACTCCTCCTACCCAACATCATCAATCCACTCTTGTTGAATCTGGCTCCTAATGTTGTTCTTTTGCAGTAGACTGTTGATGTTCTGCTACAACAATCTACTACCATTATTCTATAGCAGCTTGTTGTTGTTGCTGATTGTAACCCTACGGGGCCCTCCCTACCCAATCCTTCTTTTGATGATCTTAATGATAGTATTTCTTGGATCGTGGTTCGGCGCAGGAGAAAGGGAAAATCTCCCCCCCTCCCCCAAATTTGCCTTGGCTTGGATGATTATTCCCATCTTTGAGCTAGGTTTTGGGTTGTTGCAGGTTTGATAGGTTTCTTTCACCTATCCCTATTTTGTTGTTTCCTTTACTGCCTTTGGGCTGTGTTTTTTAAGGGTGAACACCCTTGTCTGATGATTTTGTAAAATTGACAGTCTTGGCTATGTTAAGGGTCAATGCCCTAATTAACACTGCTTTTTTAATCAAAAACAAGTTGAGTTTACTTATGTGGTGCAAATCCTTTCTTTACATATTTATTAATACATATATCTATTGTAAAATAAATTTTATATTGATTAAAGAATATTTGTTCATGCCAAGTGGTACCTGTTGCATCTACACATCTACACATAATTTTTTAAAATAAATATGGTATGCAACATGCAACCTAGATTCACATGTCTAAAAGTCATCAATCCCATTGAGATGGTGAATATAATTTATTCAATCACCTAACCAAAACACTAACCTAAATAAATAAATTGATCGTAACTATAATTAAAACCTTAATAGTAGTCCTAATTTTATCTTTTACCCTAACCATAATTTTAGGATCAAGGTTAAGGTAATTATTTATAGGGTTAGAGTTTAATTACACTTATTGTTAGGGTGAAGATTTAATTAGGGTTAGGGTTTAATTATAATTAGGGTAATATTTCAATAAGGGTAAGTATTTAGCTATGGTTAGAGTACAATCAGGGTAAGAGTTCAATAAGGTTGGGGTTAGAGATTGAAATTTCAAACTAAGCAATCACTTAGGGTTTTGGTTAGGGTCCAATTAAGATCCAACTCATATTAGGATTAGGGTTCAAATAGGGTTAGAGTTATTATTAGGGTTAGGGTTCAATTATTTTTAGAGTTTAACTCATGTTCAATTAGGGTTAGGGTTAGGGTTAGGGTTAGGGTTAGGGTTTATTTAACATTAGGGTTAAATAGTTAGGGTTCATCTAGAATTAGGTCTATAATTAGGATTAGGGAAAATGTTTAGTTAGGTTCCAAAAAAATAAGGGTTCAAATTTTGGTTAGATTTCTTAAATTAAGATAACTCAAACCCTAATCCTATCTCTAATTCTAATTGAAGCGGTCACTAGCAAGGAGGGACCTCAAGGAGATCAGTTTAGACCGGTCAGCAAGAGTAAACACAATGAAAACACAAAGATGTGATGGAGGCAACAGAGAACAAATTGATTTATTTCATAAAATTTGATTACATTCAATCAGTAACAACCGGGTTACAACATATCGGCTCACAGGTCTGGTAGAATAGGTCATAACCGGGACCTTGAATTGAAAGATCTATCTTCTATGCACAATCTAGCTACTTGATTCTCTCCTTTCATTGTTTCATTCTAAATCATAATTACAAATATATATATCAATCCAAAGTATCCAGTCAGCCCAAAAGGGATCAAAACCCAAAGTCCAAGACCTAACGTGCAAAATAAACAAGGTCGGCCTCTGCTAAGAGATTCCTCTAGAAAATCCAAAGGATAAAACATAGATCGTAAGAAAAGGTTGACCAAATGCCATGGAACATCAAAATCAATGCCCAAGGCTCTGCAAGCTTTAGAATAGGTTTCGATAGATCACCACAATAGGTCTAAGGCAACCGGTAACAAAGAACTGCCAATCTAGTAACAAGAAATTGTCATGGAAACCAATAATAATATCTTGCCGAAAAGTGATCCAAATGTGATACAGTCTGAAAGAAAGAAAGATGATCAAATATTCAAGTATAATCCAACTCAACAGGATCCGGTGAGCCAAAATCGGGACACATATAAAGGAAAACTGAAACTGCAAATAGAAAACAAAACATAAAGAAAAATGTTTTTGGTTGATTCAAGATTGTTGTGAACCAGGGATGCTCCTGCATCAGACATTTCGGGTTAATAAAAAGTAAGCCTCTCACTTTGTTGAGGTGAGAGGGAAACCAAGGTGGTCTACCTCTTCCTGAGAAATCCAAGATGAATCTTCAACTGGTTTGTCCTTCAACTTCATAAGTTATTCCTTATATTGACTATTCCGGGTACTACGCCCAATCCTATTGTCCAATCTGTTCAATCTGATCTAGTTCCTTCCAAGGAAATTGTTTCTCCATGTCTACAACACCGTCTTCAATGAATTATGGTTCATGGTACTCATGAAGATTTGCAATGTTGAATATAGGCGAAATACTTAGAGTATCCAGTAGCTCCACTTCATATGCATTTCCAAAACTGAACTTCCTCAAAATCTTATAGGGTTCAAACTTCTTCATCTGCAACTTATTATAAGTTCCAAATGAGAATCTCTCTTTTCTTAGATATACCATCACTTCATCGCTAAATTCAAATTCCTTATGTCTCCTCTTCTCATCTTCCTTCTCCTTATATTTTTTGTTCATGTCTTCCAAATGTTGTTTAACCTAAATATGCAATGCTACCATGTGATTTGCAAAATATTTTGCTTATGAACTCTTCCGGTCTTCATGGCCAATGTCTCTCAATTCTGCCATACCTCTAGGGTGCACTCCAGTAACAATCTCAAAAGGTATTTTTCTAGTACTTCTATTCACTAAATTGTTGTAGGAAAACTCTGCTTGTGCAAGGATCAAATCCCAACTTTCGGTTTTATCTCCCACTAAACATCTCAACAAATTTCCCAAACTTCAGTTAACAACTTCTATCTGTCGATCAGTTTGTGGATGAAAATTAGAACTGAACTTCAAATCTGTCTTCATCTTCTTCCAAAGCGTTCTAAAAAATTATCCAACAAACTTAGTGTCTCTGTCTGAAACTATGCTCTTAGTTAATCCATGCAATCTCACCACTTCCTTGAAAAAAAGGTCTACTAGATGCAATGCATCTGATGTCTTCTTACAAGGTATGAAATGAGCCATCTTTGAAAAATCTATCCACTACCACAAATATAGAATCATTCCCTCTCGGTGTCTTAGGAAATCCAAGTACAAAATCCATGCTTATATCCTCCCAAGGTCTTACTGGTACTGTCAAAGGTTTATACAATCCCACTGTAGTGTCATGAAATTGCAACCCTTACAATTGTCGACCACATTAGATTCCTCATGCATGTGATTTGAATCCCTAAGCCTGATCGGAGAACAGAGACTTGCTTGGCACCTAAGAACTGCATCTTTCTTGCCCTCTACACTGCCTAAACTGCATCCTATCCTGGAAAAAAAGGTAGCACAGGGGCATGGCACCTCTGTCCCCCTAGGATAGGGTGCCCCATTTTGGGGTAGGACCCTTTTCAATTATGCTTTGGTGGTTGTGCATTGAGTGGGAAAGCTCCCCCAGTGTCAGCATGCGATAGAAAATCAATCAATTAGCCCTAATTGACAAGTATATAAGTTGCATTTCCCCTTCCATTTTGGCATAAAATAGATACATGAGATCACACATTCAAGCATTCAAGAGAATTCAAGCATTCTTCTCCAGCATTGAGAATTCTCAGGTCTCCTTTCAAGGCTAGCTGTTGCATTCAAGTCAATGATTCAACCATTGAAGAGGAGATTCATTCCAACATTCAAATTCATACAAACAATTCTATCAACATTTGTATCACAACTTCCCTTGAGGTGATTTACATTTCAGTCTTTCATTTACATTTACTTGCAAGTACTTTCTTTCATCATTTGGTTAATTCCAAAATTGGGGTTTGGGGTTTGACTTGAAGGCAAACCCCCAATCCCAACCCCTTTTCTTCTCTTTTCTATGTGTAGGTTGCAGGTGCCCAGCTGTACTTTCAGATTTTGACTCCATTTGCAGAGGTGGAAAAACCCTTTTCATTTTGTGGATTTTTCAGAGGACCGTGTACACTCTCGCCATGGTCCGGGCAACTTTTTTTCTCAAATTTGCAGGGTAGCTTCGTCTCGACAGATTATTGCTAGATCCTGGTGCACAACTTCATCCTATGCTTCTATCTCGAGTTATAATCATATATTTGTCCCTTGTTCATTTGGTTATAAGTACACATTTCAATTCAAATCTCATTCCAGAAGAGGGGATTAACTTACCATTCTTATATAACTCAGAATTCAAACTCCTTTTCTAGAGGTTGAATCTAGTGTATTTCTCCCCCTCTTCTAATGTAATAAGTAAAAAGTGTTTGAAGGGAAATCCGAAGTGAAACTTTCATCTCTCCTCAGAGGGAAGAAAAGATTTCCTCTAGATCTCCATCATTCACCTTTTTCAGCATTACATTTTGGTAAACCCAACGTTTTACATGCTTTATTCTAAAAAATCATTGTATAGTTTTCATTTACAAGTTTAATTTTTCTGCAAACTTAGTGGTTAATTCATTCAAAAACCTAGTTTTTAAAATTGAAATTGAACTTGTTTTTGCAAAAAATTGCTTGTTATTGTCTTAGATTTGAAAATTTATTTATTTGTCAAATTCAATTTCTTTATTGCCTTGTTCAATTTGCAATTCAAATTCACAAAATTAAGAGTTTAATTGTCAAAACCCTAATTTTTTAAAAACATCTTGAAATTGTGCAAAAATTGAATTTCCATTTAATTTTCAGATTTGTGACTATTTTCAAACTTATCTTCTATCCTAAAATTCAAATTTTCAATTTCCCTCCTTTTTCAAAATTCAAACTTTTGAAAATTAAGTGGTTAGGCCATAAAATCCTAATTTTCAAATTTACTTGGATTTTGTGCAAATTTCAATCAATTTCATTCAAATTGAGATTTCTAAACATTTTTCAAGGGGTATGTGCACCAAGTTGTGGTACCAAAAGGGGGTCTTAAGATGCCACTTTTTTTTTTTTCTGAAATCAGCAAAGTTTGAACTTCGATGACAAATTGAAGATAGTTACACTCCAAATTTGAAGATGCAACAAGAACAAGAGTCAGAGTGCTTCGAGTCTACTTTCTAAACTACTGATTTTTTTTTAAAATGGTGGAGATTAAGGGCTTCAAAAAGGGGGGACACAAAAAGTGGTCCTGTTTTTATGCAAAAAATATAACATAGCGTCTGTTGTGGCCCCCCTAAAATGTTAACTTTTTTTTTGAATTTTTAAAATCGCTTTAGTGAGAAATTAGCTAACACCTTGAAGTTTATGCCAGAATTTTCAGCTAATTTTTAAATTAGTATATGATTTTTTACTAATTTTCGAAGTGGACACATCTTGAAAAACATAAATTTGAGCTTGCTCCCCCCTAAAATCATTGAAAACAAATAAAAAATCAAATCTTTTTTTTAAAAATTGTGTAGAATGGAGTCTAGTTTCTAAAAATGTAATTTTTTTCAAAATCTGATGAACATGTAAAAATCTAGACCCAAAATAGTGCATGTTGGTTTTTAACAAAAAACGGACACACTAACAAAAGAAATTATAGATGAAAGACTTAACAAAATCAAAATTTGAAATAAATTACATTTTTGGATAGCTAAGAGGGAGCCCAAGTTTACCATGGTATTTTTTTTTAACTTCATTGAAACACATGCAAACCTGACGGAGAGCATGACCAAAAATATGTCAAAATTTTCAATGTTCTAACAAAAACACGTCTCTAGCCTGAAATGGTCATCCAAACCTTTGGGTTGGATGCCCAAGGCAAATCCAAACCATAGGTTTTGTGTTTCCCAAAGTGGGACATTTGGCGCTCACCACCTATTTGGCGTGCGCCAAATATGGCGCTCGCCCTATTTGGCGTGCGTGCCAAATGTGGTCCATATTCCACATTGGGCGCATGCCAAATAAGGATGAGGAGGGAGATAGCTTGAGGGATAGCAGAATAAGGGAATTGTGAGAGATAGAAAGGGGAGGGACAAAGAAGAGTATGTATCTATAAGAATGAAGAGCCCGAGAAGAGGTAAGGGGAGAGAGAGAATATGAGATCTAGTTCATAGAGAGAGATGGAACTACGAGGGAAGGGAGATAAAGAAGGGAGAGGTGAGATGGGGGTTTCTATGTACACATTTGGCACTCTCCCTATTTGGTGTGCACCAAATGTGGAATAGATACAAACTCTTCTTTGTCCCTCCCCTCTCTATCTCTCAGGATTCCCTTATTCTCCTATCCATCGAGCTATCTCCCTCTTCATCCTTACACCCATCTAATTCCCTCTCTCACCTCTTTCCCTCAGTTTTTTCCTCACTCCCTCCTCTCTCTAGGTCCTAAGGGGTCATAGGACACCATATGACCCCTTAGGACACAAAATGACCCCTAACGACACCTAAGGGGTCATAGGACACCATATGACCTCTTAGGTTACCATAGGACCCATAACGACACCATATTTTGTCCTAAGTGGTCATAGGACACCATATGACCCCTTAGGACACCATAGGACACATAACGGCACCATATGGTGTCTTAATGGGTCATAGGACACCATATGACCCCTTAGGTGTTGTTAGGGGTCATATTGTGTCTTAAGGGGTTATATGGTGTCCTATGACCCCTTAGGACACCATACGACCCATAACGACACCATATTGTGTCCTAAGGGGTCATATGGTGTCCTAAAGGGTCATAGGAAACCATATGACCCATTACGACACCATATGACCCATAACGACACCCTATTGTGTCTTAAGGGGTCATATGGTGTCCTAAGGGGTCATAGGACACCATGACCCCTTAGGTGTCCTTATGACCCATAACAACACCATATTGTGTCCTAAGGGGTCATAAGACACCATATGACCCCTTAGGACACTATATGACCCATAACGACACCTAAGGGGTCATATGGTGTCCTAAGACACCATATTATGTCCTAAAGAGTCATATGGTTTAATTTTTATGGTTGTGGCTATCAAACTATAGGGTATAGAGTAGAAATTTATCAAAGGTTAAAAAATTTCAATGGAAGTCATTTGGCTAGCACCATATTTGGCGCTAGCCAAATGAGCCGCACAAAAAAAAGGTTATAGGGTATATAGTTAGTGTTTAGTTTAAAGTAAAAAATTTCAATGGAAGTCATTTGGCTAGCGCCAAATATGGCACTAGCCAAATCAGCTGCACTAAAAAACAGTTATATGGGACCCTTGACCCATGATCCAAGCCCACATTCTCTCATTTTGTCTTCTTTCTGCACATGATCAGACAAAAAAATGCTTTTTGCATGGTGTTGACATTTTATGCAAGGTTATTTTATACATTCCATTAGCTCTCCACCACCTTTTTTTTTCATTTGGCAATGTCAAAGAGGAAGAACATAGTTTTTTTATCAAATTTGAATAATCGAGGTAATATTTTCTTGTTTTTAGAATTCAAATACTTATTAAGTGTTATTTTTTTAAAATGTTAGAATAAAAGTGTGAGTCAAAATTGATTATAATCCTATTAGATTTACATTAGATTTAACAATGCATTTGAAGGAAGTTGCATAAGAAAATTATTTGTTTAGTGGCTTAAAACAAAATTTGCAATTTCATACATCCTTTTTAAGATCTTATGAAATAATTTAGAAAAAGGAATACATGAAATAATTTCAATTTCATATATTCATTTTAACATATGCATAATCATCATCATGCCGAGGAAACGACCAAAAAATGTAACACTGGAAGAGCGTGAAGCTAAGAATGCAAAAAAAAGAGAAGGAATGAAGCAACTTTGTGAACAAAGGAAATTGAATACCATAGAAGAATAGGTGTCAATTGAAGAGGAACATGAAATATCCATCCAATCTAAGAGAGAGACAAAATTGGCCACACAAAGGCAACAAATGCAAAACCTTTGTGCAATGAGATAATTGAATCCCAAGGTTGAGAGCATGTCTACCACAATTCAAGTTGAAGGCACCCCATCTCTTACATATCAGGTTGAAGGCACACCATCTCTTATTGGCACACCGTTGGTGTCTACAACATCTCATATTGAATGCACTCCCTCTATGACATTTGACGTTGCAAGTACTTCACGACTGACATCAAGTATTGGAGCTACACCATCTTGTACACCTCAATTTCAAGGTATGTCATCATTTTCATCTCCGGTTGAAGGTATGCCACCTATCCCTAATGTTGTTGACATTCCTAATCTTGAGATAACTCAAAGTTTGAGAACACCTCCTAGATTTTTGCATAGAAAGCCTAAGTATTTGATTGATATTGATGCTAATGTTTTGAAACCAATGGTTGACAAGTTTCTGAAGCGTACTTGTCAAAGACATGCTAACCGGATATGGAAAATATTTTTTGAGCCTTTAAATGAGACAGGAAGATGTCAACTATTTGTTGAAATGATGAGAAATCTGAAATTTAGGCCTATAATGAGGATTCTTGGGCTAAGAACATCAATTGAATCAAGCGACAAATCTATTGTGAAGAATCTGATGAATGCATATGATACTATTGGTTCTAACTCACGCACAAAAGATAGTAATGCCACATGACATGTCATTACATCAACAATTGTAAGCACTCAAACTAAGAAAGCTTGCCTCCTTAGAAAGACAAGTAAACAATTGAAGATAAGTAGACAAACTCTAATGAGAGCTTTGGGAAGGCGACAAAGAGCGGATGATCCATATAACAATGAGTTATGGGCATTTTCCGGTAGATTACCATGGAAAGATAAAGCAATTGTTGAAGCCTTGAGATCCCTAATTGAAGATTTTTGGAAGAATGACACAAGGGTCTCTCCAAATCAAAGAGATGTTGTAAGAAGGAGGATTGGTAGTAAAATTTGTGATCCACATCCGAAACATTTTTTGGATATGACTCAAACACAATTTTTTGCCAAGTTTCAACGTATGTATCCTCAAATAAAAATTAGTCAAAGGTTCTTTGAAATGGTAAAGCCTTTTTATGTCAAAATAAATCACACACGCACAACTTGTTGTTGTAGAGTACATATTGAATTTTCTAACCATTATGATGTTTATCAATGCATATGTATAGATTTGCATGCTAACAATGTTTTGCAAGAATGCAACATAAATGGTCCACTGACATCTTCAAGGGAATTCATATCTAGCATCTTATGTGAAAGAGTAGATGGTCAAGTATATTACAATAAGTGTTGCTTGGATGGCACATGTGTTGATTGTGGTGGATTGTGACATTTGCAAATTTGTCAGCATATGGATATTGGACAAGAAATTGGTAATGAATTAGTAGAATTTGGAAAATATAAGATAGTGGCCTACATGCTAAAAGATGGAAAAGAAGCAAAAAGGTGTGAATTGGTTAGTGAGAAGATTCCAGTGTATCAGTTTATGGGCATCTTTCATGAGAATATAGTGTATGAGTATGCGAGGCATAACCATCGAGCTCGTTGGTTGGACTCACAATTTAAGCTATGCAAGGACACATTTCCACTTCATACAATCATTTCAATTGTTGACTTTGCAGAGAACTACACACTACAACCGCAGAATGAGGTGCAATCACAATATTACAACTCCACACAAGTTGCCATATTTGTGCATATAGCATTCATTCATGCACATGATAGTATGGAAGATGATAGGAGATATTGAGGGAGTATCATTTTTACATCAGTGATGATCGCTCACACTCTACAGAGTTTGTGCAAGGTTGTTTTCAGATATTCTACGATGATTTGGCTAGCCGAGGCATATCATTCCGTCAACATATCATATGGTCAGATAATTGTGCATCACAATTTAAGAACTCTCAGATGTTTTATTGGTTGAGTAGGATGCATAAGTTGATTTCTATTCAACATATGTGGAATTTCTCCGAGGCTGGGTATGGAAAAGGGGAGCATGATGGTGTAGGAGCGTGTATTAAAAGAGCTTTAGCACGAGAAGAGTTAAAGTACAAAGGGAATGCAAACTTGAAAGATGCAAAATCAATTTTTCAATGGTGCAATGGTACAATTGGTCCAGGTAATCAAGGTAAGTCTTTAGTTCGCAAATTTTTTTGGTTGGTAGATGATACTAACATTGCAAAATTAGAAGATTGTTGTACATTGATAGGATCGAGTGAGCTACACTCTTTCAAAAGCTCTAATGCAGGTTCATGGACTATGCATATGCGGCGGATGGCATGTTATTGTTCTTCATGTAGAGATGGTGCCTATAATGACTATGAGTCAAAAGAGTGGGTGGACGAATGGTGTATGAGACCTCTAATCCCACTTGAGACATACCGACCTCTGAGTGCACTACAACTCACACAGATGGAAGCATCAATTGAATTTGACCATGTGTTAGATTTAGTCCAACCAGGTAAATTATCCACATGCAATTTTTTGTACTTTAATATTTTACCTTAGTTGTTTGCTAAATTCTTCTCACTTTATCATTGCAGGGCATGTTTATGCAGTAATTGCAGCTGAAGACAATGAAGAAGGAACAAATTATTACCTGTGTCATTGTGTGGATGCAAAAAAGAAATTGGATCACCCTGTGGTAGACGGAGAAAATATTGAGTACCCCACAGGATCAGTAGTTGTTACTGGTACATGGCTTAGAAGTTACCCAGTGAAGAAGTCTAACTTGTGGTTGTTCGAGGACTTCGAGACACATAGGAAGATTCTTCATTATTCTAACCTTGTTGTAGCTTCAAATGTTCATTTGATCAGATATGGGGGTAGACCACTAAACAAGAACCTATGGAAGTTTCGTGAGTCTGACCATGAGGCCATACTAGACACGATAAAGAGTAGAGCAGATCTAGATGGTTCATTGGATTAAATGTAAATGTAAAAAATTGTAATATCAATCTTATTTGGATATATGTACATGACTTGTATTTTTGACTACTCGAGGCATTGTAATAAAAAAAATTATGTTTTTGTCTTGTTTTGTGTGATTTTATGTAAATAATGTCATTTTGGACCATTAGAGATCACATGGGATCATTTCGTGAAGTATACCCTATTAATATGGTAAAGGATGTAAAAAACGCTCATTTGTTGTCAATCACTCAAAGTGTGAAAAAATGTCAAAATTCGGCATGGTTTTTCTCGATGTTAGTGACATGTAAGAACGATCCGTCTGATCCTGCGAGGTCGTGTTATGGCACTCTAAAAACTCCTCTCTTGGTTTGGGTAGACTTGAATCCAGTTGCTCGTGGAGACTCTTTCTTGATCGCGACAGAAAGCGTCAGATGAGTGCAATGAAAAGTTGCACAATGCTCCATCTTTCAATCCGCTCGTCGCGGCATCGAACTGTCAAATCGTACACATCAGGGTGGGTGGGTTTATGCTACGAATTCCTTCTTTTTGCTCTCCAACTCGCCCGATCATTGCAGGCCACACCCTAGTAGCCAAATCGCCCAAGTGCTCAAATTGCTCAAAGTTGTCAATATTTGGCATCGCGTTACTCCATGCCTGTTAATCATAAGAAAAATTCATCTTATCCTACAGGTTTGTGTTATGGCACTCTAAAAAATCCTCTCTCGGTTTGGGTAGACTCGGATCCAGTTGCTCGTGGCAACTCTTTCTCGGTCGCGACAAAAAGCGTTAGATGAGTTCAATGAAAAGTTGCACAATGCCCCATCTTTCAATCTGCTTGTCGCGACATTGAACCGTCAGCTCATACATGTCAGGGTGGCCGAGTCTATGCTAGGAATGCCTTCTTTTTTCTCTCCAACTTGCCCGATCGTTGCAGGCCACACCCTAGCAGCCAAATCACCCAAGTGCTCAAATTGCTCAAAGTTGTCAATATTCGGCATCACGTTTCTTCGTGCTTGTTAATCATAAGAATGATTCATCTGATCCTACAGGGTCATGTTATGGCACTCTAAAAAAGCCTCTCTCAATTTGGGTAGACTTAGATCCAGTGGCTCGTGGTGACTCTTTCTCAGTCGTGACAAAAAGCGACATATGAGTTCAATGAAAAGTTGCACAATGCCCCATCTTTCAATCTGCTTGTCGCGGCACAAAATCTTCAGCTTGTATGCATTGGGTTGGCTGGGTTTACGCTAGGAATGCCTTTTTTTTCTTTGCAACTTGCTCGATTATTGCGGGCCACACTCTAGCAGCCAAATCGCCCAAGTGCTCAAATTGCTCAAAGTTGTCAATATTCGGCATCGCGTTTCTCCATGCCCGTTAATCATAAAAATGATCCGTCTGATCCTACAGGGTCGAGTTATGGCACTTTAAAAAAACTCTCTCAGTTTGGGTAGACTCGGATCCAGTTTCTCATGGCGACTCTTTCTCAGTCGCGATAAAAAGCGACAGATGAGTTCAATGAAAAGTTGCACAATGCCCCATCTTTCAATCCGCTCATCGCGGCACTGAACCGTCAGCTCGTATGTGTTGAGGTGGCTGGGTTTATGCTAGGAATGCATTCTTTTTTCTCTCCAACTTGCCTGATCATTGCAGGCCACACCCTAGCAGCCAAATCGCCCAAGTGCTCAAATTGCTCAAAGTTGTCAATATTCGGCATCGCGTTTCTCCGTGCCCGTTAATAATAAGAATGATCCATCTGATCCTGTGGGGTCATGTTATGGCACTCTAAAAATCCTCTCTTGGTTTGGGTAGACTTGGATCCAGTTGCTCATGGTGACTCTTTCTCGGTTGCGACAAAAAGCTACAGATGAGTTCAATGAAAAGTTGCACAATGCTCCATCTTTCAATCTGCTCGTCGCGGCACTGAACCGTCAGCTCGTACACATTAGGGTGGTCAGGTTTACACTAGAAATGCCTTCTTTTTTCTCTCCAACTCGCCTGATCATTGCGGGCCACACCCTAGCAGCCAAATCATCCAAGTGCTCAAATTGCTCAAAGTTGTCAATATTCGGCATCGCGTTTCTCTATGCCCGTTAATCATAAGAATGATCCATCTGATCCAACAGGGTCGTGTTATGGCACTCTAAAATAGAATCTCTCAGTTTGGGTAGACTCGGATTCAGTTGCTCGTGGTGACTCTTTCTCGATCGCGACAAAAAGCGTTAGATGAGTTCAATGAAAAGTTGCACAGTGCCCCATCTTTCAATCCGCTCGTCGCGGAACCAAACCATTAGCTTGTACACACCAGGGTGGCTGGGTTTACGCTAGGAATTCCTTCTTTTTTCTCTCCAACTCGCCCGATCGTTGCGGGCCACACACTAGCAGCCAAATCGCCCAAGTGCTCAAATTGCTCAAAGTTGTCAATATTTGGCATCACGTTTCTCCATGCCCATTAATCATAAGAAGGATCCGTTTGATCCTACGGGGTTGTGTTATGGCACTCTAAAAAAGACTCTCTCGGTTTGGGTAGACTCGGATCCAGTTGCTCATGGCGACTCTTTCTCGGTCATGACAAAAAGCGTCAGATGAGTTCAATGAAAAGTTGCACAATGCCCCATCTTTCAATCTGCTCATCGCGGCACTGAACCGTCAACTTGTACATGTTGGGGTGGTCAGGTTTACACTAGGAATGCCTTCTTTTTTCTCTCCAACTCGCCCGATCCTTGTGGGCCACACCCTAGCAGCCAAATCGCCCAAATGCTCAAATTGCTCAAAGTTGTCAATATTCGGCATTGCGTTTCTCCATGCCCGTTTATCATAAGAATGATCCATCTGATCCTATGGGGTTGTGTTATGGCGCTCTAAAAAAGCCTCTCTCGGTTTGGGTAGACTCAGATCCAGTTGCTCATGGTGACTCTTTCTCGATCATAACAAAAAGCGTTAGATGAGTTCAATGAAAAGTTGCACAATGCCCCATCTTTCAATCCGCTCAACGTGGCACTGAACCGTTAGCTCGTATGCATCAGGGTGGCTAGGTTTACGCTAGGAATGCCTTCTTTTTGCTCTCCAACTCGCCCGATCATTGCGGGCCACACCCTAGCAACCAAATCACCTAAGTGCTCAAATTACTCAAAGTTTTCAATATTCGGCATCATGTTTCTCCGTGCCTATTAATCATAAGAATGATCCGTCTGATCCTACAAGGTCATGTTATGGCACTCTAAAAAATCCTCTCTCGGTTTGGGTAGAATCGGATCCAGTTGCTCGTGGCGACTCTTTCTTGGTCGTGACAAAAAGCGTCAGATGAGTTCAATGAAAAGTTGCACAATGCCCCATCTTTCAATCCGCTCATCACAACACCGAACTGTTAGCTCGTACATGTTGGGGTGGTTGGGTTTACATTAGGAATGCATTCTTTTTTCTCTCCAACTCGCCTGATCGTTGCGTGCCACACCCTAGCAGCCAAATCGCCCAAGTGCTCAAAATTGTCAAAGTTGTCAATATTCGGCATCACGTTTCTCTGTGACCCTTAATCATAAGAACAATCCATTTGATCCTATGGGGTCATGTTATGGCACTCTAAAAAAGCCTCTCTTGGTTTGAGTAGACTCGGATCCAGTTGCTCATGGCGACCTTTTCTCCGTTGCGACAAAAAGCAACAGATGAGTTCAATGAAAAGTTGCACAATGCCCCATCTTTCAATCAGCTCGTCGCGGCACCAAACCGTCAGCTCATACACATTGAGGTGGTTGGGTTTATGCTAGGAATGCCTTCTTTTTTCTCTCCAACTCGCCCAATCCTTGCGAGCCACACCCTAGTAGCCAAATCACCCAAGTGCTCAAATTCCTCAAAGTTGTCAATATTCAGCATCACGTTTCTCTGTGCCCGTTAATCATAAGAATGATCTATCTGATCCTATGGGGTCATGTTATGGCACTCTAAAAAAGCCTATCTTAGTTTGGGTAGACTCAGATCCAGTTGCTCATGGCGACTCTTTCTCGGTCACGACAAAAAGCATCAGATGAGTTCAATGAAAAGTTGCACAATGCCCCATCTTTCAATCTGCTCGTCGTGGCCCCAAACCGTAAGCTTGTACGTGTCGAGGTGGCTGGGTTTATGCTAGGAATGCCTTCTTTTTGCTCTCCAACTTGCCCGATCATTGTGGGCCACACCCTAGCAGCCAAATCGCCCAAGTGCTCGAATTTCTCAAAGTTGTCAATATTTGGCATTGTGTTTCTCCATGCCCGTTAATCATAAGAACGATCCATCTAATCCTACGAGGTCGTGTTATGACACTCTAAAAAATCCTCTCTCGGTTTGGTTAGACTCGGATCTAGTTGCTCGTGGCGACTCTTTCTCGGTTGCGACAAAAAGCGTCAGATGAGTTCAATGAAAAGTTGTACAATGCCCCATCTTTCAATCCGCTCATTGTGGCACTAAACCGTCAGTTCGTACATGTCAGGGTGGCTGGTTTTACGCTAGGAATGCATTCTTTTTTCTCTCCAACTTGCCCGATCGTCGCGGGCCACACCCTAGTAGCCAAATCGCCCAAGTGCTCAAATTGCTCAAAGTTGTCAATATTCGACATCACGTTTCTCCGTGCCCGTTAATCGTAAGAATGATTTGTCTGATCCTACGAGGTCATGTTATGGCACGCTAAAAAGCCTCTCTTGGTTTGGGTAGACTCGGATCCAGTTGCTCGTGGTGACTCTTTCTCAGTCGTGACAAAAAGCGTCAGATGAGTTCAATAAAAAGTTGCACAATGCCCCATCTTTTAATCCGCTCATCGCGGCACCAAATTTTTAGCTCATACGCATTGAGGTGGCCACGTTTACACTAGTAATGCCTTCTTTTTGCTCTCCAACTCACTCGATCATTGCGGGCCACACCCTAGCAGCCAAATCGCCCAAGTGCTCAAATTGCTCAAAGTTGTCAATATTCGGCATCACGTTTCTCCGTGCCCATTAATCATAAGAACAATCCATCTGATCCTATGGGGTTGTGTTATGGCACTCTAAAAAAATCTCTCTCGGTTTGGGTAGACTCGGATCCAGTTGCTTGTGGCGACTCTTTCTCGATCATGACAAAAAGCATCAGATGAGTTCAATGAAAAGTTGCATAATACCCCATCTTTTAATCTGCTCGTACGTGTCAGGGTGGCTGGGTTTATGCTAGGAATGCCTTCTTTTTTCTCTCCAACATGCCCGATCGTTGCAGGCCACACCCTAGCAGCCAAATCGCCCAAGTGCTCAAATTGCTGAAAGTTGTCAATATTCGGCATCGTGTTTCTCCGTGCCCGTTAATCATAAGAACAATCCATCTGATCCTATGAGGTTGTATTATGGCACTCTAAAAAATCCTCTCTCGGTTTGGGTAGACTCGGATCCAATTGCTCGTGGCGACTCTTTCTTGGTCGCGACAAAAAGTGACAAATGAGTTCAATGAAAAGTTACACAATGCCCCATCTTTCAATCCGCTCGTCGCGGCACCAAACCGTCAGCTCATATGCATCGAGATGGTTGGGTTTACACTAGGAATGCCTTCTTTTTTCTCTGCAACTCACCTAATCATTGCGGGCCACACCCTAGCAGTCAAATCGCCCAAGTGCTCAAATTTCTCAAAGTTGTCAATATTCGGCATCACATTTCTCTGTGACCGTTAATCATAAGAACGATCCATCAGATCCTACGGGGTCATTTTATGGCACTCTAAAAAAACCTCTCTTGTTTTGGGTAGACTTGGATCCAGTTGCTTATGGCGACTCTTTCTTGGTTGCGACAAAAAGCGACAGATGAGTTCAATGAAAAGTTGCACAATGCCCCATCTTTCAATCTGCTTGTTGTGGCACCGAACCGTCAGCTCGTACGTGTCAGGGTGGCCAGGTTTACGCTAGGAATGCCTTCTTTTTTCTCTCCAACTCACCCGATCGTTGCGGGCCACACCCTAGCAGCCAAATTGCCCAAGTGCTCAAATTGCTCAAAGTTGTCAATATTTGGCATCGCGTTTCTCCATGCCCGTTAATCATAAAAATGATCCATCTGATCTTGCAGGGTCTATAGGAGTTGAGAAATACAACTCCATAGTAGCTTGAAGATCTTCTACAAGCCGAATACCTGTTACAAGGAGAAGCAATGAAGCAAAATCTGAAGAAATACAAAAATACAGAAAAGTATTCTCAAAATATGAGAGCTCCAATTCACCAAAAATGTATTGTGAAAAGATAATACAATAAAAAGAAAAAATAACCTCTAATAGGTCAAGAAACCCTAAAAAGGGAAAACCCTAGGCTTGCACATAATAATTAATTAAAATAATTAATTATATGCACCTAATGTTAGCTTAAGTGTAAAAAGATAATTGGGAACTTAAAGAATTAAACAAATATTGTTTAATTAATCAAGTAAAGACCCAATTACTCTAACACCCCCCCTTAAGCTAGACTTAGGGAGAAGCTAAAACCTAGAACAACTACTAAAAGCATGAAAGATGGGTCCCGGCAACAAGGCCTGATCAGGTACCCAAATACAATGAAATCTCTATGAAACGAAGACAAAGGAGAAAACCCAGTGGGAAAAAACTCCTCTCCAAAAAGAGATAAAAGAACACGCTGAAAGAAGGAGGAGGGAAGGCCTCATAAAGACCCCCCAAGGACAACTTCCTTCACCCCAAGCATAGAGCGCAACTGAAGATAGCACGGCGATGCAAAAGGTTTTGTGAAGATGTTTGCAACCTGCTCAGAAGTGGGAATGTACTTCAGAATGAGAACACCATCCTGAATCAACTAACGAATGAAATGCATGTGAACCTCAATGTGCTTTGTCTGTTGATGCTCTACCAGGTTGCGGGAAATATGAATAACACTCTGATTGTCACACCAAAGAATAGTGGGACTATCAGGAGGAAAACCAAACTCAGTCATCAACTGTCAAAGCCATAAGATCTCCTGACTAGCGAGCACAGCAGCTCGGTACTCAGCCTCTGTAGATGATAATGCATGAGCAGTCTGCTTCTTGCAAGACCATGTGATAGGACCAGAGCCAAGATAGAAAACAAAGCCAGAAGTAGACTTTCGATCAGTGACATTACCAGCCCAATCTGAGTCAGTGTAGCCAACAATGTGAGGTTCCCCTGATGTGTAATGAATGCCATGAGAACTAGTGCCCTGAATGTACCTCAAAATACATTTGGCAGCTTGCCAATGACTCTCATGAGGATCATGGGAGAATCAAGAGACAAGACCAACCGCAAAGGAAATATCAGGATGGGTGTGAGTTAGGTACAACAAACTGCCAACCAACTACCTGTAAAGTGTAGAATCGACTGAAGGAGTGGGACAAGCTGTGGTCAAAACAACCCCTAACTGAAATGGAGTGGGAGCAAGCTTGCAATCAAGTATGCCAAAGCACTGAAGCATGTCAAGAGCATACTTTTTCTAGTAGAGAGAGATCCCATCAGAAGACTGAATCACCTGAAGACCAAGGAAATAGTGCAACAGATCGAGATCTGTCATCTCGAACTAATCCATCAAGTCACACTGAATATGTTGAATCATAGATGATGAGCTACCCGTGATGAGAAGATCATCAACATATAGCACAAGAATTAAGATGTCACCCTCAAGAAGCTGAATGTAGACGGTGTGATTAGAATGACTGCGGGAGAACCCAATGGAGAGCAAGAAAGAGTCCATCTTCTCATACCAAGCCCGTAGGGCCTGTTTGAGACCATACAATGAACGTCGAAGTTTGCAAACCAAAGAACTATCCTGCACAAATCCCTGAGGTTGTTCCATGTAGATTTCCTCCTATAGATCCCCGTGCAAGAAGGCACTCTTCACATCCATTTGAAAAAAAGGCCAACACCGAGAAGCTGCAAGAGATAGTACAAAGCGAATGGAATTCATCTTGGCAATAGGGGCAAATGTCTCGGAGTAATCAATACCCTCAACCTATAAAAAACCCTTCGCAAAAAGACGTGCTTTGTACTTATCAATGGAACCATCAGTAGGATATTAGTGCGATACAACCAGCGACACCTAACCATCTTTCTGCCCTTAAGAAGAGGACAAAGATCCCATGTATGATTCCTCATCAAAGAAGAATACTCCTCCTCCATAGCACAATCCCACTTAGGGTGACTTGTTGTCTCTAAAAACTTCTGAGGATCATCTGAAATAGCATGACTCAAAAGACTAGAACCCACAGTATGAGAATGAGTGCGACGAGTATCTGAAGGATCACTAGCCATAGGACCTGCCGCTACAACAGTAAGGCGAGCCCACTTGGGCATCTGAGGTGGAGCAGGTGGAGGTGGGAATGGTGGGGGTGGGGATGGTGGATCATCAGCAGCATCATGAGAATCATCCTCAAAAAGATCCTGAAGAGGTGCAGTGGCCGGAGTAGGTAGAGGAGTAGACACTAGAGTCGGGGTATCCACTGTGGGAAGACGCTCATCAAACTGAACATCCCGTCATAACAGGACCTCTCTGGAATCAGGATCAAACAACCTGTATGCCTTAACATCCTCACAGTAGCTAACAAAAATGAGTGGTCAGCTCTTCTGCTCCATGGCTTTCCTCTGAGCATCAAGAATAAAGGCCCATGCCTCATTGCCAAATACTCGAAAAAGGGAACCATCAGGCTTGTCATGAGACCAAACCTCCTCAGGAGTCATATGTCGAATAGCCTTGTGAGGCATCTGATTTTGAATATAGTTGGCACAATTGATTGCCTCAGCCCAAAAAGATGAATCCATGGACCTGGACTGAATCATACAATTTGCCATCTCCTGTAAAGTTCTGTTCTTGCGTTCAGTGACACCATTCTATTGAGGGGTGTAGGGAACAGTAAACTGATGCTGCAAGCCATGCTTAGTGAAAAAATCTTTGAAAGCCTGATTCACATACTCCCCCCCATTATCTATACGTATCTGCTGAATAGAACAGCCAGACTGCTTCTCTACATATGTCTTGAAGATTCGAAAGGAATCAAAGACATCAGACTTGTACTTAAGAAAGTACACCCATGTGCGTCTGGAGAAGTCATCAATAAATGTGAGTACATACTTGGCCCCTAAAAAAGGAGTGGAAAATGACATGAGGTCACTGTGAATCAACTCTAAGGGTGCCAAAGCACGAGAGGCTCTCCCCTTCAGAAAGGGATCTCTGTGATGCTTGCCAACCACACAACCATGACAAACACCATCAGTGCAAGAAATCTATGGGAGCCCAAGAACAAGTTCCTATGTACTCATCTGCTGAAGATATCTGTAATTGACATGGCCCAATCACTCATGCCAAAGCTTACTCATTGAATCTGCATGTGCTATGAGAGATGAACCTGTACCCGAGGAGGGCTCAAATTCATCAAATCTGTAGAGACAAGATGCATATTCCACACTACCAGATGCCACAACCAAATCAGGGTCATGGAGGTCCCAAATAACCACATCATGTGGAGAGAACTCAACTGTCTTACCAGAGCCAGAGTGGAAATATGATAAATGGACAGGAGGTTCATCGAGATGTTAGGGACAACCAGAACATCTTGTAGAGTACCCCCATCCAAAGAGACAGAACCTGAACCCAAGACGGAAAGATGAACTGAGTCACCCACTGCAATCTGTGAAATACCACAAGAGGCAAGAGAAGTAACCAACTGTTGAGTGTGTGTCATATGGTTAGAAGCACTAGAATCTAGAATCCATGTGGACCCATAGGTCAAAGCTCTAGCAGTGAGAGCATGACCTTTCCTTATGGAAGGAGACGACGCCTGAGGTGAGGAAATGTGATGCTGCTGCATGGCTTCCTCTAAAGCCTCTAATCATTTCTAACACCGGGAAACTGAATGTCCATCCTTGCCACAAAAACTACAAGTGTCTGATGATTTCTTCTTAGTCGTGGAGGAAGACTCACCGGACTGTGAAGATTTCCCTTGTTTGGGAGGAAATGGCTTTGAATCAGACTTAGGAGCAGGCTTGGGGGAATTCTCACTACCTGCAGAAGGCTTTTTCAGCTTCGGTTTCTGCTTCTGTTTCTCCTTCTCCTTAGAGGACTGAGCAACTAATGCTTTATTCTTGGAGCCTGAGAGTGTATCCAGCTGAGAAAGATGAGCCTGCTCATGAGACAATTGCTCACAAAAGACATCAAAGCTAGGCATGGTGAAATTAGTACCCAAGCCATCCATGGTGGAGTAGAAAGTAGAGGCAAAAAAATGAAAGTGACCCTGAAGCTTTGAAAGAATCAAATGAATGCACTTTGTATCAGTCTTGTTCTTTCCACATCCCTGAAGAATAGATCTAGTAGTTTTGAATTTGTTCAAAAAATCCTTAATGGTGGGAAAGGAATCAGGTAACAAAGAAGTCAACTCTGCCTCAATCTGTAATACCTGAATCTCATTGACCCTCTTGAAGAGAGAATCAAACTTCAACCACATATCTTGAGGAGTAAACAACTCATCAAGGTGAAACAAAAGACTGTCGAAGACATGCAAAGAGATCAAACCCATGGCCTCATCTAGCTTGTTACGGTACATAAGAATCTCATAAAGATGCTGTAGGTTTGGCTAAACCTCATCCAAAGAAGCCCACAACCCTCGTGACTTGAGAAGCCTCATGATGCGGGGCTTCTAGGTGTGATAGTTGTGTGAAGTCAACAACTCAATTGAAGGATCTACCATGAGAACAAAGAAAACTCTGCACCTGCACCTGCTTGTTGGTTGTTTTTATTATGTGATCTTTCAGAATAGACAGAAGATGCAGAAGGGTTTGTTTTCTTTGAGAGTTTAGGTGTTCTTTATTTCTGATATAAATGATAGAAAGTGAGAAAAAAACATCCCCCCACAATAGAGAAACCCAAACCCTAGTACATAGTAATGAGAAGGAAGTAGTGCATAAGCAAAAAAATTTCAAACTGATATCTCATGTACCTGGTGAAAATTCTGAGAAAAAATATCACAAATCTGAATAGAGAATGCTGAGAGCTTTCCAACGCCTATTCATTTTCAAAAAACGGAGTCCGTTTGCCCATTCTACAGCCCCGGAAGTACAAAAAAGAAGCCCAACTTTGACTAGTTAAAAACATAGTCAAATAGAAGATTCAGGAAAAAAATCCATGACCACGAGGTCTGGCTCAGAATCACCTTTCCAACGCCTATTTGTTCACCAAAATCCAACTTCGGATGCACAATCTAGGCCAAAAAAACCAACTCCCTCTCAAAAAGACTAGAGAGGAGGTGCTGGTGGTGTTTCGGGCGAAGGTGGGGCTCGGGCCGGGCGGAGGTGGTGCAGCCCGGGCTGAGCGGAGCGCTGGCCGGGCGGAGGTGGTGCGGCCTGGGCTGAGCGGAGCATTGGCCGGGTGGAGGGGGTAGCGAAGCGGAGCGGCGGCGGTGCTGGGCCGGAGTGGTGGGCGTCGGAGGAAGTTGCTGGTGGCGTGGGCTGCCTGCGGTGGTCGCCGGCAGCAGGGGCTGCCAGAGGTGGTCACCGGCGGCGGGGCTGCCGGAGGTGGTTTCCAACAGCGGGGGTTGCCTGCGGGGGCTGGGCCTGACAGATCCGCAGGGGCCGTATAGCGTCAGACTGTCGGGTCCGGTGCCCAAAAAAATTTTAAAAAAAAAAACTTTTTAACGCCCTCCCTTTTGGGATTTTTTTGATTTTTTTTTGTGAATTTTTTTTTTAAAAAAAAAAAAAAACCATCCGGCGTACATGCCATAAAAAGGCAAAATTTTGTTTTTTTTCTAAATTTTTTCTCGATTTGCGTGCCAGGGCCGTACGCCTTGGCTGGGAGAAAAAAAATATCACCCAGATGCTCAGGGGTCAAAAATGGACAAATTTTATATGACTATAGGGGTTTTGGGGCCTTTTGAGCATGATGGTGAGGTCCGTTTAGGCCCAAAGTGCTTATAAAAAAAACCTTAACCCTAAGCACACAAAAAATGCCTGAAACCCCATATCTGCTTCATATGCAAAATTCTCAAAAAATAGGAACAGGAAGCTGCAGATCTGAGCTCTGATACTATATAGGAGTTGAGAAATACAACCCCATAGTAGCCTGAAGATCTTCTGCAAGCCGAATAACCTATTACAAGGAGAAGCAATGAAGCAAAATATGAAGAACATACAAAAACACAGAAAAGTATTCTCAAAATATGGGAGCTCGAATTCACCAAAAATGTATTGCGAAAAGATAATACAATGAAAAGAAAAAATAACCTCTAATAGGTCAAGAAACCCTAAAAAGGGAAAACCCTAGGCTTGCACATAATAATTAATTAAAATAATTAATTATATGCACCTAATGTTAGCTTAAGTGTAAAAAGATAATTGGGAACTCAAAGAATTAAACAAATATTGTTTAATTAATCAAGTAAAGACCCAATTACTCTAACAGGGTCGTGTTGCGGCATCGAACCGTCAGCTCATACGCGTCGGGGTGGCTTGTGTCCTGGATTACAAACACATATCTAGGTTCAAAGCTTAAGTAATAATAAACTTTGTGCAATTATTCATCTAATCATTTGTACTGTAATTATGGATAACCATGGTAAATGATTTGCATTAACCAAAAAGCTACAAATCCATGCAACATTGTATACCGTTAAAACTATCAAATATATCCAATACAAACAAATAGGCTCGCCCAAAGCCATATGGACTTAGAATTTCACATATTCATAAAACAAAACATATGTTCAAAATTGCTATAAAGGCATACAATATGATATCCAATAAAGTCAAATAGGGGCTTGCCAAAAGCCATATGTACATAGAATGTCACATATTCGTAGTACAAAACATATGTTTGAATTTGTCATATAGGCATACAACATGGTATCCAATAAAGTCAAATGGGAGCTTGCCAAAAGCCATATGGCGATAGAATGTCACATATTCGTAATACAAAACATATGTTCAAAATTGCCATATAGGCATACAACATAGGACCCTATTCTATTCATTTCCCTCTAGGGGAAGGAAACATATCACGAGATAGCTTTGCCTGTCGAGGGGATGGAGATGTATATGATGTAGGTGTCTTTCGAGTACGTCCACTCGACCTCCTCTCCAGAATATTTTGTAACTCCACCTGATACATTGAAAAGAATGATGTTAGCATATACAAAAATTGAATTTTAGAATGACATATAATAGAATAGTCACTTACCGCATACAAATAATCATGATGTTCATCCACAATAGGTTCATGTTCATGATCTGGAGTGACAAGCCCCTCCTGTAAGCTTCACAATATAAATTAAACTAAATACAAGTGTCGTTAAAATTTTCAATAACATATTATTAAGATAACAAATGTAATGCTAAATTTACTAAATTTACAAATATGTCTCATACTTCTGTTAAAGCAGTTGAACTTGCTATTGCTGCAGCAACACCATGCTCCATTGACGTGCGGACAGCAGGAGGAGTCTCTAAATTCAACATCTAAAAATTAAACAAAGTATATTGATTAATCACCAAAACTATCTATATTATTTAATAACAACATTAAAGATAAATTGTTTACCTGGGTGAAAGATTGTCGATGAAATACACTACGAGGTGTTGATGTTGAAGCTCTAGCATCAAACTATTTGACATCCAAAATGAGTAATTAGAAAATCATTCACATAAGGTTCAACTATCTACATACAATAATTATATTTTTTCACTCGTTGTATACCTGTGGAGTCGACGAAGTAGTGAAAAAGGGTGTTGCAGGAATGTTGCTAGTATTGTGAACACTTTGACCCTGATTTTTTATCATAATAATTTACTAATTTAGATATATTCTCAAATTTACATATAAGATTTAATAAAAAGAATGAAATGAACTTGTAATGAAATTCACCTGGGTATCAATGCCAAATGTTTCGTTTAGCAAGGATTCTATCATGACAATGTTCTCTATAGCAAACTCCGCTCGTGCACGTGCATTCTCAAAACTATTAGGATCATAAGTGTAAAGAGAACCACAAGATCGACAAAAATGAGCTAGAACTCGATGCCTAAAAGAATCAACATCATCACTCGCATCACTCTCTACTAGAGGACTCGCATACTGTATAAGGGTCCGAGTGAGTGAGCTAATTGAGTCTAGAGTTTTGACCTCAATACTCTCCTTCACAATGGAAGGAATAATAACATGCTCCACCATAGGTCTGGCCAAGGGTCTTGGTGGGAGATTTGGATCACGCTGTGCACCCTCTCTATCATGTGAGGAACCCCCACCTCTACCTTGGAAATCTAGAAAATCAAAATAGTTTGGGATCTCATTAGGGACAAACTCATAGTATAGTTTTCTCAAAAAGTATTGGGGTACCTCATGATTATTGCATGGGGGATGATCAAATACCATCCACCACCTATCCCAAAAATTGTTCTTAATCCCTTCATGATGACACCAATGAATATGGAATCTCCTACATCTAGGGTGTAAAGGTTGATTTGTTCGGGGGTCCGTAAAAAGAGCACACAAGTCAAATTTATTAATTTTCTTTTTCTTCACTGCCGCATATGATAATTTGTTAGCATAAAATTGCTTTTGTTCTTCCTTCTTACGGGACCAAAAATTTATTTGCCCACTCACAGATTGTATGTGAGATACAATAGATTGCAAAGAACTGGCAAGGTTTGTCCTATGGGAGTTTGTTCCAGTGGGATTTTTTAGCCTTGTGATTAAACCTTCAAGCTCTTTTTGGCTATTTTCTATTTGACCTAATAGGTTTTCTTGTGTACCTATGGGGTGTCTAGAGATTGTAGGAGGTTCTTGATGTGCTTCTTCTTCAATATGGTCTTCATGAGGAGGTGATTGAGTGTTTTCAACATTTTCTTGTCTAATCTCATTTCTTGATAATGAAAATAAATTTAAATCAATAAACCTAGTTTAATATTCAAATTAATTAAAAAAATGACAATAAGAAAATAAAAATACATACCTCTTTGAGCTCTTCGATGGTGTAGCGGCATTTTGATGAGAGATGGACAACTTCTTAGTGCCCAATTTCAAGCTTTTACAAAGGGCGAGTGCAAGAAAATAGCACCCAAAAATGCCAAAACTCAGGTTTGGAATGCAGAAATGTGGAGCAAGGTTTTTTTGCTGTTAACAATGCACATACGCATGCCTTATAAGGGGTGTGCACTATAGGGCGCACACCCTATAGTGCGTGCGCCTTATGCGCTTTTTAATTTTTTTTTGAAGTGTGGCACCTTTTTGGTACCACAACTTCGTGCATATACCCCAAGGTGTCCCTATCCATTAGGTGTGACCCATTTTTTAAATTTGCAATTCAATTCCTCTTTTTCTTCAAAAACCCTAGTAGGGTCCTATTTCCACATTTGAACCTTAATTTCGCCTATTTCGAAATTGTAAAATTCCCCATTTTTTCGGGGTTAGCTTTAAAATCATCGTAATATTCATCGCTGAAAATTTCAAAAAAAGTTGGTCGAACCATGTGCATTCCAGCCACGGTCCTCGAATTCTTTTCCTAAATTTTGGGAGACTGTTATGACTACATTTAATAACCTAAATCCAGAAGATTGGCTTCTTTTGTCAATTTTTGATCCCTCTAACATTGAAAATACCTCCAAAATTCAACGTTTTAAATTTCATGAATTTATTTAAAATTAAGTGGTATCCCCTTGGCCCTAATTTTAAAGTTCCAATATCCTTTGATTTATTATTTTGGAAATTGTGTCATTTTCTTCTTCCAACAAAGTTCAAATTGTTTAATCATTATTTTCTTAAATTTTGCATTACTCAATTTTGTAAGCTTTTTTCAAAATTCAAACTTTCAATTTTCCCTTTAGTGCATGAGTTTTACCACTATTAGTCCTACCTACACTATCCCCATTAGATGAAACATCAGAATTAAGGCTTCCCAAGGTTTAATTACCAAGGACATGGAGCCTAATTTGGGTAACTTCTTTAATGAGGATAATGCTAACGCTTCCCATCCTAATCATAAGCCCATTTATCCCATTGATGAATCCCATGATGAAGAAGAAGCTTTGACTAGAGTTTCCATTGATCAACTTTCAAAATTGGACAATCAATTTGATAACTTTCAACAATGGATGTCCCAAGAGTACCCTAATAGTGAATATCTTTCATTAATTAAAGGCCTTAAATGCATGATTCAAAGTGATAAGAATGAAATTGATATATTGCATGGCATTTCTCATATTGTTGATTCTAATGTCATGCCTATCACGAGTTGTGCTGAGAACTTAGGCTATTCACAACCTTCAAATCAAATCAATTCTTCTATTCCTTTGACCACTTCAATGGCTAGTATTCCTACTTTCACTTAAAAAATCATGGCTAAATCAACTCAAAATGTCATTCCTACAACCATTCTTCATGGGGGCAATCCCTCTTCTTTGTTTAATCCTCCATCTTTACCTATGTCTTCCATAAGTATTCCTATTATCCCTCAACCAATCAATGTGACACAAGGGGGAATTCATTCAACAATTTTGTTCCTCCTTTAAGTGTCTCATTTCCTACATAATAATCACCTATGCCTACTTATCATAATGTCCCACCACCTTATTCTCAATCCATGCCTTCCTTTAATAACATCAAACCACCTTTCCAATCAACCATGTCTAACATCAATTCTTCTATTGAAGCAACCATTGACAATCTTTCTCAAATCATGTCTTCCTTACAACAACAAATTGCTTCTATGAGTCAATCGAAGTTTAGTGTGCCCACTTTCTCTTGATAGTATTAAAGTCGTGCCACGTAAGCATGTTGAGGTTCCTCAATTGGAACTCTATAATGGAAAAGGTGATCCTCTTACACATGTCAAAACATTTCAAACCTTTTGTACTGATTTTTCTTATGATCAAAGATTGCTTGCGAAACTGTTTACAAGAACATTAAGCGATAAGGCTTTACAATGGTATTTCTCTTTGCCTTCTTATTCCATTAGTTCTTTTCAACAAATAGAAAATACTTTCATTCAACAATTCCAAAATAACATTGGTCCTAAAATCACTTTGACTGATCTAATGCATTTTAAACAAGGTGTTAAAGAAAAAGTGACTGATTTCATTGGTAGATATAAGCATTTGTGTGCTCAAATTTCTTTTCATATACCTGATAATGATATTCAATGAATTTTCTTTTCTAATTTGCAAAAAGATATCAGGGAAAATATTCCTTTGTCTGAGTTTACTTCCTTTCTAGAGTTGTGTGCAACACTCCACAGTTATCAACTAGTTGTGAGTTAAATGGAACAATCTACTCCTATGGCTCCAAGTGATAAGGGGGAGAGTGTTTAACAATAGTTTGCGAAGTTCAAACCAACAAAAAGCTTCATCAAGTTCAATGATAGAATCAACAACAACAATGTGAATGCTACAAGAGGTATGCCTTCTATTTCTAAGTTTTTCAAAAGAGAAAGACAATTTACTCCTTTGAATGAATCTTTACATAGTATTATGTCTCAGTTGTTGCAAAGAAATGTTATCAAACTTCCTCCTATAAAACAAGTTGATCCTTCTAAACTTGCATCCCCTTATTTTTATAACAATTCCTTTTGTCAATTTCATCGTCAGCCTGGTCATGATACTGAGAAATGTTTTGCATTGAAAAGTAAGATTCAAGATTTGATTGATAACAATACTATATATGTGGCAGGTGTGAATGATAAGTGCAATAAATCAGTAGCTCCTCCTAATCAAATCTTAAATTTTTTACTGATCCATTGCCTTCTCATACCTCTAACATGATTGAGACTGAGTATACTTCTTTCTCCTTTGAGGAATTCACTTCTATGGCTCTGCACTTGGTAAATATAGTAGAAAAACAATATACACCTAAGGATTCTTGTATTACATTTCTAGTGAGGCCATTAGAGCTCTCGATGGCTCTTTATACATAGTTGCGAAGGTTAAGAATACCCCTTGTTGTGGCGCTCTTGTTGATCCCTCTTGTGTGGTTATCACCATCACTGAGGAGTATATTTTCACTTTACGATTGCATAAACCAATATATGATGCCTCTAATGTAGTTGTGAAGTTATTTGATGGCTTCTCTTGTCCTACCATTGGCTCTATCACGTCTCCTATTGAAGTTCATACTAAATCCACAGATGTTGACTTTTTTCATCATACCCTCTTTCGACAAATTTTGCGTGAAGTTGGGCTATCCTTGGCTATGTTCCATGAAGGCTATTTCTTCTCCAATCCATAAGTGTTTAAAATTTCCTCACAATGGCGAAATCATAACTGTGAACCATATCTTTTTTCATCCATCCGAAAGAAGCCCTAACACTCCTATTGATTTCTTTTGGCCTAAGAAATTTCAATCTCTTCCATCAAGGAGCAATGCTCTTTTTCAATCTTTTAAAAAATTGAAAAAATATATGATCTTATCCTTAAGTCAATCTAGATCCCCAACACTTGACATTCCTATCATACTTGAAGATGAAGTTCTTCCCCTCACGAATAGAACTAATGTCCCACCTAAGGAAGATCTTCAATCTATTCCTACGGATGTGACTATGCCTTCTCCTAAGAAGATCAACACTATTCCTCCCAATGTTAGACCTATACCTGCTCCTCATGATGGGCCCAGTGTTCTTCCTACACCTAAATTTCCTCCTTTATATGGCACGGTTCCATCTCCTTTCTCTTATAGAGAGAAGAGGCCTACTTCTCCTCTTATCCAACCTAAAATACCTCAACCTAAACCTTCAACTATGAAAGAGAAAAACATTCCTAATTTTTCAAATGTTCCTCCTGCTTCTTAGCCTTCCACTAAGACTCAACAGAATCATTGTGGGAGAGAACGCCAACGAAGATGCCGTGTTCGAGCTCGTGAAGTTGTTCCTTAAAATATTCAGTCTCCCAAGACTCCAACAGTTGACATGATTCCCTTTTCTCCTAGGTAAGATGTTCAACCTACATCTCCAAATCATAAGTTGCACAAAACATGTGATGGTTTTACTCCTATTCATGTTCGTGGTCCTCTTGCTATAAGTTTTGATGAAGAAATGAGTGAAAATGTTATTCATGATGGCAATACAACTTCTAATGCTTCTAATAGTGATTATGAATATGTTGATGTAGACAAGCATTTATCAACTGAATTTTCACAAACCCTAATTCTAGCTCCTAGAATTGAACAAAGTGACTTACCACATGAGCATAGTCCTTGTTTGGATCTTGTGATAGCTCCATCTGCTGTGCTTGATGTTGCTCCTTTGGCATGTTGCTCGCCTTCCCGAAATGTTGATCAGCAAGATTAGGAAGTGGATGTCATGCTAGATTAGCAATATTAGCAGTTTAGATCTTCTCTCTCTCTCCTTTCTTGCTCTTTTGTGACCATTCTTCTATGTGTGTCCCTATTCTTCTATTTTTTCCTCAATGTCTACTCGAGGATGATGAAAAGCATTGAGATCTGTTTTGGTCTCTTTCATGTTGACTCAAAAGACATCATCTCTTCCCTTTCTTCTAAGGTAGTGTCCTTTCTTTGGGGAATGTTGATTATTATTTACATATACATATATAATGTACATGAGTTATCATACAACATAGTGACCGCGAGGAAAGAGAAACTACCTTGTGCTTTGTGTTTTGTGTTCATTATCCTTGGCTTTATTCCTTGATTGGGGGCTAAATCCTTGCGATAATGTGCTTTCTCTATCTCTCTCTCTTGGGTGTATCCTACCTTAAATAAATCGCTCCCGATAAGGCATGCACAATCTCTTTAATGTGGGGGAATACACTCCGCTCATATTTTCCTTTTCTATATTTAGAATTATTTAGTGAACTTGGCTTTGCTTCATAATTATGGTATCTTTTTTGTGACTCATAGTGAGGAGAACCTTGCTACTTCTAGTCATAGTTTTTCCCTTCTCGATCTTCCATTTTACTTTGTCAATCGAAGTAGTAAGATCCTAAGTCCACTAGGGGCTTGGTGCATCTTGCCTCGTTGAAGTGGTAGAAGTCTTTCAATCTTGTTTCCTTGTACTTTATTGGCAGTATCAGCATATTATTATAATCCCGCTAAAGTGGGGGATAAATATAGTGTCATGAAATTCTGACCCTTGTAATTTCTGACCATATTAGGGTCCTCACGCATGCAATTCAAATCCCTAAGCCTGATTGAAGACCGAAGACTTGCTTAGCACCTAAGAGCTGCATCTTTCTTGCCCTCCGCACTATCTAAATTGCATCCTGTCTTGGAAAAAAGGGTAGGACAGGGACGTGACGCCCCTGTCCTTGCCCCATTTTGGGGCAGGACCCTTTTCAATTATGCTTTGGTGGTTTTGTATTGAGCGAGAAAGCTCCCCTAGTGTCAGCCTGCAATGGAAAATCAATCAATGAGCCATATTTGACAAGTATATAAGTCGCATTTCCCCTTCCATTTTGGCATAAGATAGATACATGAGATCACACATTCAATCATTCAAGAGCATTCAAGCATTATTCTCTAGCATTGAGTATTCTCAAGTCTCCTTTCAAGGCTAGGTGTTGCATCCAAGTCAAGGATACAACCATTGAAGAGGAGATTCATTCCAACATTCAACTTCATACAAATAATTCTATCAACATTTCTATCACAACCTCCCTTGAGGTGATTTATATTTCAGTCTTCGTTTACATTTACTTGCAAGTACTTTCTTTCATCATTTGGTTAATTCCAAAACTGAGGTTTGACCTGAAGGCAAACCGCCAATCCCAACCCCTTTTCCTCTCTTTTCTGCATGTAGGTTGCAGGTGTGCAACTATACTTTTGGATTTGGACTCCATTTGCAAAGGTGGAAAAACCCTTTTCATTTCATGGATTTTTTGGAGGACCGTGTACACTACCGCCACAGTCCGGGCAATTTTTTCTCAAATTCACAGGGCAGCTTTGTCTCAACAAATTATTGCTAGATCCATGTGCACAAATTTATCCTACACTTCTATCTCGAGTTATAATCAGATCTTTGTCACTTTTTCATTTGGTTATAAGTACACATTTCAATTCAAATGTCATTCCAAAAGAGGGGATTAACTCACCATTCTTATATCACTGAGAATTTAATATCCTTTTCTAGAGGTTGAATCTAGTGTATTTTCCCCCCTCTTCTAATATAATGCGTAAAAAGTGTTTGGGGGGAAATCCGAAGTGAAACTTTCATCTCTCCTCGGAGGGAAGAAATGCTTTCCTCTAGATCTCCATCATTCACCTTTTTCAACATTACACCAATGTTCTAATTATTATCTTTTGCAACTTGACAAACTCTACAACTCTGCACATATCGCTTAACATCCTTTTGAATCTGGGGCCAAAAGTACTACTCACTTACCAATGCAACTGTTTTGTCAATGCCAAAATGTCCAACTAAACCTCCACTATATTTCTCTTTTATCAGGTTCTCTCTCATGGAACTCTCAAGTATGCACAATTGAACTCCTCTGAATAACATCCCATCCTAAATGAAGTAATCCAACCATTTGCTCCTATCAAACATAACCGGTTCTCTACATGCTTTCCAAGGTTCTACAAAATTTGGGTCTTCATCATACAAGGTCTTCAAATCTTCAAAACCTAATATTGTCACTCTCATCTCTGTGAGCAAATTCCTTCTCCTACTCAATGCATCAACAACTTTGTTGGATTGTCCACTTCTATGCTTTAACACAAAGGTGACTCTTCAAGAATTCTACCCATCTCATATGTCTCTAATTCAACTTACTCTAACTATTCAAATACTATAAAGCTTGATGATCTGTATACAACATAAACTCCTTAGGCAATAAGTAATGTCTCCACTTATTCAAGGCTTGAACTATGACATAAGATTCCTGATCATACACTAAATATCTCTTTCGGGCATCATTCAATTTCTCATTGAAATAGGCTATTGTTTTCCCTTCTTGACTCAAGACTACTCCTATTGCTATTCCACTTGCATCACAATCCACTTGAAATACTTTATTGAAATCTGGTAAAGCTAACACAGGCCGCTTAGTCACTTTCTGCTTCAACAATTCAAAATTTTTGTTTTCTCTAGTGGTCCACTTGGATTCCTTCCGATCTCCTCTCATGGTCTAAGTCACAAGGTTACAAACTAAACTAAATTTTTTGATAAAATTCTAGTGAAAACTAGCCAATCCATGAAATGATCTTACCTCCCCAATGCTTTTCGGTGTAGGCTACTCAACAATGGATTTCACTTTCTCAAGGCCCATCTTCAAACCATCCTCAGCTATCACAAATCCCAAGTAGATTATCTCATCCTTCATGAAAGTACACTTCTTGATATTGATCAACACATTTTCTTCTCTCAACCTCTGTAAAACTTGTCTTAACTGCAACAAATGCTCCTCTTTTGTCTTACTGAAAATCAGAATGTAATCCAAATAGAAAAAAATAAAAATTACCCAATAATTTCTTCAATACCTCATTCATCAACCTCATGAAAGTACTCTGTGCATTAGTCAATCCAAAAGGCATCACCAACCATTCATATAGTCCTTCATTTGTCTTGAATGTTATCTTCCACTCATCACCTTCTCTGATCCTGATCTGATGATATCCACTCTTCAAATCTATCTTTGTAAAGTATTTTACTTCACTCAAACAGTCCATTATGTCATCCATCCTAGGTGAAGGAAACCAGTACTTCACTGTGATCTTGTTTATTTCTCTTGAATTGAAACACATTCTCCACTCTCCATTCTTCTTAGGTGCTAATACTGCTGGTATTGCACAAGGGATCAGACTCTCCCTGATCAAACCTTTCTTCAACAACTCTTGCACTTGTTTGTTTAGTTCTTCATTCTCTTCCGGTGTCAAATGACGTGCATCTTTGTTAGGCAAACTAGCTCTGAGAACCAAGTCCATACAATGACTAATACTTCTTATAGGTGGCAATCCATCAGGTACATTATATGAAATTATGTCCTCATATTCTATCAACAAATATCTTATCTCTTTCGGGTGCTCTCCTTTCGGTTCCAGTCTCTCGGTCTTCTTAGGAATTAAGGCAAAATACACATTCTCACGTCTCATTCCATCCATGAATTTTCTTCCATCTACTAAATATATTCTGGCATTTGTACAAACTTCTTTCTTCAAAGGTTCCTCCAAAGGTAACAAGGTTTTCTTCATCCCATTGGCCATATTAGTGTATGCAGTCTTCCTCCCATCATGTATTTGATAACTCAATGATGGACGGTTAGTACCAAACCGGTACTAAGAGGGAGGGGGGTGAATCAATACAGACAAAGATACATTTGCTAAAACCGGTTTGTCAGAAAACACTTTACTTTGCCAAGAAAATTGTAACATCGGTCTTGATCAGAGTACAACCGGCAAAACTCAGAATAATTGAGACAAGCATAAACCGGTTGACACTTATCCTGTCAAACAATCAAGTACTTCATTTCTAGTTCAACCCAGTGCATGAATAGGTAATCTATCATCAAAAACATAATAACAGCTAGTTCAACATGTTTTACTGTCAGACATGAGACATTGAACCATCACATGAAAACATCACAAAGACACACAAATTTTCACGTGGAAACCTAACTGGGAAAAACCACGGTGGGAATGAATACCCACAAGCTGTTTTGAACTCTTTAGAAGTCCGCTCTATTAGGAGCCTTGTCTGGTTAAAGAATGATACAATAGGTTCTGTTAGGAACCGATCCTATTAGGGATCACCTAGTTAAGGGATGGCTAGAATACCTGGTTAAGGGTTAAACCCAGTTAAAGGTTACCTTGTTAGAGGATTTCAAGAACTCAATGGTTTTGAGTCACCCTGTTAAAGGATTTACAGTAAGCCGGTTAAAGCTACCTTGTTAAGGGATTTCTCAACTGTTGAATTGGTTAGAGATCAATAGGTATTACAATGACTTGGTAACAACACTCAATGCCAATGCAGATCCGCTTTAGCTCCTCTTCACCTTCTGCACTTAACACTTTGCAGGTATCACTTTTCTCCTCTGGTCTGGCAAGAATCTCATATCACTTCACTTGGATACACACACATAACTTTTTCCAACAACTTCAGAAAGAAACACAACTTTGACCTTATAGGAAATAGATAGGTCGGAAGCATAAACCCTAAACCCTAAACCTGTTAGGTTAAACAATTCAAACGGTTCAATCCTGACCATTGATCATATTGCATTAAATGCAATAGTCTTGAACTGATCTCAAGATGTTCTCCATCATTCATTTTCGACTACTTTCATGGTGGCTGATAACCCATCATGCGTTTTTGCCATTTACAGACTTCACACATTCCCGAGGTAGATAGGAACAATCTTCTTCATGCAAGATCCTTCACGTGCACAAGGCTGACGTGGCATCACGATCTATTCTTCTATACAGTGCTAACTCATCACATAAAGTCACCATTTGAGTCACACAGGCTTGAAGCATTTCAACCAGAAACCCTGAAGTTGAGACTACCAACCGGTAGTCATACAAAGCTTCCATGTATCGGTTCTCATATCAACATGCCGGTTCTCCTTGAACAAACATACCGCTTCACTTTGGCACATATACCGGTTCTTGGTAACATACCGGTTCTTTCTTCTTCAGCATATTGACATCAATGACAACATACAATGTCATCATGTCCTCATACCGGTTCATGTCGTCATACCGGTCCACATAATGCCAACAATCTCCCCCTTTGGCTTCTTATATCAATTTCTGCAGATATCTTCTCCACTTCACTTCTTCTCCCCCTTTGACAACAATGCCAAAGTGGAGGCACAAGCTTTCCTTGTTCCATTATGTTGCTCCCCCTGAGGAGTAGCATCCTTCAACACATCAATCCAAAAAAAAATTGACTATGCAATACCTGACTGATGTGGAGCAAATACCTTTAGTTCACCTCCTGAAGGGGCAGTACCCCTAATTCACCTCTTAAGTACATAAATGTAGCCTTTGGGAGAGGCTTGGTGAATATGTCTGCTAATAGCTCCTTACTGGAAACATGTTCCAGTGCAATCTCTTTGTTCTGAACCTTTTCCCTTAAGAAATGATACTTAAGCTCAAAGTGCTTGGTTCTAGAATGTAAAACCGGATTCTTTGAAATATTGATAGCACTTGTGTTATCACAGAATATGCTTGCCGATTCAGATATAGGAACTTTGAAGCCATTTAATACATGCTTCATCCAGATTGTTTGAGTGCAGTTCATGAAAGCTGCAACATACTCCACTTCCACTGTAGACTGAGAGATACAAATCTGCTTCTTACTCATCCATGAGACCAGTCTACCACCAAGAAAGAATGCACCACCAGTTGTGCTCTTCTGGTCGTCCACATTACCTGCCCAATCAGCATCTGTGAATACTTTCAGGTTGAAATCATTGCTATATGGATACCACAATCCATAGTCAATTGTTCCCTTTAGATACCTAATAATCCGCTTGACTGCAACCAAGTGGGATTCTCTTGGACTTTTCTGGAACCTTGCAATAATGCCAACTGCATGTGCAATATCCGGTCTGCTATGCACTACATAATGCAACTTACCAATCATTGATCGGTATTCCTTCTCATTAACCAATGCCGAGTCATCCTCTTTGGATAGTTTACAACTGGTCACCATCGGTGTACCAATTGGTTTGCTATCTTCCATGCCAAAGGTCTTCAACACCTCTTTGACATACTTGGACTGAGTGATAAAGATTCCATCTTTCATCTGCTGAATCTGCAGTCTAATGAAGAACTTAATCTCCCCTATGAGTGACATCTCCAACTCCTTCTTCATCTCATCTGCAAACTCATGGCTAATCTTGCCATCTCCACCAAAGATAATGTCATCAACAAATACCTCATAGATCAGAATCTGATCTCCTTCAGTTTTCAAGTAGATATTGCTATCTTCACTTGTTCTCTTAAATCCAATTTTCACAAGATGGGAGTGCAAACGTTCATACCATGCTCTAGGTGCCTTCTCTAGACCATATAAGGCTTTATGTAGCCTACACACCATGTCACTGTCTTCAGATAGGGCAAACCCATCTGGTTGCTCTATATGCACCTCCTCTTCAAGTACACCATTTAGGAATGCAAATTTTACATCCATTTGATATACTTTGAATCCTTTAAAAGCCGCATATGCAAGAAGCATACGAACTCCTTCCAGTCTGGCTACAGGAGCAAAAGTTTCTCCATAGTCTTCTCCTTCTTCTTGGGCATATCCTTTACACACCAGTCTGGCTTTGTTTCTAATCACTGTGCCATCCTCATTCAGCTTATTTCTGAAAACCCATTTGGTACCGATGACATTTTTATGCTCCGGTTTGGGTACCAAAGACCATGTACCATTTTTCTCTATCTGGTCAAGTTCCTCTTCCATTGCCTTGATCCAGTCTTCATCTTTATGTGCCTCTTTGAATGATTTAGGCTCAAATTCAGAGATCAAACATGAGTTTTCTCTAACCTTTCTTCTTGTAAGGATTCCAACATCCTTATCTCCTATGATCTGCTTAGGATCATGATTCAACTTGAAATACTGAGGAATGGTCTTAACAAATTCCTCTTGCTTTTATTCTTCATCCTCTTCTCCATCAGTATCAGCATCTGCATCTACTGGTGTAGGAACACTATTACTCGTACTTGGTTGACTGGCAACCGGTTCCCAGAAAGTTACAACCAGTTCATTTACCGCTTGCTCACTGCCGGTTTCCTCAGTTTTCTTAGAGGTTTCATCAATTCTCACATTGATGCTTTCCATAATTCTCTGAGTCCTATTATTGAAACACTTGAGAGCTTTGCTTTTGGTAGAATACCCTAGGAATATTCCCTCATCACATTTTGCATCAAATTTTCTCTGGTGTTCGCTCCTCTTGATGTAACATTTGCTACCAAACACTCTAAAGTAACTAACCACAGGTGTCTTACTGGTCCAATACTCATAAGGAGTTTTATTCTTACCTTTCTTGATGAGTACTCGGTTCATTGTGTAGACTGTTGTGCTCACTGCTTCTCTCCAAAAGGTGTGAGTGACCTTTCCTTGAATCAACATTATTTTTGCTGCTTCAACCACTATTCGGTTATTCCTCTCTGCTAGGCCATTTTGCTGTGGAGTCCGGGGGGCAGACAATTGTCTCTTGATGCCATGTTCTTCACAGTATTTGTTGAATTCACCGGAAGTGAATTCCCCTCCTTGATCAGTTCTAAGGAACTTGATCCTTTTATCGCTTTCCTTCTCCACTAATGCTCTAGAGGCTTTGAACTTTCCAAAAGCTTTAGACTTATCTTTCAAGAATGTGACCCACATCATTCTTGAGCATTCATCAATGAGAATCATGAAGTACCTATCACCCTGCACACTCCTCATTTTCATAGGACCACACAAATCAATATGCACAAGATCAAGTAAATTATCAGTAGTGAAAGGTTTACCTTTGAAGGTTGAGGAAGACATTTTCCCCAGTTGACATTCTCTGCACAAGGCATTTTTTGGTTTTCTCAGCATCGGCAACCCTCTAACTGCCTTGATCTTACTAGCCTTTACAATGTTATCAAAATTTACATGGCAGAGTCTCCTATGCCATATCTAGCTATCATCAAGATTGGCCATAAGACATGTACTGATATTTGCATTCAGCTGAAATAGGTTACCTTTGGTTTGCATGCCAGTGGCCACCAATTCACCATTCTTTCCTTTGATTCTGCACACTCCATTCTTGAATTCCAGAGTGAGACCACTATTATTTAGCTGGGCAACACTTAGAAGGTTGTGTCTGAGACCATCAACTCAATACACATTGTCAACACTTCTCTTTCCATTAAGAGAGATAGACCCTCTACCTTTGATCATGCATGGTGCATCATTACCAAAGCAAACCACACCACCATCATATTCTTCCAAGGATAGAAACTTGCTCCGGTCACTAGTCATATGGTGAGAACAGCCACTGTCAATAATCCACTCATTGGAATTATCAAAGTGGGAGACAAGAGCCTTCTTGTCTGACACATCTTCCTTGATAGCAACAAACACAATATCTTCATTTTCTTCATCTTCTGATTCCTCGTCTGTGACACCTTCATCAACTGCCACAAAATAGTTTCTCCGATTTCCTCCTTTGAATTTATTGAACCTTTCCGGTTTGTCCTTGTTGTCGCCATTAGGACAGTTTACAACAATATGTCCTATATGATTGCAAGAGACACATTTCAAAGGGAGCTTACCTCTGTATTTACTGGTTCCTTTAGGAAGTTTCCAGGCAAGAATTGCTTCAAATTCCATTAGAAACTCCTCATCATCCATTACTTTGCTTTGTCTTTTTTCATCACTGGTGCTTGCTTCTTTTCCTTTTCTAGATGATACAGCAGAAGCTTTAAAAGCTGATTCAGTCTTTTGAACACTGCCATCAAAACTATTCAGCTCATAGGTTGTCAGCTTTGCAATGATGGAGTTTAGGGATACCTTAGTCTTGACTATCGATCTCAGCTCCTGAATAGCAGCAACCCTTATTGCATAAATTGGTAATAAGGATCTCAGAGCTTTGCTTATAACAGTGGAATCTTCTATTTTACCACCTGCACTTTTGATATCTCCGACAACAGTTTTGATTCTTATTCCATACTGTTGAATGGTTTCACCTTCAATCATCCGCATGTCTTCAAACTTCCCTCTAAGGCTTTCTTCCTTAGCTTGTTTTACATGCTCATCACCAGCATAGATATTTTCAAGAGTATCCCATACTTCTTTGGGATTTGCTTTATCTTGGACGTCGATAAACTCAATGTTAGATAAACTACTAATTAGGGCTTCCATGACTTGCCCATTCTCCTGCATCTCTCTCTTTTGGTCATCGGTGAGAGTACCAGTAGGGGAAACATAAGCATTCTCAACATAGCTCCAGTGTTGAGCACCCATGCTTCTGATGAATATCTTCATTGCGTCTTTCCATATACTAAAATAATCTCTGTTGAAATTTGGACCTTCTCTCTTCATCATTGGACTGGGATCTTTTCCTCAAATGGTTAAGCTTATAACAGAGAGGACCTGGAGGACACTCTGATACCAATTGAGAACTCAATGATGGATGGTTAGTACCAAACCGGTACTGAGAGGGGGGGTGAATCAGTACAGACAAAAATACATTTGCTAAAACCGATTTGTCAGAAAACACTTTGCTTTGCCAAGAAAACAGTAACACCGGTCTTGATCAGAGTACAACCGGCAAAACTCAGAATAACTGAGACAAGCATAAACCGGTTGACACTTATCCTGTCAAACAATCAAGTACTTCATTTCTAGTTCACCCTAGTGCATGAATAGGTAATCTATCATCAAAAATATAATAACAGCTAGTTCAACATGTTTTATTGTCAAACATGAGACACTAAACCATCACATGAAAACATCACACAAGACACACAAGTTTTCATGTGGAAACCCAACTGGGAAAAACCACGGTGGGAATGAATACCCACAAGCTGTTTTGAACTCTTTAGAAGTCCGCTCTGTTAGGAGCCTTGTCTGGTTAAAGACTGATACAATAGGTTCTATTAGGAACCGATCCTGTTAGGGATCACCTAGTTAAGGGATGGCTAGAATACCCGGTTAAGGGTTAAACTCGGTTAAAGGTTACCTTGTTAGAGGATTTCAAGAACTCAATGGTTTTGAGTCACCCTGTTAAAGGATTTAGAGTAAGCCAGTTAAAGCTACCCTGTTATGGGATTTCTCAATTGTTGAAGTGGTAGAGATCAATAGGTATTACAATGACCTGGTAACAACACTCAATGCCAATGCAGATTTGCTTTAGCTCCTCTTCACCTTTTGCACTTACATTTTGCAGGTATCACTTTTCTCCTCTGGTCTGGCAAGAATCTCGTATCACTTCACTTGGATACACACACACAACTTTTGCCAACAACTTCAGAAAGAAACACAACTTCGACCTTATAGGAAATAGATAGGTCGGAAGCATAAACCCTAAACCCTAAACCTGTTAGGTTAAGCAATTCAAATGGTTCAATCCTGACCATTAAGCATATTGCATTAAATGTAACAGTCTTGAACCAATCTCAAGATGTTCTCCATCATTCATTTTCCACCACTTTCATGGCAGCTAATAACCCATCATGCAATTTTGCCATTTACAGACTTCACACATTCTTGAGGTAGATAGGAAAAATCTTCTTCATGCAAGATCCTTCACACGCACAAGGATGACGTGGCATCATGATCTGTTCTTCTATATAGTGCTAAATCATCACATAAAGTCACTGGTTGAGTCACACAGGCTTGAAGCACTTCAACTGGAAACCCTAAATTTGAGACTACCAACCGGTAGTCATACAAAGCTTCCATGTACCGGTTCTCATATCAACATGCCGGTTCTCCTTGAACAAACATACCGCTTCACTTTGGCACATATACCGGTTCTTGGTAACATACCGGTTCTTTCTTCTTTAGCATATTGACATCAGTGACAACATACAATGTCATCATGTCCTCATACCGGTCCACATAATGCCAACAGTATTGTCTCTCTATCAAACTGCCAAGGTCTACCCAACAAAAGATGACAAATATCCATAGGCAAAATATCACACAAAACTTCATCATGATAATTTCCAATTTTCAATTTCACCAAACATTGTTCACTCACTAACACCTTATGTTCATCATAAATCCATGCTATTTGGTAAGGCTTAGGGTGTTTCAATCTCTCTAATTTCAACTTATTCACCATCTCTTCTGAAACAAGAATATCTGAACTGCCACTATCAATAAAAACTTTATAACACTTACCAGATACCTTACATCTGGTCTTGAACAGATTCTTCCTCTGCAAGGGGTCTTAATCTCCTTCAATATGACACAAATCTCTTTGCATCATCAACAGTTCTCCATCTTTCAATTTATTATCTGGTTCGGTGGGGTTTTCTTCTACCACTGATTCTCTTCCGGTAGCCTTTGTCTTCTTACACTTGAATGCATGGTGTCCTTCTCCTCTACACTTAAAGCAAGTTCCTCTAAATGTCCTCTTGCCCTATCTTCCAAAGTTCTCATTCTGGTAACCATCCGGTTCTCTCCTTCAGTAGAAATTTCTATCATCCTTCCAGTATGAATTACCTTCCTTGCTTACTTCTTTGTCCTTGTTTTGATCCGTATTGGTTCCTCTTCCTCTGGCGTATCCTCTTCCTCCTTGAAATCTTCCTGTGGTAAACCTTCCACCTCTACCTCTCTGTCTCTACTCATGCCTTTTATTCAATTTCTCTTCAGCCTTTATTGCATACTGGTAAGCCTCTTCAACACTCTCTAATTTGATCATACTAAGTCCATCTTGTATAGACATCTGCAACCTGTTCAAATATCTTGAAATTTGTTCAATTTCATCATCAACATGTCTAGATATGATGTTCAACTTGTAGAATGCTTTGGTGTACTCCTTCACACTAGATTCCTTCTGTCTCAGATTTTGCAACTTTCAGAACAAATCTACTTGATAATTTTCTAGGACAAACTTTGATGTTAACATAGCAATCATCCTATCCCACATCTTAATCTTTTCTTTACCTCTTCTTTGCCTATCAACTTGCAAGTGCTCCCACCAAAGAGATGCATGGCCCTTTCAACTAGGTATAGGCATACTTTACCTTCCTCTATTCTGAAATGTTTTCAAAGTCAAAATACTTCTCCATCTGCGAGATCCAATCCATCAGTTCATTTGAATCTAACTTCCCATCATATTTCGGTGGGGTGAAATGAGGTTTAGTGTTCAGCCTACTCAAAACCCTTAAAAACCTTTCCTTCTCTGGATCAACTGCTGATAGGATCACTTGTTCTGCCGAGGCTTCTTCTTCGGGTTGTCTCCATGGCTTCTAACTGGGCTTCTATTCCTTGTAACATCTCCATTACAGTAGAGTCTGCATTCCCACGTGCTCCACCATTCCTAGTTCCTCTTTGTGCCATTGATCCACGCTAGTCCTCTGCAATTGCAGGTCGGATCCGTAATCTGCCACCTTACAACAAGATTCAGGACACACAACCTCTCGAACAAAATTCGCTTTGATACCACTTGGTGTAGTCACTAGTCGAGGAGGGAATTTTTTTAAAGCTTTAACAGGCTTGGATCCTAACAGGGTGAACTTCAGAAGAGTTTAGAATACTTGTGGGTATTCATCCCCACCATATTTTTTCCCATTTGGGTTTCCAGGTCAAAAATATTATGTCAAGTGGTGAATGTTTTTGTGGTTATGTTTAATATGGTTGAATTGCTTAACTGCTAAATCCACTTTGATATATTATGTTAGCCGACAACAATCTAAAATGAGGTTTTACTTATGTCAGTAAAGTATTTGGATGTTTGTGAGTTTCAAGTTGTTTTACTATTAATCTGTTATAATAGTCAATCGGTTTAACTTGACAGTGATATTGCATTTGTAGTTTAGTGGTTTAACTTGTCAGTTCTGTGTTTTCTTTGAGAGGTTGATTTTGAGATTGGTACAAGTTTATATCAGTTTTCTATCTACTGATTCAACCCCCCCTCTTAGTAGTTAACCAGGTCCTTATTCTTTCATCATACCATCAATTGGTATCAGAGCTTCTCAAGTCCTCTAAGGTCTAAGCTTAATAGCTTGAGGTAAATATCTTGTAGAACATGATGAAGAAGGAAGGTCCAAAGTTTAATAGAGAGAACTACAAAATATGGAGTGATAGAATGAAAATTTATATTAAGAGTCTAAGAAGTCAATACTGGGAACATGTTGGTACTCAATATGTTGCACCTAGTGGGATTATGACTGATGATCAAAAGAAATAGCAACAAGAAAATAATCAAGCACTGAAGGCTATTATCAGTTCTTTGTCTGATGTAGAATATGTAGATGTCCATGGTCTGGAGACTGCTTATGAGGTATGGAAGAAACTTGAAGAGATTTATAGTAGTAATGAACATGTGAAGATTACCAAAGAAGAGAGTCTAAGAGGAAAATTTGATGACATACAGATGGTTGAAGGTGAGAATATTCAATAGTATGGTCTGAGGATAAAAGAGATAGTTGGTGAGATCAAGAGTGTTGGTGGTAAAGTGGAAGATGCCATAGTGGTTAGCAAGGTGTTGAGAACCCTTCTACTGGTCTATGCTATCCGAGTTGTAGCCATTCAGGAGCTAAAGTCAATTGACAAAACTAAAGTAATCCTTGAATCCATCATTGGTAAGCTTACTGCTTTTGAATTAAATGGTTATGATGGTAGTGTTCAGAAATCTGAATTTGCATTTAGAGCTTCAGTTTCTAACACATCTATGAGGAAAAGTAGAGATGTCAGTCACAATTATGAATCTAAATCCAGCAGAGAAGTTGATGATGAAGACAGTTTGGTTGAGCTTGAAGCATTGTTGGCCAAGCGGTTTCCTAGAGGTACCGGTAAATACAAAGGTAAATTACCTTTGAAATGTTTTGCATGCAACAAGATTGGACACATTGTAGCTAACTATCCTAATGGTGACAATGAGAACAAGCGAGAGAAGTTAAAGAAGTACAAAGGAAAAGGCAAAAGAGTTTGTCTTATTGCAGTTGATGGTGGTATCACAGATGAGGAATCTGAGGGTGATGCTAATGAAGACATTGTTTTTCTAACCATTAATGAGGGGACATTTGATCAGAAAGAATTAGTTTCTTGCATGGATAATTCTAATGATTGGATCATTGATAGTGGTTGTTCACATCACATGACCGATGATCGGAGCAAATTTATTTCTTTGAAGGAATTTGATGGAGGAGTTGTGAGATTTGGTAATGACTCACCCTGCATGGTAAAAGGTACGGGGACTATTTCTCTTAATGGTAAGAGAAGTGCAGATGATGTCTACTGGGTTGAAGGATTAAAGCAAAATCTTTTGAGTGTTGCTCAACTCAATGACAGAGGATATCCATTGGAGTTTAAGAATGGTATGCGCAAAATCTATGGGAGCAAAGGTGAATTGATTGCAACTAGCAAGCAGACTAAAGGTAACCTGTTTCACCTAAATCCTTAAGTCAACAACTATTTATTTGCTAAAGTAGATGATAGTTGGCTTTGGCATAGGAGATTTTGTCATATAAATTTTGATAACATTGTTAAAGTGAGTAAGTCCAAGACAGTGAGAGGTTTGCCTCAGTTGGTCAAACCGGTTAATGCTCTATGTAAGGAATGTCAGTTGGGAAAGATGACATCCTCAAATTTTAAGAGAAAATCTTTTTCAACAGAACATCTGTTAGATTTGGTTCATACAAACCTCTGTGGACCAATAAGGACTAAAAGTATTCAAGGTGAGAGATATTTTATGACCTTCACTGATGATTGCTCAAGAATGATGTGGGTCACATTCTTGAAAAACAAAATAGAAACATTTAGTAAGTTCAAGGCATTCGGGGCCTTAGCTAAAAAGGAGAGTGGTAAGAAGATAAAGTGTCTAAGGACTGATCAAGGTGGTGAATTTACTTTTGAGGAATTCACTAGATATTGTGAAGAAAATGGTATCAAACGGAAGCTCTCTGCACAGAGGACACCACAACAGAATGGTATTGTAGAGAGGAACAACGGGTCAGTTGTTGAAGCTTCTAGAACGATGTTGATACATGGAGGTATAGAAATTTTTTTTTGGAGAGAATCTATCAGCACATCTATCTACACTATGAACCGGATATTGGTAAAGAGAGGTAAGGGTAAGACTCCTTATGAATACTGGTATGGTAGATCACCTAATTTTGTTATTTCAAGATATTTGGCAGTACATGTTTTATTAAGAGAGGTGACTATGTTAGTAAGTTTGAGGCTAAAAGTGATGAAGGTATATTTCTTGGTTACTCCACCAAGAGTAAAGCCTACAAATATTACAACAACCAGACACAAAGAATCATTGAGAGTGTTTATGTTCAAGTGGATGAGTATCCTGAAGTCTCAAGGGATACCAATGTGGAGAAAAAGGATGAAGATCCTTGCATTCTATTTTTGGAACCAGAACCGATGAAACCTGAAAATGGTAAAGTGAATGTTGTTGTGCCAGTTCAACTAGAACAGGTAGATTCAAAAGAAGAAGAATCTGAAGATAATGATCATGTTATTCTGAGGTATGTGAGACCCAATCACAATCCTAACCAGATTATTGGAGATAAGGATGCTGGAGTGTTAACCATAATAAGAATTAGAGAAAATTCTTGCATGATCTCCACTATTGAGCCTAGAATTGCTAAGGAAGCATTTGGAGATGATAATTGGATTAAAGATATGGAAGAGGAGCTTGATCAAATTGAGAAGAACAACACATGGACCATAGTACCCAGACCGGTGAATAAAAATGTGATAGGTACTAATTGGATATTCAGGAACAAACTAAATGAAGATGTTGTAGTAGTTTGAAACAAAGCTAGATTGGTTTGCAAAGGTTATGCATAGGAAGAAGGAGAAGATTATGGTGAGACTTTGCATCAATTGCTAGACTAGAAGGTGTCAGGACTTTACTTGCATTTGCAATAGATAAGGGATTCAAAGTATATCAGATGGATGTGAAGTCAATATTTTTGAATGGAATACTAGAAAAAGAAGTATACTTTGAGCAGCCAAATGGTTTTGCTTTGGATGATGAAAAGAAATGATATGGAAATTGCACAAGGCACTATATGGGTTAAAGCAAGCACCAAGAGCATGGTATGAGAGGCTTCATTCACACTTGATGAAGATAGGTTTTTAGAGAACCAGTGAAGACAACAACATATATCTCAAATCTGAAGGAGATAAGATACTAGTTAGTGAAGTGTTTGTAGATGATATCATATTTGGAGGTGATGATGACATAAGAAATGACCTTGCAAATGAAATGAAAAGTGAGTTTGAAATGTCTCTAGTGGGAGAGATAAATTTTTTTATAGGATTGCAAATTCGGCAAATTAAGAGTGGTATTTTCATCACACAGTCTAAATATGTGAAAGAGGTATTAAAGACATTTGGTATGAGTGACTGTAAACCAGTTGGGACACCAATGGTCATAGGTTGTAAATTGTCTAAGGAAGATGAAGCCACACCTGTTGATGAAAATGAGTACAAGTCAATGATTGGGAAATTGCACTATATTGTTCACAGCAGACTGGATATAGCTCATGCAATTGGTCTAGTTACTAGATTTCAGAAGAATACAAAGGAAACACATTTGATAGAAACCAAGAGGATATTCAGATTTTTGAAAGGTACTATTGACTATGGATTATGGTATCCATATGCAGGTAACTTTGATTTGAAGGTGTATACAGATGCAGACTGTGCAGGTAATGTTGATGATAGAAAAAGCACAACCAGTGGAGAATTCTTTCTTGGAGGAAGACTTGTTTCATGGAGTAGCAAGAAGCAGAGTTGTATATCATAGTCTAATGCTAAAGCTGAGTATGTTGCAGCTTATATGAATTGTACCCAGTCTATCTAGATGAGACACATTTTGGAAGGTTTCAAGATGAAGTTTACAGAACCTATAAAAATCTTATGTGACAATACCAGTGCCATAAATATTTCCAAGAACCCTGTTTTGCATGCACGAACCAAGCATATTGAATTGAAGTATCATTTCTTGAGGGAAAAAGTGCAGAGTAAACATGTGATATTGGAGCATGTTTCTACCAAGGAGCAACTTGCAGATATCTTTACTAAACCTCTACCTAAGACTACTTTTGAGTATCTTAGAAGTCAGCTAGGGGTTGTACCCCTCCACGAGATCAATTGAGCATGATGTAGAGTACATCAATCCCGGAGCTACTTGCATAATTTTATAGTAGGATTGGTGTAGAGTGGAGTTATTCCACAGGGGGAGCATCAAGTTTCAGGTTGTTGATGCTAAACAATGAAGTTTGACATTGCATGTTTTACTTTCACTTTGGCATTGTTGCCAAAGGGGGAGAAGATCTATGTGATTATGGGAAGAAGAATTATATGATTAATAGAGAGAAGATCTACAACCAACTACTAGCTGAAGACAAGGAGAGTACATGGTAAAATGTAAACCAGGATTCCTATTCACAATCATAGCATTCAAGGGTATTGATACTTGTATTGCCATCAATGCCAAAGGGGGAGATAGTTGGCATTTGCATGAAGATTGCATTAATGAAATGTTATGTTGTCATTGATGTCAATTAACCGGTAATGATGTTGTTATAATGTTGTTTTGTAACCGATAGGAAGAGCTAGTGAAGGGAACTGCAACTTGTAGGTGAGTTTGTCGAGGAAACCGATATTGCTAAGAAATGGTCAGATCAATCGGTAAACCCTACTTGTTGATATGATAAACCCTAATCAATGAAGTTTGGTGAATTGGTCGTATTGGTTTATGATCTGATGATGAGAGGTAATGATTATGACACGTATGCATGTTGTATGAGAAGAGTTTCAAATTATTTTTGGCGCATTGACATAACGATTTTTATCTTGGGAATGAGCAAGTATATTGCATGTAATGTGAACTGCGTGATGAGTTATAGAGTTCATTGAAGTGATGATCAAGGAGTGATCGAGGCTATCTTGAATGATGTGCAAAGATTATTATGTAATCCAATGGTCATACTTGAACCGATTTGTTTGTAATCTCTATGAGAATTAGGTTTGTGTTGTGTTACCGACCTAGTGATTTGTTTATAAGGTCGATGATTTGTTTTGTTTCAGAGTTGGCAATTTGTAGTTGAGAGTGAGAGTGTGGTTGCCGAACCAGATGATGTATCTATAGTTTGTGTAAAGGCAGATAGGAGCATTAAAAGAATCTGAACAAGTAAGTGTAGTGCTATTCAAACAGATCAGCAAACCCCTATTGTTTTCTGACAATTACAACATTTAAAATCCCCTAATCGGGTAAGTTCTAACAAGCTTATTGTTATTCAAATCCTCTAACCAGGTGGTCCATTTGCTTGGATTTCAAATCCTCTACTGAGGTTACTCCTCACAAGGTATTGCTTCTAAGAGGGCATTATAGTCAATCCCATAACCGGGTGGTCCCTAACAGGTGTTGTTCTTAACATGACTTTTTGTAAAGCTTTAATAGGCTTGGCTCCTAACAGGGCGAACTTTAGAAGAGTTTAGAATACTTGTGGGTATTCATCTCCACCGTGGTTTTTCCCATTTGGGTTTCCACATCAAAAATATTGTGTCAAGTGGTGAATGTTTTTGTGGTTATGTTTATTATGGTTGAATTGCTTAACTACTAAATCCACTTTGATATATTATGTTAACCAACAAAAATCTGAAATGAGGTTTTACTTATGTCAGTAAAGTATTTGGATGTTTGTGAGTTTCAAGTTGTTTTACTGTTAATCTGTTACAACAGTCAACAGGTTTAACTTGACAGTGATATTGCATTTGTAGTTCCGTGGTTTAACTTGTCAATTCTGAGTTTTCTTTTAGAGGTTGATTTTGAGATTAGTAAAAGTTTATATCCATTTTCTATCTACTAATTCACCCCCCCTCTCACTAGTTAATCAGATCCTTATTCTTTCATCATACCATCAGTCTCCACGACTTCTAACCAAGTTGCTATTCCTCGCAACATCTCCATTACAATAGGGTTTGCATTCCCACATGCTCCATCATTTCGAGTTCCTCTTCATGCCATTGATTCATGCTAGTCCTCTACAATTGCAAGTCAAATCCACAATCTAGCGCCATACAACAAGAAATTCAGGACACACAACCTCTAGAATGAAACTTTGCTCTGGTACCACTTGAAGCAATCGGCGGTGAGGAGGGACCTCAAGGAGATTGGTCCAAACTAGTCAACAAGACTAAACACAATGGAAACACAAAGATATGATGGAGGTAATGTAGAATAGATTGATTTATTGTGTGAAATTTGATTACATTCAACTGGTAATAACCAGGTTACAACATACCAGCTCACAGGCCTGGTAGAATAGGTCACAATCGGAACCTTGAATCGAAAGATCTATCTTCTATGTACAGTCTAGCTACTTATTCTCTCCTTTAGTTGTTTCATTCTAAAGTATAATTACAAATATATATATCGATCCAAAGGATCTAGTCAGCCTAAAAGGGATCAAAACCCAGAGAACAAGACCCAACATGCAAAATAAACAAGGTCAACCTCCACCAAGGGATTCCTCCAAAAAATCCAAAGGTTAGAGTTCAATAAGGGCAAGCATTTAGTTATTGTTAGGGTACAATTAAGATTCAATAAGATAAGAATTCAAATAAGGTTAGGATTAGAATTTGATTAGGATTAGGGTTAGCACAAACTCTTACCCTTATCTAATCCTGATTAAAAAAGATAATGAATTCAATAAGGTGTCAAATAAAATGCTAAGAATTCAAATAAAGTGGTTTCAAAGAGGAAGTCTAGCTTATCCTACAAACTCTAAACAAATTTTGACTCCCTAAAGATTTAACCAGTGGGGAGAGAAAATGTCCACATATTTTAATACCATCCATTGTCATTTGTTTATGAAAAGAAAATCACAGTGCTAAATTCCGCCTCACTACTTTTTATACATGGTCCATGGCAAATAATTTCTGTTCACAAATTCTAGACTTGCCACAGATTCTTCCAAGTAGTCCCCACTATTGTTATCATACAGGAAAAATATGTCATACAACCAAAATTAAATGATATATCACACAATCCTTAAGAAACATTGTAACATTGAGTAAATCACCCATTCCTTAACTTGTAAACCAAACTTATATTGTAGCGGTATTCACACAACGATGATATCCTGCATTCTATCCCACCTGCAGTTTAAAAAAAATATCCTTTTTGACTTGTGAGATATGATCTCAATCCAAGGTACCCAATCCTTATCAATGATGGAAAATAATTTCAATTGTAGATATAAATTTAAAAAAAAAAATTAAAAAATGAGTATTTTTGGTTTCAGTTTTTTTTTTTTTTTTAAATATTTCAGATTACACTCAATGATCTATCATAGATCATTTCTCTCGATTCTTCTTAAGATTTATAAACACTCATACTATGATTTCAAATGCTTACATAGATCAATTATACAAGTTCCTAACTTATTAATATATAACATTGTTTTAACACACAAATTCATCTTCCGTGTTAAGGAACGTCTTCTTCTTTGTAATGCTTTGACATAGACAAGACAGTAAATAATTTTGACATTATTTTGATAAACATATCCAAGAGAAATTTTAACTTTCAGTGCATAAGAGCAATCAAAAGTAGTTGTAGCCCATTCTTTTATGATATGATTCTAATTTCTGGATTTGATTGTATAAAAGTTTTTTAATCAACTTTTTGGATCACGCTCCATGATCCATCATCAGGATAAAGAGAGTTGAGAAACATAAAACGATAAGTTGCAGACTAGAACCACACATAAAAAGAAGAAAATGGAAGAGAGGAGGAGATGACACGAAATCCATTTTTTTTTAATGTTGAGGAAGAAAGTTCTACCTGAATAACTATTTAACTATCTTTATGTAATTTTATTAAATTAAATATTTTATATAGTAGCTTCAAAATATATATGATTTAAAAATTATAAAATAATATATAATTTAATAAATAAAATTTGTAATATTATTTTTGTTTATATGTGGTTTTAGATTACTTTTCATACTAAGATTAAAATCATCTTTTACCAAATTTGAAATGGTGAATATGAATGTAATTAAAGTAAAATTTAATATTTCTAAAAATAGTTGGTATCTAATAATTTAATGTTTATGTTAGATTTATAGTTTTTTTAAATTCTTTTTAATTTAGTAGTTACACATTCAATAATAATTTTTACATCTTATTTATATAAAAAATATATAAAGTATTTATTTTATTTCCATTAAAATATAATCAGTTATCAAACTCTGTGAAATATTTTTTTGATTGACAACTCCCTTGTCTTTATTATTCCATTTTAACATGTTTTTCTCATATTTTTATCTCTTCTTGAAATAAAGTATGTGATGATTATAACACTACTAATGATAAGACATTATAATATCACATGAACACCAAAAATTTTGAAAAATATGGATGAGGTCATATTCACTTACATCATGAAGAAATACTTTTATAGTGGGAACTTTTTGGTGCTACAACAATCTCTTATATTCTTAAGCAAAGATGGTTGATTTCTTCCATGAATGTAAGGTCATAGGTAAATATTATTTGACAACATAGGAAAAATGAGGGCATATACCTAATCCACCTATTCACGTTTCACCTATGATTTAGTATTTTTTTTAGTTTTATGATAATAATGGGAAAATCTACATAGAAACAAATCCTTAGTAAGCATAGGTGGTAATATGTCAAAATAATTGGGTAAAGAAGTGTAATGATAAAATTTGTATTATGTTATTTTTTATATAATTTTAAGTTTTTTTTGGTGAAATGTATCTGATCTATATATTTAAGATAATATATATCTTAATTTTATGTGAAATTTGGTTTGTTTATTTAATTTTTGTTGACTTTCAAATGTACATATCTTTATAAATATAATATCTTTTTTATTCATATGTCAACAAAAATATGTATACATTCATTGTATTTATTTTGATTGTCATACACACATATATACATTTAAACTTTTTTAGTCACTATACATTTTCATATAGTTCTTAATTTATTCTAAGATGAGTCTATAGTCATGAGGATTCTCATGGACATGAATTTATTCAACCCCAATTTAAACTAAAAAGTCCAAAACTTGGTCATTTAGCCCTTTGTATCTTTTCATCACGAAGTAGACTAAGTAAATTTGAATGATTTGATATCATTTGCTAGTATATAAAGGCATTCATTATACATTCTATTTATTGCAAAAACCACGTTTCTGTATTCAAATATTGAATTCCTTCTGTTGGTGCCCAAAACCGCAGATTGGAAAACCCAAAGACTTGCCAACTCCTTAGGAAATCCAATCAGCCTTGGCCAACAAACAAGGATGGTTGAAAACCAAATCCCTCTGCACTTCAGGCTCTGCAAGACCTAGGCGGGTGTACCCTTCCCTCTCAAGCACAAAAGAGTTATTTAAATGTGGATTTAAGCCTCTAAGAAAGTTTACACAACTGGCAAATTAGTGTTCTGCAACTATGCTATATCATGTGCTTTAGCTGAATACTTTGAAAACTGAAAATTGAATATGAATAAAAATGTATGTTAAAGATATTGTATATTGAAAATGAAATGCTTTTAGGATTCAATGAAATCTGCAAGGATTAGTTCAGATAGGATATGGAAGAATGTTTCTCTGTAAGGACCTTATGCATACAAATCAAAATCTCAGAAATAAATGACAGACCAGTGCCTCTATCCAGAAATATGCATGATACTTTGTGGACAAATAATTTGATTAAACTCTTGAGATAGTTTTCAGGCAACTTGTAACACAAGACTATCAATACAGAGGTTCCATTAAGTGCTATAAGAACATGAAAAAAAAAATCTTATATTCAATTATAACAACTTGTGGTGGCACATTGTATTAAACCCTTTATCAGATTTATCAAGAGGACAAAATAAAATTCATCAACACAAATGTATACACGAATTCTGGAATTGAAACAACGAATCTTGTATATTAATTTATGGAGAGTGAATGCATATGATAGATACACTTACAGATACTCCTTTACACAGTGATTGCTCAAAATGATACTTCCATTCCTATAGACTTCTCCAATACAGACATCCCATAGCCCCTACTGGCAGCTTGACAGATTGTGAATTGTCCTTCATGACTCTTTTTTTTTAATTGAAAAAGACTCCCTATAAATACCTGATCCAAAAGACATATGTGAAAGGACACACCCTTTCACATACAAGAGGGAGTTACAGACAGTTGTTTTTCCAAAGGACACACCCTTTAGTTTACAAGATAATCACATTTGAATCCCTAAAATACCCACTAAATAAAGCTTTAATAATGTTCTTTATAATCTTTCCCTTTGATAAACTTCCACTTCCACTCTTGAACTCCTTGATATTCCTCGTCACCAAACTTTGATAAAATATCCTGCACACAAACTAAACCAATCAAATTCATTGGTTTAAAAAATTAATTACTCTCGATTAGGTTTTACTTATGAAAGACTAATAATCCCTTTCCTAATGCAAGATCAATCCTCCTTAATCAAAGTATATCATCAAGAGGATATTTTGCAAAGTGATTTTTATACTTGGGGCTTTAAAAACATTAACTCATATAATAAAACAAAATATTTACCCAAGTATATATTTCCAAATAATAAGAGAAGGTAAAATACTTTATACTAAATAATAATACTTCCCTTGGAAAATGGTAACCATGGATAAATATTCCAACTTTGTAATACCTTTTCATCCTTTTACGGCAACTTCAATTCTTTTTTACATATTTTATCGTATAGAACATATACTTGCAAAAAACCAATCAAATCATTAACTATATGACATAAATAATTTACCTTAATAAACATATTCAATTAATTAACTTACGTAAAGTGATATGTATATGGAAAGATCACTTAAATAAATAAATGCTTTTCATCATTTTACTTATGGTAAAAATACATTTTCTCCAAAATAATAATAATCATTCTTCATAAAATCAACCCTAATATATAGATATTCCATTTTATTCACTTAGGGTGAAAAATATAAATGATCAAATGATAATATCAAAATGCTAAAATTTATTAGGTCATCAAATTAAAGAATTAATCATGGTAAAAGAACTTATAAAATATAACTTCCCCTAATATATAGATATTCCATTTTATTCACTTAAGCTGAAAAATATAAATGATCAAATGATAATATCAAAACGCTAAAATTTATTAGGTCATCAAATTAAAGAATTAACCATGGTAAAAGAACTTATAAAATATAACTTCCTTTGTGATAAAATATATCCCTTTATAACCTCTCAAAAGGTAATTTCAAAAGATAATATTGAAAACTATTATTATCATATCAAATGTTGTAAACAAGATTTCTTTTACCAAGGTGCTCCTAAAAATCATCAAATTATAATATCAAAACATTAAATTAAATAGGTAATTTCAAAAGATAATATTGAAAACTACTATTAGCGTACCAAATGTTGTAAACAAGATTTCTTTTACCAAGGTGCTCCTGAAAATCATCAAATTATAATATCAAAACATTAAATTAAATTTACCAAGGTGCTCCTAAAAATCATCAAATTATAATATCAAAACATTAAATTAAATTTCTTGAGTAAGGATACTTCCTGTTAATATGCACCAAAGAAATATAATTTTTACCTATAGTATCCTGCAAAAAACATAAAAAAAAATCAACTAGCTTGATAGGTCATATGTTCCTATTTCATAGGGATATATTTAATAAAATCGTTGATAATATTTTCCCCATGGAGAATAAAGCAAATAGAAACTTCTTGGGTAAACATTCAAATAAGGAGATTAAAGATTTGAGAGTGTTTTTACTTTTACTTGAATAATTTCCAAAGTAACAAGAAAGTTGCTATAATAACCTCTTGAAATTAATTTTACCTTTTAATTTAATAAATCAAAAGCAAATAATTAAAACATACCTACCTCCGCTTGATAAAAATACATTACCTTGGCAAATATTCCCCTCTTGCAATAAGAATAGATTTTGAATAATATGCATATGAAAAGATTAAAAATCCACTTAAATAAACAAATGCTTTTTATTATCTCCACTTGTGATTTGAAATATTTCACATCTTTGAAATATTTTTCAAAATAAGATCTATTTATTAAAAATAATTTATTTAAATCACATATTTCAAAATATATTTCTACATTTCAAGATTACTTTAATAAATTAAAATCTTGTGGAAATATTTGCAAATTATTATCCATAGTAATTTACCCTAATAAACATTTTCAAATAATACAATAGAGCAATTGGTAAAAGGGGAGGGTAGGTATGGGTAGTTAGGAAGGTTGGGTTGAGACGTTGAGTGTTCAACTCCCTCTCCCTGCCTTTTTGCAAAATTTTTTCCATGTGTAACATCCTGCACAAAAAAAAAAGAAGAAATATAGTAAGATATACTAACAAATCAGAATTTTTATTGAAATGTTGTAGGCCATCACTTTCAAATCTGGGCCATTTTTGAGCTTACGGACACTCCAAAAATATCAAAAATCTTGTAAAAATGGCCTTCAAGGTAGGGTGGATGGTTTGGGCCTCTATTGAGAGACAAAAATCACCATTTAAAACTCATATTCAAGCCCCAAAAATGGCCTGAATTGCAAAAACGTGAATCAACTTTTGCTGCTTGTCATCACCCCAATCATTTTCTTGTCAACATCATGTATATATAATACTTCAGCTTGAGCACTCAATAGGTTATTAAGGAAACATGTAAATGTTGTTTATTAATGAATATATTGTTCATTGTCAACCGGTTGTACAACAATGGCCGCCCTATCGGGGATCGGGAGGGCTCTCAAATGCCTATGCCGATACTCAATGGCTTTTACTCATCGGGCCCCAATGTATCCCAATCATTTATTTAAAAAAATGATTTAATATTTCACCTTTTGAGATAAATTTTTTTTACTTCCTTCAACCAACTATAAAGTATTTGATCATTTGATTTGATCAAACGTAAAATCTTTTATTTCTTTTTTGTAATAATCATGCACATTATACAAGCTCAAAAATAGTGTTAGTTTTAAAAGCATCATATAATTTCATGTAACACAAATAATTTAAATACTATAATATTAATTGGAGGAAAAATAAAATATTCAAAATTAAAAACTTCCTAATTAATATTATACTCAAGGAAAATATAATCATTTTGACAAAATTTTGAAATTGTATATTGCAAATTTGAAGAAATTGTATTTAGATTAGCCTCATAAAACATATCAAACGATATCGTATGAATTTGAAATTTGAAATTTGAAACATAGGTCCTCATATATACATAAATACAAAGGAATAATTAATTTGACATAACAAAGTTGAGATGAGAGGAAGTTATGGTTCAAAAAGGCGTACCTGGCTTGATTCCGTATTTGCAACCATATACATACCTGGAAATCGACCACCTTGTTCATGCATCAAAATTAGTTGCAGGGAACTCAAAGTGGAATAGATACTTGATCTAAATAATTGCAGAGAGAGATTTGCTTCCTAGTATGAATCTGGAACCTTAAAAATTAAAATTTTTAAGGGTCCAACAGTGGCTCTTTCTGGGGACGTATGCTCCTTGTGAGCATAGCGAGATCTCAGTTATCTTTGGAGAAGCAGGCCATTAGATAGCACCCCTTTTGTAGGTTCCTCAATAAAATTGGATGGCCCGAGGCCCCTAAAAGAAATGATGATATTCCCTTTCCTTTGTCAAATACCTGATTTTGGTCATGCAGTAATATGCACCTTCTGAAAACACTATTTTCTTTACCACTCCCACTTCTTGATATATTGTTTCTTTTCCTGCTATAAAACTTTTTTCCAATATATTTAATTAACTTCCTTGTTATTTGGGTTAAAATGTGATACACATAATCTCTTTCATCCTCTTGTATCAACCTTAATTGAAATAAATTATATCTTAATAGTATTTTACCCTTATTCTTATATTCCTTTTCTTCCTGAAAATTTTTGAAATCTCTTTTGTCATATGTGAATTTCAGAACACCATTCAAAATTCCCATTTTTATATTCTGCAACATTCATTTGAGGGAAAATACTTGGTAAAATTTTTTCCTTTCCCTTTTCTTGCAAAGGATTCATGCCTCCCAATGAAATGTCTAAATTAGGATTAACACAACCTATGTTGCAAATTTAAAAAAATTTATTCCTTTGGGATTATGTTCCATATAGTTTGTTTTTACTGTATCCTCATTTTTGAAAAATATTTCACTTTTCTCAAATAACAGATTAGGGAACTCATCACATATGACTTTACTATAATGTAAAAATAAATTATACCATCTTTAAACATATTTTCTTTTTCCTCGTGTTTTGGAAATAACTTATCCTTTTCCCATAAAAACTTAGGGCGTGTATCGTTGGCGATATTTGGCAAAAATACTATTTCCTTTTGCCCTAAAAATTTATCATATAATATTTCTGCAACATCATCATTTGGTATATTTTATCTTGTGTCCTCTTCAAACAATGAATTTGAAAACATAGAATATATATGCATAACCTCATGAAAACCCTTTTCTGGTTTATTGCACAAAAAATCATCTAATAAATCACAATGCATACCTTCATAAAAATTTTCTTGAGAGTAATCTTCATATGTTTCAGAGAGAATTAAAAGATGATTCACTCTGGAAATATAATTCTTCATACTTCCTAGAAATATGATACAAAAGATACTCCCTGTTTACACATAGAAGAAATGCTTCAGATATTGAGTGTGAATGGAGAACTCCTCAACTCGCCCACTAGTGTCCTACAAAAAGTAAAAATTTTCTCCATTCTTATTAGAAATAATATAAGGTCCCAGCCATAAGGCATCAAACTTGCCATGCTTTCCTTTATCCTGATCCTTAGCGTTCCACTTCAGCATCCACTCTCCTTCCTTAAATGACCGATCACTAGATTTTTTGTCATGAAGCCTTTTAACTTTCTGTTGTCTTTGCAAATTCCTTTCTAGAGCTTCTCTTCTACATTCATCCAACTCAGCAAGCTGCATAAATCAATCATTCATGAAATTCACCTCCTTTGGATCATTCTTTGAAACAAATTTGTACACTGGCAATAAGTTGTTCAATGGTAACCTGGCTTCTTTACCGTACACTAATTCATAAGGAGCAAAACCAGTGGATTTTTTAATTGTAATTCTATTAGCCCACACAGCCAGACTTAATTTGGAATCCCAAGCTCTTTTGTTTTCCCCTAGCATTCTTTTTATGATCTTCAGCAAATTTTTATTACTAGACTCTGCTTGTCCATTTCCTTGGGGATGATAGGGTGATGAGTATGATAGACTAATCCCATAAGATTCGCAGAAATTCACAAATTCTTTTGATCTAAAGCACATACTGTTATCCACATGATCTTATGAGGAAATCCAAACTTGGCCAAAATGTTTTCCAGAATAAACTTTGAGACCACCTTGCTATTAGCCTGCCTTGTGGGAATTGCCTCCACCCACTTAGTAAAGTAATCTGTTGCAACAAGAATCCACCCATGTCCACCACTAGACTTGTTAGCTATTTCTCCAATAAAATCAATGCCCCACATTTGGAAAGGCTCTTCTGCATTCACAGGTCTGAGAGGAATGGCCCCATTGTACTTGAGTTTGCCTGAGAACTTCTGACAAGCCTCACATTTTCAGACATATGTGTGACAATCCTTGAAGATTCTTGGCCAGTAATACCGTACATTTAAAATCTTGTGGGCTGTTGTTTTTGCTGAGAAGTGTCCTCCATAGACTCCATCATGTAAATCTTTCAATACCATTGGTGTCTGCACAACATCCAGACAAAACAACAGAACACCATCTCTATTCCTCCAATACAAGTCTCCTTTGATAAGCACATATCTACATGATTGTAACTTTAGGGTTCTTTTTTTATTATCATTAAAACTATTTGGACATTTTAAATGTTTTAAATAATACACAATGTCAGTATACCAAGGGCATTTTTGGATACTCATCTCTGCATCTTCCATTTCTACTTGATTTATCTGAATTGCATCCAAGTTAGATTCTACAATAAGTCTAGCCAGACCTTGCCTTCTTACCAGTTTGGTAATCTGGATATCTATGTTGAATTCTTGGATTTGATTAATCCATCTGCATCTCTTTCCTATTGTTTCTGTTTGTCTAAAAATATCCTTAACAACAGCGTTAGGCACATATGCAACAACAGTGGCTCCTACCAAATAAGGTCTAAAAGATTTTACTACTTTAACTAGAGCATAAGCCTATTTTTCATTAATGTCATAATTCAATTCTTAAGATTGTAAAGACTTACTGAAAAATGCTATTGGCTGTTCATGACCTTCTTCATTTTTCTACAACATAACAACAACAATAGTATGGTAAGATGCAAATGAGAATACCTGGAATGGCTTGGAAAATTCAGGTGACTTAAGGACTGGGGCCTCCTTAATTGCTCTTTTGATGTTCACAAAAGCCTTAATCACCTCATTTGTCCATTTGTCCATTTGACCTCTGACCCCTTCTTTAGCATTTTGGCTATGGGTTTAACAATTTCAGCAAAATTCGATACAAACCTTCTCACAAAATTAATCTAACCAAAAAAGGATTGAATAGCTTTGACCGTCTTTGGAATCTGTATTTTATCTATAGCTGCTACCCTCTCAGGATAAATCCTTACACCATCCTTATATACGATATGACCTAATAGCTTCCCTTTAGTAACACCAAAATAACATTTTTTAGGATTGAGAGAAATACCATACTCCAATGCTCTTATGAATATCTTCTCCAGGTCGTTGCAGTGATCCTCTGCTTTCTTCGAGTATGCAGTCATATCATCTTGGTATATTGCTAAGATGAGATCAATAAATCCTTCAAAGGCAACATCCATGGCCCTCTGGAAAGTGGGTCCTGCATTTGTTAGTCCAAAGGCATTCTTGCATATACCCCATGGGGTAGTAAAAGCAGTTTTATATTTTTCAGATTCTTTAACTTTGACCTGATTGTAACTGGAAAACCCATCCATCATGGACAATAATTCATTACTAGTAACTTTTCGCAACAAAGCTTCCATATTAGGCAAGGCATAATTATCTTTTAATGAAGATACATTTAGATTCCTAAAAACCACACACAATCTAATATCTCCATTTTTCTTCCTAATTGGTACCAGATTTGACACCCATGTTGAGTGTCTTATTGGTTCAATAATACCTGCATTTTGCATCTTCATCAATTCTTCCTTCATCTTTGGAGCCAAAGTGGGATTTATAGGTCTCTGCTTCTGCCTAAAAGGTTTTGCGTCTAGTTTCAGTGGTATCTCATGTTGGAATAGATCTTCTCTATATGCCTTCAAATCATCATAGGACCATGCAAAAACATGTCTATACTTTCTTAACAAATTTATTGATGCAGTCCTAATCTTAGGGGTAAGTTTTTTACCAATAAAGACTTCCCTTGGGTTGCTTTCACTTCCCAAATTTATCTTCTCAACGTCTTCACATGCTCCTGAAACTTGGTCTGAAATTAGCCATGTCCTTATCATCAAACATCCTCTCAAACTCAACCAGCCCTTTTGGAATTTTGTTAGTCTTCAACTACAAGATTTCCTACCCCAATATAGTTTTCTTTCCATTTTCCTCTTCAACAAGCCCATTCCAATCAATTTTCTGATCCTCATAGCTTCCTTCACAGAACAAGAAATTCAGGATGTCCTTGTCATCATTGAAAATCTGCCAACTCTTCACATTATCAGGAATTGTAGGCCTAGTCTTGATCTCAACTTGAGAAATGTCATCAAAAGGAATATCATTATGCTTAATAGCCAAGTTAGCCATAAAATCTGCAATAATATTGTTAGACCTTTCTGTGTAATTAATAGAGAAAGCATCAAGAAATTCAATTGAATCCCACACTTCATTTCTATAATTTCTTAATTTTTCATTTTTAGCAATAAATTTTCCTCTTACTTGCTGAACTACAAGTTCTAAATCACCATAAGCCATTAATAATTTTATACCATGCTTGTTTGCAATTTTAAGGCCTAATAATAAAGCTTCATATTCAGCAACATTGTTTGTACATTCAAATGCAAGCAGAAAAGAATATTTAAATGTTTTTCCATTTGGTGAAATGAAAACTACACCCGCTCCATTTCCTTCCTTACTGCATGCACCATCAAAATGCATTTTTAATAAGAGATCTTTATCCCTTTTAACTGCTCTTTCTAAAATTGAAACATTACAAGGTTTAGATATACTCACCTGGAAGTTGTCCATGTCTGTATGGTAGAAACATGTCATCTCCTTTGGATCAACTTCTTCAATAAGGTATGGTGATCTAGGCTCCCGGTTGATTCTCACCTCTGCTCCTTTCACAGGTATAGTGGCATAAGATAGATCCAGCTGAACATGTCCCCCAACCAGATTGGACCATTGATGGGACAACAACATTCCATAATTTGCTGGGACTTGGACCACCGTGATGTTTGTTTTGTATGTGGTATCAGGGCAAGCTAGAAACTTGAACTCCACATCTTTCATAATTCCCACCACAAGTACTGATCTATTGTCCGTGGCATAACACTTCCCATATGGAGTGTCAACCTACATGCCACGTTTTGTCATGGCATCCTCTGGCATAATGTTCACCACAACCCCTGAGTCTATCATACAGTTCTTCACCATTTTGTTATTTATCAATAATGTCAGATAAAAAGGATCTCCCTGATTCAGATTCTTAGTAATAGATGTTCCTAAATATACCACTGGAGGATCATTTTTAGTTTTAGAAACATCCTTACTATTATCACTAGCACTAGATATAATTTATAAGGTCTCCCCTTTGTATTCAGGATACTTCATTACTTCTAACAGAGGCATAGAAATTTTTAACTGTGACAAAGCTTGTGACATGAAGGTTCCAAAAGTTGAGGACTTACTGATTTGCTTTTTATCAGTAGGCTTGACCAATTTTGGTGCATCAATCTACTTTGCTGGTTCAACCATGGTCTCCTTTGCCTTTTTGCTTTCAGCCTCCTTGTTCACTTCTGCAAAGATACCTGCAGGCTTTCCTTGCTCATCATTCACTGTTCTGTTTCTCAACTGGTAGTTACTTTTAGCCTGAGCTATAGCAGCAACTGTGAACGCCCTCTTTTCCTCTTCTGACAGGTTCCTTAAGAGTGTATCTGTTTCTTTGCTCTGGAACAACTCCCTCAATGCTACATTGTCATCCTCATCATCTGTGAAGACTTGCTAAACACTTTACTGTTGATTGTACCTCATCCTATGCATATACGATTAATACTCTCCTTCTGAATAATCTTCATCTTTACCCCACATAGGTTCAGATGATAACACATTGACAGTGGGTTGATATTCATCTTCCTCAGGCTGATTTTCATTCAAACTCAATGCAATCATGCACTGTTCTTTAGAATGGGGAAGATTACATACATTACACCAAGGGAAATCCTCAACAAGATTATTTGCCTTTTTTAGTGGTTCAAGAGTCTCTTTATTTATGCTTGGCTTAACCGGCTTACCATCCTTCCAAGATGTGTTGTATGGCATGTCATGGAGCCTGGGCCTATTTAAATTTGTAGGCCTATTGTTTCTATATGACTGAGGCTTCTCATTCTGATTCTGTTTGTCTTTCAAACCTTTGAGCATGTCCATGATTTGACCAAAATCATCCCTTTTAGGGGCCCGTGGATTGTACAATTTAGGGTCTTCCCTTTTTCCCACTCTTCTAGCAGCCTTTCTATTATTTTCTATTGTACTGGCTGCTTTCTAGGCTTGTTGCAGTGTGGCAGCTTTATGAGATAAAATCTCATTGTGTGTTTTACTGTCAAATGCACTTATATAAAAGTTAATCAAGAAAGAATCAACAGGTCTAATATCTCGAGGAATTTTATTCAGAACCTTATTAAACCTCTTATTGAATTCAAATACAATTCATTTTGATTTTTCTTGATACTAGTCAATTCATGAGAAGCAAATGAGGGATCATTATGATCACCAAACTCCTCCAAAAATAAAGTAACAAATTCCTGCCAACTACTGATGCTCCTATCAGGTAGACTTTGATACCATTCCCCGACATCTTGTGTTAGAGATTGAACAAACAACTTCATGAAGACATCCTCATGTGGAATTTCAAACTCTTCAATGGTATTTTTAACATTCATAACATGTTGTTCAACAGTATCTGTTCCATTCCCAGTGAATTTAGGAATAGCATTTCTCAAGTCATTTGATATGTGGTTTGGATGACCGACTATGCCAGTGAAATCTAACTACCTATATCTCTCAATGGTCATGGGTGGCCTGTGATGACTGTTATTATTTTGATTATTTCTGTTTCTTCCATTATGATTACCACCATTATTACCATGATTGCCATTATTTCCACCACCATTATAATTGTTGTTACCATTATAACCATTGTCATTATTGTTATTACCATTGTTGTTATTTCCATTATTCCAATTGTTGTTACCATTACCATTTCCATTCCCATTTCCATTATTATAATTACCACCATAATTTGGATTGTAACCTCTATTATTACCTCCCTAGTTATAGCCATTATTGTCAAATCTATTATTTACATCCCTGATATTTGTATTATTATTATCATGATGATTTCTATTATTTTCATTATTACTCACATCATTTTGATAATACTCACTATGCACATTTCTCCACCTACCATTGTTACTCCATGGTCCTTCTTCATTGGTTGTATTCTTCTCAAAATTTCTCATGTTTGGTGGGCTATACTTTGGGGTTGATGGTCTGCTGGTACCACTACTAGTTGGCTCACATGAACTTGTATCAGTGCAATACAGATGTTCCCTTTTCACCCCCAACCTCTTGAGTATCTCATCTGGCTGTCTTTTCATGGCCCTTGCCATTTTAGCTTCATCTCCACCCAGGTCATCCATTTGGAGGATTATTGCATCCCATTGCTTATTCTTCTTCTCTTTCTTAGTTAGATGTTCCTCATACCGAGGATTGTTATCTTTTCGATTTTCATTGAAGAAAGGATTTTTCATGCATGTCATTATAGGGCATATATGTTGATGTGGAACATCCTTCTCTCCCAGGAAATTGTTTATAAGCACCATGAGCCATTTCAGGTATGGGATCCTTTTTCTTATAATACTTCTTCTTGGGACTTAATTGTGCAAAGGCTTCCTTCCCGTCAAAGACCTCCTTCCGTTCATTTATCCAAGTCTCATGATACTTACTAAAAGTTATATTGGTAGAGTCGCCACCTCCTAAGAGGAATATGATTTCTTCTTATTGATCCTTTGGGTTCTTTCTTTCAGTAGAGTTTGAATCCTTCTACCAAAGATTCTGAAAACTTCTATTGAACAATTCACCAGCAGAGTCGTCAATCTGTTGGTGCCCAAAACCGCAGATTGGAAAACCCAAAAACTTGCCAACTCCTTAGGAAATCCAATCAGCCTTGGCCAACGAACAGCGATGGTCGAAGACCAAATCCCTCTGCAATTCAGGCTCCACAAGACCTAGATGGGTGTACCCTTCCCTCTCAAGCAAAAAAGAGTTATTTAAATGTGGATTTAAGCCTCTAAGCAAGTTTACACAACTGGCAAATTAGTGTTCTGCAACTATGCTATATCATGTGCTTTAGCTGAATACTTTGAAAACTGAAAACTGAATATGAATAAAAGTGTATGTTAAAGATATTGTATATTGAAAATGAAATGCTTTCAGGACTTCAATGAAATCTGCAAGGATTAGTTCAAATAGGATATGGAAGAATGTTTCTCTGTAAGGACCTTATGCATACAAATCAAAATCTCAGAAATAAATGATAGACCAGTGCCTCTATCCAGGAATGTGCATGATACTTTGTGGACAAATAATTTGATTAAACTCTTGAGATAGTTTTCATGCAACTTGTAGCACAAGACTATCAATACAGAGGTTCCATTAAGTGCTATAAGAACATGAAGAAGCAAATCTTATATTCAATTATAACAACTTGTGGTGGCACACTGTATTAAACCCTTTATCAGATTTATCAAGAGGACAAAATGAAATTCATCAACACAAAAGTATACATGAATTCTGGAATTGAAACAGTGAATCTTGTACATTAATTTCTGGAGAGTGAATGCATACGATAGATACACTTACAAATACTCCATTACACAGCGAATTGTCCTTCATGACTCTTTTTTTTTTAATTGAAAAAGACTCCCTATAAATACCTGATCCAAAAGACATATGTGAAAGGACACACCCTTTCGCATACAGGAGGGAGTTATAGACAGTTGTTTTTCCAAAGGACACACCCTTTAGTTTACAAGATAATTACATTTGAATCCCTAAAATACACACTAAATAAAGCTTTAATAATGTTCTTTATAATCTTTCACTTTGATAAACTTCCACTTCCACTCTTGAACTCCTTGATATTCCTCGTCACCAAACTTTGATAAAATATCCTGCACACAAACTAAACCAATCAAATTCATTGGTTTAAAAAATTAATTACTCTCGATTAGGTTTTTCTTATGAAAGACTAATAATCCCTTTCCTAATGCAAGATCAATCCTCCTTAATCAAAGTATATCATCAAGAGGATATTTTGCAAAGTGATTTTTATACTTGGGACTTTAAAAACATTAACTCATATAATAAAACAAAATATTTACCCAAGTATATATTTCCAAATAATAACAAAAGGTAAAATACTTTATACTAAATAATAATACTTCCCTTGGAAAATGGTAACCATGGATAAATATTCCAACTTTGCAATACCTTTTCATCCTTTTAGGGCAACTTCAATTCTTTTTTACATATTTTATCGTATAGAACATATACTTGCAAAAAACCAATCAAACCATTAACTATATGACATAAATAATTTACCCTAATGAACATATTCAATTAATTAACTTAGGGAAAGTAATATGTATATGGAAGGATCACTTAAATAAATAAATGCTTTTCATCATTTTACTTATGGTAAAAATACATTTTCTCCAAAATAATAATAATCATTCTTTGATCTTGCATAAAATCAACCCTAATATATAGATATTCCATTTTATTCATTTAGGGTGAAAAATATAAATGATCAAATGATAATATCAAAATGCTAAAATTTATTAGGTCATCAAATTAAAGAATTAACCATGGTAAAAGAACTTATAGAAAATAACTTCCTTTGTGATAAAATATATCCCTTTATAACCTCTCAAAAGGTAATTTCAAAAGATAATATTGAAAACTATTATTATCGTATCAAATGTTGTAAACAAGATTTCTTTTACCAAGGTGCTCCTGAAAATCAGCAAATTATAATATCAAAACATTAAATTAAATTTCTTGAGTAAGGGATACTTCCTGTTAATATGCACCAAAGAAATATAATTTTTACCTATAGTATCCTACACAAAACATAAAAAAAAATCAACTACCTTACAGGTCTGGCAAATATTCCCCTCTTGCAATAAGAATAGATTTTGAATAATATGCATATGAAAAGATTAAAAAAACACTTAAATAAACAAATGCTTTTTATTATCTCCACTTGTGATTTGAAACATTTCACACCTTTGAAATATTTTTCAAAATAAGATCCATTTATATGAAATAACATTTTACCCTAATATATATTTTACCAATGTTTTTTGGGTAAAAATAATTTGTTTAAATCACATATTTCAAAATGTATTTCAACATTTCAAGATTACTTTAATAAATTAAAATCTTGTGGAAATATTTGCAAATTATTATCCATAGTAATTTACCCTAATAAACATTTTTAAATAATACAATAGAGCAATTGGTAAATGGGGAGGGTAGGTATGGGTAGTTAGGAAGGTCAGGTTGAGAGGTTGAGTGTTTAACTCCCTCTCCCTGCCTTTTTGTAAAAATATATTTTATTTTAAAATCATTTATATGCAAAATGTAATCTTATTGTAAATAAAAAATATACTTGCTTAAGATATACTCCTTGCTCCTTAATGTGCCTAGAAATTTAATTTTTCCCATGTGTAACATCCTGCACAAAAAAAAAAAAAAAGAAATATAGTAAGATATACTAACAAATCAGAAATCATTTTGTCAGGGATAAAACAATATATATTTTTTACTGAAATGTTGCAGGCCGTCACTTTCAAATTTGGGTCGTTTTTGAGCTTACCGACACTCCAAAAATATCAAAAATCTTGTAAAAATGGCCTTCAAGGTAGGGTGGATGGTTTGGGCCTCTATTGAGAGACAAAAATCACCATTTAAAACTTATATTCAAGCCCAAAAAATGGCCTGAATTGCAAAAACGTGAATCAACTTTTGCTGCTTGTCATCACCCCAATTATTTTCTTGCGGTGCTGTAAAAACTCACAACATCATGTATATATAATACTTCAGCTTGAGCACTCAATAGGTTATTAAGGAAACATGTATATGTTGTTTATTAATGAATATATTGTTCATTGTCAACCGGTTGTACAATAATGGTCGCCCTATCGGGGATTGGGAGGGCTCTCAAATGCCTATGCTGATACTCGATGGCTTTTACTCGTCAGGCCCCAATGTATCCTAATCATTTATTTAAAAAAATGATTTAATATTTCACCTTTTGAGATAAATTTTTTTTACTTCCTTCAACCAACTATAAAGTATTTGATCATTTGATTTGATCAAACGTAAAATCTTTTATTTCTTTTTTGTAATAATTGTGCACATTATACAAGCTCAAAAATTGTGTTAGTTTTAAAAGCATCATATAATTTCATGTAACACAAATAATTTAAATACTATAATATTAATTGGAGGAAAAATAAAATATTCAAAATTAAAAACTTCCTAATTAATATTATACTCAAGGAAAATAATAATGGCTTTCATAATTCATTCAGCGTGATACTCCTGCAAAAGGAAATTTATTAGTATTCTACTATAATCATTTTGACAAAATTTTGAAATTGTATATTGCAAATTTGAAGAAATTGTATTTAGATTAGCCTCATAAAACATATCAAATGATATCGTATGCATTTGAAATTTGAAACATAGGTCCTCATATATACATAAAATACAGAGGAATAATTAATTTGACATAACAAAGTTCAGATGAGAGGAAGTTATGGTTCAAAAAGGCGTACCTGGCTTGATTCCGTATTTGCAACCATATACATACCTGGAAATCGACCACCTTGTTCATGCATCAAAGTAAGTTGCAGGAACTCAGAGTGGAATAGATACTTGATCTAAATAATTGCAGAGAGAGATTTGCTTCCTAGTATGAATCTGGAACCTTAAAAATTAAGGGTCCAACACCTTCTCTCACTCTAAAACATTAAAAACAATTGGCTATGAAGCACTTCAAACATTGTGTGCTAAAATTAGTAAAAAAATCACATCTTAGATATTTATGTATCATCTTCAATCTTCTTCTACTTTATGGGGATTTATCTATGTGAAAGGTACATGTGACCTATCAATAATCCTTTAAATTATTTTAAAATAATTTTTGTTTTCCAAGCTAACAGGAAGAACACAACACACCAATATGAATAGGTGTCGAAAAAGAGGAGATGTCCAACTAAAGATCATCACAAGTTTATGTATAGGGGACTAGATCATTGTCATGGACGTTTACTATGAACCTACCTTCACACTTGGAACCTATATCTTATCCATGCATTCATATATCCCTATATATTCAACCTTTGTTTTAACTATCACACTTGTATATATAGATATATCCATCTAGTCATTATATAACTTGGATTTCCGCTTTATTCATCCTAGGATTGTTGGAAATATGAGTTGATGTGTTGTTTTGGTTATCATTGATGTCAAACTTGTTGTTCAGGTTTGGTCTGAAATGTTTGTGGTGTAGAGTTATCTTGTTGTGTTGGTTGTTATAGATGTGCTTGGGTCCAGAATCTGTTGTTGGTGTTGAATATTATTGTTATCTTCATTGAATATAGTTTCGGTATCATGGATATGATGGTCCAGAGGTCAAAAATCATCTTTATGTTCTCCGAGTGTTGTGGTATTGTTCATTGTTGGTTGTGAGATTCTATATTTTTGATGTTGGAGCATCCCCAGTCTATGAGCAATCTTGCATCAACCAAATATATTTCCTTAGTTTTTGTTCTTTTTCAGTTCATGTAGCAATTTTATGTCTTTCTTTCAGTGTATTCGGGTAGTTGTTTATCTTTCATTGCAGATCGGGTTCTAGGTGTTAGACACAATGGACCACTGAGAGGGGGAGGGGGTGAATCAGTGGTTCTCAACTCTTTTCCCTTTTATCTATTCTTGTGAGCATATCGATTTATGGATCAAACATAATGCAGACTTACTGGTTAGTGAGGAGACTAACTCAAGTACATGCATACACAATAGGACATCACATAACACCAGGATGTATGAGGAAAACCCAAGATGGGAAAAACCTCGGTGAGTGATGCTGCTAGAGTCTACTGCTCCAATCCAGCCTCACAAAAAAACATAGTTACACAGTTTAGGGCACCAACCCAAGGAGCACCAACCCTTGACTTTATGGGCTACAACCCAAAGGAGCTACAACCCCTGCACCGAGCTACAACCTAGTGAACACAAAGATAACTTCAATTACAAAAGTATTTGTCTTGTTACAAGTGAATCTTGCAACCTTGTCATATATCTTACTCAGTCAATCAGATACTTTCTCTTCTACATTGACTCACTTCTTTTGCTTCTCTTCACTAGTTGTTTCTCTACCGGTAAGCCCTACCAATTCATCTCTCTTCTGTTATGTTCTCACTGAATCTCCTCCACACAACTCTGCTTAACTGGTATGAACACTATCGGTTCTTCTCTCCAACAGGTTGAATGCTTCACCCTGGTTCTCCCTCTCTCTCACTCACTTCTCTCAGATGCTCGTTGAGAACTTTGATGATTTTCTCTTACATGTAGAAGTATCCCACTTTGCAGTAGTACTAAATGATCTTTTTTCTAGTAGCAACAAACAATCTCTTTGGCCTTCATACTTATTGACTGGTTTTACCACCAAAACCCTATTCAAAATCTGGATGGTTAGGGTTTCCTCACAATCCTCAAGGCCGATAAAATCCAATTAGATCTTGCTCGATCTGATCTTCCTAACATTCACCGGCACAAGTCCACCATCAACATGCTTACCAGAACACGCCTTCCATCTTCAGTAGCCTACAAACAATCTGTCGGCATACATCTTGGTCAATCACCATTAATGCTTCTTCTGTTTTCTTCTTCAGCTCTTCTATCAGCCTAATCTTCTTGCTTTGATTCAGGTGCCAACAACTCCCTGATTCATCTCTGTTGGTTCATTCTTCCTCGAGCCACACACTCCTGACTCCATCCACAAATCACGGGATCCACTGTCAGTGTACACCAGTCGAGTTACCTAACTCTACACAGCACTTCATCAACCTTTGAGAGCTTGCCACCTTGATCCCATGTGGCATCCATGTCGATCAATTGCCAGCTTGGCACTCCAAGTCGGTCTAGGTAGGATCACCGACCAATTACCATACCGGTTCCTTACTTCTGCCAGTTTGCAAACCCTTCCAGTATCAACCATTCTACCGGTTATCTTATCATCTCTGCCCTCATCTTGAACTATCGATGGAATTCTCAAACCGATCTCCAGATAGGTAAATCCAAAGTATGCTCATTCCCCCAACTGGGAAGTCTTCTGCATCTGCACTTCGCTTATATAACCTATGGACTTACATACCGGTTACCACTCTTGATGACACCATGTCAACATCCTTCACAAGAATCCATCTTCAATCAGGTCTTTCTACTTCTGACTGCTTCTGTTTAGCCTTGCCTTTCTTCCTGATCAATTCTATTCATTCCTCTACCGGTTTGTCAAGGTGACAAACACTTCACACTTCCCCTATACTAGCATCCCAACATGCCTTCTCTGTCGGTCCAGTGCATAACTCTGATCTCATGCACTTAAGGCATTCCTTCAATTCATTGTTAGATCCGATGTGGGCACACTCACTATCATCCATTGCTTCTCATGATGACTGCATCTTCATCCGATGGGAGTCTTGCTATTTTGCAACCTCACAGCATACTAGTTCATTATGCTCTTCCAGTGTTGATGTGATTCAGGTAACATTCTGCCTCTTCATCACAAACAACCACTCAAACACCTTTCCCATTTGTCAACACAACACTTGCCAGTTGACATACTTTCCTTACCTTACCGGTGTTTTGTAACACCAAGTGATACCCAAGATATCACATCTGTACTCCTCCATGGTAGTGTTGCACACACATTTTTACTACCGGTGATCATCCCATACCAGTTGACATCAATGACAGCACAATGCCAACACTAGGCGTGTTATTGTGCATTATTCTAGATTTCTAGATAATTTGGGTTCTTTTCCGGTGAGTTGTTCCTTCTAGAGTAACTGTTTCTAGGTTCTGGAGTAGTTTTGAGCCTATCATCTTAGTTGGAGATTTCTTCTTTTCCTGAGCAATTTCTTGGATTGCGGATCAGTTTGGCACCACACTCAATATTCTTAGGCCCTTGGTCGACCTTCCTTTGTGGTCTGCACTTTCAAATTGTTCCTAATGGATGAGATCTTCACATTTTTGGGCCAACTTGTCTTACATGTTTCATTTTCCTTCCTTGGTTATTGTAATCTTTTGTGGCCAACCCAGATGTGTTCCAAAGGATATATATATTATTTTATGTAGTCATTAGAGGGACATGAGATCAATTAGTATGAGGTTTAAGATTCATGATTAGAGATCCAGATAACTCTGAGAGTTTTAGATGGATTGTAAAATGGCATGTTAGCCTGTATGTAATTGGTTGATTACCGGATGTTCTATGATGAATATATGACAATGCGAATGTCTGGTTATGTAATATTTCTGTGTTGTTCTTTCTTTTGTTGTGTTACTCTTGCTGCATGATCTGGTCAGTTCTCATTAAGGACCCACCGGACCATGGCAGTACCAAGTGGTATTAGAGTTGGTTGGGAACCCTGAGGCATTCCTTTGGGTGAATAGATCATTGAGTGGAGGTAGGTTGCGAGTGTATTCAATAGATCATCGAGTGTGAGACAATTGAAACCTACAATCAGATCACCAAGTTGAGGCAATTGCACCAGAGCAAAGGAGGAGATGATTCCCAGAAGGATGAACCCCCAGAGGGTAGAGCAGATGATGGAGAACTTCAAGAATGAGATGATGAACAAGATCCAGAATGCATTGGCTTGTTTGCAAAGGAATCCAGAGTCTAAGGATGAATATGAGGAATTCGGAGAAGAGCTTGAGGTGGAAGAAGCTGAATGACCAGAAGATGGAAGAGAGGAAATATTTCTAAGAGCGATGGTACAAGCAAGTAAATACATAAAGTGGAGATTTCAAATTTTTTCAGGACGCTGAATCCGAAGGATTTGATTGATTGGATCAGAGAGATGGAGGACTACTTTGAATTTGAGGATGTTAAGGACCCGCAAAGGGTTACATTGGCACAAACTAAATTGAAAGAGCATGTTGTCTCATGGTGGAAAGAGTCGCAGAGAGACAAAGTGGAGAATGGTGAAATGAAGATCACCCGGTGGAAATAGATGGTTGAAAGATTGAAGGCTAACTTCATTTCGGGAGACTATGAGTTGTAATTTTTCAAGAAGTTGCAGAACCTGAAGTAGAGAAACATGAGTGTGAAAGAGTATACAGAGGAATTATACAAGGTGATGATCAGATTTGGACATAGAGAGATGGATAGGGAGAAGGTGGCTAGATATATAAATGGACTTGTGTTTAACATTCAGGATGAGATGAGTATGCTAAAGATTCCTACAGTTGAGGGGGATTACCAATATGCTTTGAAAGCTAAGGAGAAGGTGAAAAGAAGACAATATAATAACCCTATAAAAAAAAGAGAGATATAAGGGGAAGATGAGTGACAATTTAGAGAAGCAGAAAATGGATGAAGAACCAAAACCTAAGTGGAATAAAGAACTAGGTCAGAAGACAAAGAGAAAAGGAAATAGCAATAGAGGATTTTTAGGTAGATGTTTCAAGTGTGGAGAGATCAGACATAGATCTTATGAGTGCAAACAAGGGGTGGCAAGAAATTGTGTGGCAAATGAGGATTAGGAAGCTAGATTCACTCAATCTGAATGTGCACTAGAGCAGGGATAATCTCTTATGTTTAGGAGAAACCTAATGGAGCAAAGTAGTGAAGATACCAGACCTACTCAAAGAAGGAGTTTTTTCCGGACTGTATTCCAATCATGTGGTAAGTGTTGTAAGGTTATTGTGGATAGTGGAAGTACTGATACCTTGGTATCTGAGGAGATGGTGGAGAAGCTTGGATTACAGAGGCTTAAGCATCCTTGTCCTTACAAGGTGAGTTGGTTACAAGATGATCAAAAGATAGAAGTGAAAGAGCAGAGTTTAGTGCATATTAATATTGGACCTTTTAGAGATGAGGTCTTATGTGATGTTGTGTCTATGAGTGCTTGTCATGTTTTATTGGGTATACCTTGGCAGTTTGATAGAAGAGCTATTTATAATTGTAGAAGAAACATGATCACTATTGAGAAGAAAGGGAAGAAGTTCACCTTGACTTCCTTGAGGGAGAAGGAGGAAGAAGTGAGAAGTTTAAGTATTGGGAAGAGTTGTAGTAATGAGAAGCCGGTTGCAGAGGCTACACCAGTTGGTGGCATGGATTTGCATAAGGATCAAGTAAATAAGTCTAATGGCAGGATGGAACCAGATGACAGTAAAGTTATGGTGGTAGATTGGATGAAGTCTTGTGACATAAATAAATCCAGGTTACATAGTAAAGAGAGAAGAAGCAAGCAAAGATAGCATGCAGGTAAGAAGCAAGGAAAAAATAATAAAGAGGACCGAAAGTTGGATAATATGGCTGAGGTTCCGGATGAGGAAAGGAAGCGGTTTGCAGACAAGGAAGATGTTTGGATCAGAAATAAGCATGGGGTTTATATTCCAAATCCTTTTCGATTTTCATGAGTAGCCACTCATGGAAAATCTGTTTCTACCTGGGGTGTCTGATGCAGGAGCATCTCCAGTCTATGATAGATCTTGCATCAACCAAAAATATTTCCTTAGTTTTTGTTCTTGTTCAGTTCATGTAGCAGTTTTCTGTGTTTCTTTCAGTGTATTCTGGTATCTGTTTATCTTTTGTTACAGATCACATTTTTGGATTCTAGGCATGTTATTGTGTATTATTTCAGATTTCCAGATCATTTGGGTTCTTTTCTGATGAGTTGTTCCTTCCGGAGTAACTGTTTCTGGGTTTTGGAGTAGTTTTGAGCTTATCGTCTGAGTTGGAGATTTCTTCTTTTCCAGAGTGATTTCTTGGATTGCAGATCAGTTTGGCACCACCCTCGATATTCTTAGGCCCTTGGTCGATCTTCCTTTGTGGTTCGCACTTCTAGATTATTCTTGGCTGATGAGATCTTCACGTTTTGGGGCCGACCTGTCTTAGACGCTTCATTTTCCTTCCTTGGTTAATGTAATCTTTTGTGGCCGACCTAGATGTGTTTCAAAGGATACACACACACACACACACACACACACACACACACACACACACACACACACACACATATATATTGTTTTCTGTAGTCATTAGAGAGGCAGGGGATCGATTAATATGAGGTTCTAGATTCATGATTAGAGATCCGGATAACTCTAAGAGTTTCAGATATATTGTAATCTGGCATGTTAGCCTGTATGTAATTGGTTGATTACCGGATGCTCTATGATGAATATATGACAATGCGGATGTCTAATTCTGTAATATTTCTATGTGTTGTTGTTGCTTCCATTGTGTTACTCTTGCTGCATGATCTAATCAGTTCTCATTAAGGACCCACTGGACATGGCTACACCAGTTTTACCTATCCATTTATTTTTCTTAATAATTGCTTATATGGTTGCATAGCATATGGATATGTTGTTGGTTAGGTTTCGGTGATTACGAATCAGTGAATTAAGGTTTGGAAGATGTGTTTTGGTCGTCTCTTTCTCCTGGAGTGGATTAGTATGTTTTTTTTCTTTGGAAAGTATATTTTGATTCAAGTCGACTTGTTTTAAGTTTTGATGATCTATCCTATATAAGGCATTTGGATGTTTGATTTAGAAAAAAAAGGAATGAGAGAGAGTGTAGATGATGTGATGAAGTGAAAATATTAGAGGAAGTATGAACAATGAAGAAGAGTTGCGTTTGAATGATATGCAAGTTGTGTTAATACTGTGATAGAGAGTTGAGACAGACTATTGGTAGTTGAGATTAGAATTGTGTGTGTTGATGTTGTTCACTTGATACAGAGTTCAAGGACAACTTAATGATCATGAGATCCTTCTTTTCAAATTATTTTTCTGTATATTTCCCTAAGTGCAGTTAGCTTCAAGTTTTGCAATTCCTCTTTGTATCTTGTCCCATGAGCAGTTAGCCTTGGTGTACAAGTTCGGAGTAGTTATCTCTATCCTTTTGTAATCATTTCATATATAGTGAATCATCTTGTGGGTTAACTCCCACCATAGTTTTTCCTTATTTGGGTTTTCCACGTATAAATCTTGGTGTTCATATGTTGGATATTTGTTGTTCATTAATTATTTATATATATTGTTGTAATTGTTGTTTGGATTGATTCACACCACCCTCACTCCTGCCTTCAGTTCAATAAGGATAGGTCTACAAGAACAAGGACATCATTGCCACCTAAATTGATTTAGATAAATGTTTACATAATTTGATGCCATGTGTTACTATTTAAGACATTTATTGTATTATTTCTAAATATATAATGTTCATACAAATTTTGCACATATTTCTCATCCTAGAGGATTGAAGAAGTGATTTATAGTAAACACTTAGAAATTGATGCACATAAATTATTACTAAGTATACGTGTATCTTGTTGGTTGATTTATTCTATAATGAGGCTAGTGGTAGGTGATGAAAGACAAATTCATTTCTTAAAAATAAGTTGAGATGAGCCTCCAAATTTTTTGTCTTGCTAGGATTTAGTGTTGCAAGACATCCTAGTGAAAGATTATCTATTTCACAAGTTAACATGATATTTGATCTATAGTAGTTAGGAGGCATTTCCACAACCACATAGAAAATATCAAAAAATCTAAATTTTAGTATTTATATGTTCCAATAAATCACATTTTTAAAGGTATTTGGAACAAAACTTTGGGTCAATACTATCATCAATCCCTTGAAATAGTTTTCATGGTTAAGCTTTTTATAGGTTTAAAATTAGAGATTAAATAGGTTTCCAATGGTGAAAGGAAATCTATATTCTTACCAATGAGCTAGAAGTTAGGACCTTGTAATGTTGGGGTAGTAAAATACATGTTTTTTTTTTAAATTTTAGTTTTGATAGTTATATTCCATATCCAACTATTTATTTCGGATTCTATAGGATGTGGTTATCTTTCATATTTATACACTGCATGTACATTTAAAAAAAAAATCAAATAAAGGTTAGTTTTGAAGGCTCGCTTCTATCTTAATGATAAATGTCATATTGCCCAATTTCTACAATACCATAAGTTTACATACACTAGGTGTTGTTACTTGAATTCGTTGTTGAATTAAAATAATTTATATTAGAGTGAGTATGCTTCTATATGTTAGATCACACACTATCAAGTTATCAAAGCATAGGATTGGAGAAGTGAAATCTATTAGACTATCTCCCTTTGATACTCACATAATCAAATATAGTGGATGAAAAAGGTTATTTATTGGGCCCTTTTAAAGTGATGGGTGAAGAGGTTTTGAGAAAATAGTGAAAGGTGTTGATGAATCAATTTTATCAATTAATTCAAAATAACCGAGGTAATCAAAACTAAGCCTAAGAGACATACCATTCAATGGTCAAAAAACTTTCAAGGTACAATTAAAAATTTATTTTTTTAATTTTGAAGGAAGGAATGATACATACACTATAGATGATTGGTTGTCAAAACTAGAAAGGTACATCTTTGTCAATAACTTTTTCAATGTTGATATTTTTTTCTTTCGTCAAGGTTGAACACCACGTGAAGAAATCATGAGAGGCTATGTTGTCATCAAAGAAAAATATTCCCACATCTAATGGAGAGGCATAATTGAATGGAGAGATAGATGATAGTCCAACATAGGTAAAATTTATGAAATATATTTTAAATAAGAATATTTTCCTAAAGATACAAATGAAGAAACGTATATGTAGTGATAGTTGCTTCAATATAAAAATATCCATGTATCTAAGATTAAAATAATACATTACATGGTTTATTTTAAAAGATTTCCATTAGGGATATGTAGAACTATTTGTAAGAGTTGGTATAGAATGCTCTATACCATGAAAGATTGGCTGAAGATTATAGTCACCCAAGATCTAGGCACTTTTTGAAAGCAAAAGAGAGATCAACAATGAAAGAATAATGCTATTCTACAAAGGATGAAAATGATACTTGACATAATTACATGATATTTTACAAAGGATATCCCTTGCTTATATAGGCCATGGTGAACATAGGATTGGCATAAGAATATGATACATGTCTTAATATTATGAACTTAGACATAAAGTGATAATTTATAATCCACTTAAGGTAGAAAATTTATAACTATCTAGTAAAAGTTGGAATTATCCAATCTGTTCCCTACATAAACTTAAGTAAACATGTGGAATAGAACCTTGGTGTTGAACTTGATAGGTACAAAAAGGTACAACAACCCTTTCACTCAAACAACTATATTAAGTGCAAGTTACCAATAATGTACACAAATACAAATAATACAAGATGCAAGATGGGTCTCATGTACTAGGCCATGTTAGCTACAAATATATAAATGCAATACAATATCTAATAGATGAAGAAAAGTAGAACAACTAGTGAGGCAAAATTTCCCACTAAAAGAGAGATAGAAACAAAATTATCTCAATGAACTATAAGATGGAAAAAACCCATGTGAGGAAAAAGTCCCCCCATAAGAGAGTAGAAGAAGAAAGACCATGTAGTCTCTCCTCAATGTAGAGTCTCTTCCAACAACAGTAGATGTATGACATTGAATGTTGAAGATGGTCTAATGCTGCCAAACAATGTTCCTCCCCTTAGGAAGGAAAAAGCCAAGATGGAATGTAATATGTCTTCTCATACTTTAAAGGAAGATGAGGGAAGATGGATAAAATTTCATAACTCTGAGGTATGCTCAGGTATCCCCACGTTGATTACATAAGCTACCACACTTCAACTAGGTGTTCTAGTCCAATTGCCAAAGATGAAAAACTAGGATCCCCTAGAAACTAATGTAGAAAATTGTCCAAATACAAGGATACCTCCTTTAAAGATAAAGAGACTTCTACCGAATGTTGTTCAAAAGAATCCACAATCATGTCAACCTATGAGGGATGATCATATAGAGAATGAACAAGAGGGTTAAAGGATTCCCTCACAACAACTTAAGAAGGATCATTTCCATCAAAGAGAAGATGAATGTGATCAATGGTATCTCCAAAATGTGAAATATTATGACTCTACAAACAAACCTCCAATGTCTATCAAGTGATCATCACATGAAACCATCTTGAGAAGACAATGAGTGGCTCCTTGCACTGAATGCACACATCCAAAATAGTGGCAACACAAGCATCATAAAAAGCAATAGTAGATGAAGGAGATGTAATATCAACACATAAAATAACCTTAAAATTTGAAAGGACTCCATGATTCGAATCACCATATTCAATCTCCTCAAATGTGTCCACATTAGATGCTATACTATGTACATTATTTGAATGAAAAATAGGAGAAATTTTGAGAAGGTATAGGCTTGAGATTGGTGATCAACCTCCTCAATTGTAAAAATATCTCTGCTATGAAAATATTAGATTATGACAATATTTGGTATGAAATATAAATTTCACACTCATTGAATAATGTTTGAAATTCAAGGGGTGCCAACTTATATTTTTTAACATGTTGTGTCCACACTATACAAAAAAAGTATAAAAAAAATATAATATGTAACATGCAACCTAGATTTTCAATGGCTCTTCCAAAGATAACTTGTGTTAGGAAGATGGTGGTGGGGTCATACGCGACCCTAGAGGAAACATGGTCCTAACCTACATGGCTAACCTTGGGATGCAAACCTCAAGCATTGCGAATGCAACAACTATTTATTATCACATATTTATTGCAAGAGATAGAGGATAGACATATCATTATTGAAGGGGATTCAAAGAATACTATTTTAATGCTCAAAAGAGAAGCCAAACCTGATTGGAAATGTGAACACCTCACTACCATGTGTATTGATCTCCTCCCTAGGCTCGGCCACATAAGACTCGGTCATATGCAAAGAGAAGGAAATAATGTAGTGGAGAGGTTGGCTTCTCTAAGCCCATTTTCTAATCATATGAAAATATGGATGATTTGCATGAAATTCTTGATGTGGTTCATGCCTAATGATGTAGAATAAAACTAAGATTGCCTTTTTTATTTATTGTCATAGCCACCCTTTCTGCCAATCATTTAATGTTTAAGTGGCAGACATCTAATTCTGGTTTTAGCTGTACCCTCCTCAATTTTGACCCATGTTGTCCCTTTCATACTACTGGTTTTCGAATTCCCTCTCTAGTTTTTGCCTCTAGTCTCACTCTATGATCTATGAGGGGTGACCTCATTCAAATCAAGCCAGATAGTTGCATGATAATTTCAAAACTAATGCTAAGTATGGACGAAATTGGTGAAAGGAAACCTTGCAAACTATGTGGAGGGGATGCAGAGTTTTGACCCAACCCTCTTTGAAAAATTTGCCCAGTCATGGGAGAAAGGTGAGGTGAAAATTAGGAGAGTGGCCTTTATGGTCTCTACAGAGACTATTGTAGTTGTTACTGGGTTATCTCAAGTGAGTTACTTTTCCAAAAAATCTGAATTAGTCTTACAAAGATTAGTTCAAGAGATTCTTTAAGCCTGGAGAAGGGGTCTTGAGACTGCAGAGTGGGTACAACAGAGAAGACCTTCCTAGGGTTTGGAAGGATGTGGCACTTATACTTATGAACTAGTTCATGTTGGAAGGTAGACTTAAAAGATTCCATGCCAAGCTCTTTCCCACATTGAATCATCTAACGTATGGTAGCAAAATGAATTTCCCTTTCTGGGTTTGTTGTTATCTCAATCTATTGCTAGGCCTGAATCTAAGAATTCCCTCCCCCTCCACCAAGTTTAATTTTGAGGCTCTACAATTTTCACTTGGCCTTGTCCCTATCTAGTGGAACCCCTTTGATTTCCCAAAGCTCCTTTCTAGATTCTAAATTGGTTGTGGAGCTTTCTAGTGCCCCAATTTGGCTTCCTTATCCAAGAAAAAACTTTTCCCTACTCGTTTCAACCCTATTCATGGGGCTAAACAGAAAAATCCCCTGCCCCCCTTTCTAAGGATGTTGAGTTGGTAGACTCTAAAGATGATGTGGATTTGAAGGATTTTGATGCCTCCTCGGCCATGAGTTCTAAATGGTCTCCTTTTTCTTATGAGGAGATAGCCCCCTTTTCCCCTCATTGGAGTCCTCTTCACCAGTCCATGGTGTTTCTACCCCCAAACCCAATTCTCTTGCTTTGGCTAAGAAAGTGTTTAAGTTGGTTGAGGCAATTGAGTGATACTTGGATGCAGTCACACATTGACTCCTCTCCTAGTTGAGTGTGGCTAAAAAGAAGATTAATAGGCTTGAAGTAGTGGCTAAGCTTGAGGCTTGTGGCGACAATTGGTTGCTAGAGGATAAGGATGAGAAGGTTTAGAAGGCCACTAATGATATTGTTAGGAAATTGGAAAAATGGGAGATTGTTGAGGAGAAGCTCAAGGACCTTAATGAAAAAATTTCTCAGAGGGATGAGAGAAGAGTTGTGGTTGAGCTAAAGGAAAATCATGAGATTCTAAAAAGGAAGGTCAAGGAAATGATTGCTCTGAATCAATAAATGGCAATGAAGAATATGGCCTCTCTACATGCCATACATAAGGAGATAGATCAAAGAAAGACGAAGAAGAAGAGACACTTGGAGACTCCTTCTGTGGCAACAAACCCCCTCACCTTTGTTCTCAAGGCTACTCTGGATTCGGTCACTCTAGCCTCTGGGAAAGATTTTAACAAAAAGCTACTTTTTTTTAATAAAGTAAAAGTTTTCTGCAATGAATGGCAAGATGATATTGCCCTCGCTTAGTAGATCATTCCTTCATGTCTTTGGCAAGTGGTTGTTTGTTGTTGTTTTTTTGGTTTTGTGCTTAGTGGTTTTGTCCTAGTCATCTATTAGGTTTTAGTGTGTTTTGGTCTTCTATGATATTTGGTTGGGTGTGTACTCCTCATGTGCCCCAGGTAGTTGTTGTTTAGTGGATATGTAAATGTTCCACTTTAATTAACCAAAACATACAACCTAGATTCACATACCCATCCCATTATAATTTATTCAACCACCTAATTAACAAATGGTTAAAGAATTATAAAAAAGTTTACATAATTTATAAAAAAGTATTGATACCTTAACATAATCCTTGAAATCATTGAAAATTTTAGTAATACATCTCTCATTTCAACTAGATATCCATTGCAATTAATATATCATTATAATATTGAAAGAATAAAATGGTGCCAATATTGTCCTCTGGAGTCCAACTTATCCTACAAACCGTATACAAATTTCCACTACCAAAAGATTTAACAACCAGTCGGGAGATAAAACAAATTTGTCTGCATATTTTCATAATATCCGTTGTCATTTGTCTATGAAAAGAAAAGCACAATGCTAGAATTCCTGCCTCACTATTTTTTATACATGGTCCAAGCCAAAGAATTTCTGTTCACAAATTCTAGACTTGCCACAGATTCTTCCAAGTAGTCCCCACTATTGTTATCATACAGGAAAAATATATCATACAACCAAAAGTAAAAGATACATTACTCCTTGAGAGACATTGCAATATTGAATAAATAACCTTACTTAGATTCTAGCGGCATTCACGCAGTGATACACTCCAATATTGTATTTCACCTGCAGTTTGATAAAAATCTCCTTTTTGACTTGTGAGGCATCATCTCAATCTAATGCAACCAATCCTTATCGATGACCGGAATAAGCCTTTTTAAGTGACATTGATTTCCATTGTAGGCATAACTTTTCTATAGCCTAGGAAGAAAAATGAGTGTTTCTGATTTCAATTGTACGTTTTTCTTATCGATATTTTAGGTCACATTTCGTAATCTATCATCAGATCTTTCTCCATAATTTATCTTAAGATCAATTTTACAATCGAATCTATAACTCTTATCTTCTTGATGATGGATCAATGAGTTTGATTAGAACAATGGTTGAAAAAAACGTACAATTGAAATTAGAAACATTCCTACAATGATCTTAAATGCTTAATTAGATCAATTATACAAGTTCCCACATAGCATGTTATTTTAACTTTCAATTCCATCATCCCATGTTAAGACCTAAACATTGTCTTTTAGTACAATCCTCTCAAATATATTTGAGAATAAACACTGTTGATGTTATTTTGGTAAACATATCAAAGAGAGATTTCAATTTGTAGTGGGTAAGAGAGCTCCAAAATAGTTGCAGCCCTAATTTTTATGGTAAGGAAGAAGGTTCTACTGAGTAATTCTTTAACCTATTTTATCTAATTTTAGTAGATTAAATGTTTTCTTTAATTGTGTAAAGAAGTATAATGATCAAATTTGTATATTATATAATTTTTAATATAATTTTTAAGTTTATTTTAGTGAAATGTCTTTTATTTATATAAAGTAATATATATCGTAATTTTATGTGAAAGTTGATTTATTTATTTAATTTTTATCAACTTTTAAATGTGCATATCTTTATAAATATAGTAACTTTCTTATTCATATATTTATAACTCTCTATGCATTCATTCTATTCATTTTGATTGTCATATATACATATAAACATTTAATTGTTTTTAGTCATTATGCATTTTCATACATAGTTTTTAGTTTATTTTAAAATTAGTCTATAGTCATGAGGATTCATTGAAATGAATTCATCAAATCCTAATTCACAATAAAAATTTCCAAAACTTGGTCAATTAGCACTATTTATCTTTCCATCACAAAGTAGACTAAGCAACTTTGCATGATTAGATATCGTTTGCTAGTATTTAAAGGCATTCATTGCATTGATTCTATTTATTGAAAAAATCATGTCTCTGCATGCAAACATTGCATTCCTTCTCCAGTTCTGAAATATTTAAAAGAATTAATTATGAGGCACTTCAAATAGGGTGTGCTAAAATTAGTTAAAAAATCACATCTTATATATTTATGTATCATCTTCAATTTTTGTCTACTTAATGGTGATTTATCTATGTGAAAGGTACTTGTGACCTATCAATAATACTTTAAATTATTTTAAAATAATGCTAGATTGACAAGCTTATAGGAAGATTAGAACACACTAATATGAATAAGTGAAGAAAAATAGGAGATTCCTAAGTAAATCAACACAAGTTTAGGTATATTAGGGAAATAGATCATTGCCATCGACCTTTTACTATGAACCTACCATTACATTTGGATCTTATCTTATACATATGTTCATATATCCCTATATATTCAACCTCTCTATTTTAACTATCACACTTGTATGGATAGATATATTCATCTAGTCATTACGCGATTTGTTTTTTACCTTTATTATCTCTAGGATAGGTCTACAAGCATAAGGACATCCTTTCTAGCATTATCAACTCAATTTGATCAGAATTTTGAAGTTCAAACATGGGAAACTACCCCCCTTTACCTTTTCCACCTAAATCAAACTAAACAAATGTTTACATAATTTGATGCACCATGTAATAGTATTCTAGATATTTATTGCATTCTTTCTAAACATATAAAGTTCATGCAAATATTGCACATATTTCTCAATCTAGAGGATTGAAGGAGTGGTTTACAAAAAAACACTCAGGAATTGATGCCATTAAAATCAATGAATATGCATGTATCTTGTTAGTTGGTTTTTTGTATAATGAGGATAATGCTAGGTGATGTAAGACCAATGCATCTCCTAAAGATAAGTTGAGATAATATTCCAAATGTTGTTGTTTACATCCTAGTGGAAGATATGTATCTATTTAACAAGGAAACGCAATAGTTGATCTATAGTAGTTTGGAGGTATTTGCACAACCATAAATGCAAAATTTTGAAAATCTAAATCTTCACTATTTTCTATGTTTTGGTAAATAACATTTTTGAAGGAATTCAAAATTGAACTTGGGGTCAATACTATCATCGATGCCCTTTCATATTCATACTCATGTACATATTTTTAAAAAGTCAAATAAAGGTGAACTTTTAAGGCTCACATCTCTCTTAATCAGTATTACCACATTGTCCAATTCTTATAATAACATAAGTTTACACATACCAGGTACTGTTACCTAAATCCGTCATTGAATTCAAATAATTTATATGAAATCATGTACGCTTCTACATGTTAGATCACACACTATCAAGTTATCAAAGGCTCGTATTGGAGACATGAAATCCATCAAACTATCTCCCTTTAAGATACACACAACGAAAGATAGTAGATGAACAAGGTGATGGGTGAAGAGGCTTTAAGAAAATAGTTAAAGGAGATGATGGATTACTTTTACCAATTACTCCAACATAATTGGGATAATCAGAACCAAGCATAGGAGACATACCATTGAATGACCACAACCCTTTCAAGATACTATTAAAAATTGATATTCCAAATTTTAAAGGAAAATTTGATGTAGACACTATGGATGATTGGTTGTTGAAACTAGAAAAGTAATTTCCTATAAATAAATTTTTCAATTTTTGTAATCTTTTCTCTCCTCGAGGTTGAACACCGTGTGAAGAAATCATGAGAGGGTAAGTTGTAAGAAAAGAAAAATATTCCCACATCAAATGGAGGGGTAGGATTTGATGGAGAGATAGATGATAGCCAAACATGGGTAGAATTTGAGGAATATATTAAATAAGAATATTTCCTTGAAGATACAAATGCAGAAACATATATGTAGTGATAGTTGCTTCAATAGAAAAAATGTCAATCTCCCTAAAACTACACCAATACATTCCATGCTTTAAATTTCAAAATCTTGGCATTAAGAATATGGAGAAACATCTATAAGAATGGGTGTGATTCTATATTTCAAGTCACACACTATTAGGTCATCAAAGGATAGCATTGGAGACATGAAATTTATTAGATTGTCTACCTTTGAGACTCACACAACCAAATGTAGTGGATGAACAAGGATATTTATTACACCCTTTCAAGGTGACTAGTAAATAGGCTTTGGGAAAATAGTGAGAGGTTATGATGAATCAATTTTATTGAATAATCTAAAGTAATTGAGGTAATCAAAACCAAGCATGGGAGACATACAATTTGATGGTCAACAGGTACAATTAAAAATGTTTATTACAAATTTTGAAGGAAATATTGATGTAGAAACTATGGATGATTGGTTGTTGAATCTAGAAAGGTACATCTTTGTGAATAATTTTTTTAATATAGATAATGTTTTATTCCCTCAAGGTTGATCACCATGTGAAGCAATCATGAGAGACTAAGTTTTCATCAAACAAAAATATTTCCACATTGAATGGAGAGGTAGAATTAGATCAAGAGATAAATCATTGTCCAACATCAGTAGAATTTGTCGAATATATTGAATAAGAATATTTTCCTGTTCAAGATACAATGAAGAAAAAAATATGTGAAGTGAAAGTTAATTCAATAGAATAAATATCAATCTTTCTAAGATTACAAAAATAAATTCCACATGTGCTTTATTTTAAAATATTTCCATTAGCCTGGATATGGAGAAACATCAATAAGAGCTGGTGTACAATTCTCTATACCATGCAAGATTGGCTAAAGATTATAGCCACCCAAGATCTAGGCACTTCATGAAAGCACAAGAGAGATCAACAATGAACTTGAATAATGATAATCTATCAGGGATGAAAATGGTACAACATTATTACATGCTATTATTACAAAGGGGATCCTTTGGTAATATAGAGCAAGGTGAACATAGGATGCCATAAGATTATGATATTTGTCTTAGTCTTATGACCTTAGACATAAAGTGATAACTTGTCATCCACTTAAGTGTAAAAGTTATAACTATCCATTAAAAATGTGAAGTATCCTATGTATACCCTACATTAATTTAAGTAAGAATGTGTAAATAGGACCTGGGTGTTGAACTTTCTTGGTGCAAAACTAGGTACAAAAATCCTTTAACTCCAACACCCATGTCTAGTGCAACTTATGAATAATGTACACAAATAGAAATAATACAAGATGCAGATGGGTCCCATGTACTAGGCCATGTTAGGTGAAAATGTATAAATGCAATACAATCTCTCACAAATAATGAAAAGGAGAACACCCACTGGGACAAAAATCCTCCCCAAAAGAGAGATGGAGACAAATTTCTCTCAATGAACTATGAGATGGAAAATAACTTGGACTAAGAGAGTAGAAGAATAGAGACTATGTAGTCCCCCATCAATGTAGAGTCTCTTACAATGATGGTAGATGTATGACATTGAATGTTTAAGATGATCTATAGTTGTCGAACAATGTTACTCTCCTTAGGAATAAAAAATACCAATATTGTATGCAATATGTCTTCCCATACTTTAAGGGAAGATGAGGGAAGATGGATAAATTTTATCTCTGGTGTATGTTCAGGTGTCTCCAAGTTGATTACAAAAGCTACTACATTCCAATCAAGTGTCCTAGGAACACTACTAAATATGAAAAAAAAGGATCACATAGAATCTAATATAGAATATTTTCCAAGGACAAGGATACCTCCACTTGTTCATAAGTACCCACAATCATGTCAAACCATGACGAATGATCATGTCGTGAATGCACAAGAGGGTTAAAGTGTTCCCTCCCAACAACATAAGAAGGATCATTTCCATAAAAAACAAGATGAATGTGATCAATGGTTTCTCCAAAATATGAATTGTGGTGACTCCACTAACAAATTTGTAGTGTCTATCAAGTGGTTATCCCATGAAACCATCTCTACAAGACAACGAGTTCCCTATTGCCCTAAATCACGAGCATCCAAAACTTTGGAAACGTGAGCATAATCAAATGCAATATTAGATGAAGGAGATAGAATATTAGTACATGTCTTTGGAACCTTAGAAGTTGAAAGGACCCCAAAATTCAAATGACCATTTTTAATCTCCTCAAATGTGTCCACACTAGATACCATACTATGTACATCTATCGAATGAAAAATAGGAGCAAAATGTGAGAAGGTATAGACTTGATATCGGTGATCAACCTCTCCAATTGCAACAATATCTCTACTATGCAAGTATCAAACTATGACAAAATCTGTTGTGAAATATAAATTTCATACTGATCGAAGAACATTTAAAAGTCAAGAGGTCCGAACATATATGCTATAGCATGTTGCATCCACATATCTACACACAAAAAGTATAAATAAATATAATATGTAACATCCAACCTAGATTCAAATGCCCATTATGTCAACTAAATATCAATTGCAATCATATATTATTTTAATAGAAAAACAATAAAATGGTTTCAATACCTTGCTCACGGTCCAGCTTATCCTACCAACTGTAAACAAGTTTCAACTACAAAAAGATTTTATCAGTCGCAAGAGAAAATAAATTTGTCCACATATTTTAATACTATCATTGTCATTTGTTTATGTAAAGAAAAACACAGTGCTAAAATCCTGCCTAACTAGTTTGTTATACTTGCCACAGATTCTTCCAAGTAATCCTCACTATTGTTATCATACAGGAAAAATATGTCATACAACCAAAAGTAAAAGATACATCACTAAATAAGTCACCCATTCCTTAACTTGTATACCTAACTTCTATTGTAGCGCCATTTATGCAGCGATTCTCTCCACCTGCAGTTTGAGAAAAACCTCCTTTTGACTTGTCATGTATGATCTCAATCCTTATCAATGTCTTCCATGATCAATGTGACAACGATTTCAAATGTAGGTATAATTTTCTACAGTTTAAAAGAATAGTATAAGTGCTTTTGATTTCAATTTTGTGTTTTTTAAATGGATAGTTTGGATCACATTCAGTAATCTATTATTTGGTCATTTTCCATTATTTATCTTAAGATCCATTTTGCAATCAAATCCATCGCTCTTCGCTTCCTAATGATGGATCAACGAGTATGAGCATAGCTAAAAAAAGCTCACAATTGAAATTAGAAACATTCATACAATGATCTCAATTATTTACTTAGATCAATTATACAAATTCCCAACTTATTAACATATAGCATTGTTTTAATGTACAATTTCATCTTCTTATGTTAAGAAACATTGTCTTCTAAGATATATGTGACAATAAACAATTTTTGATGTTATTTTCCGAAACATATATAATAGAAATTTTAATTTGTAGTGGGTAAGAGAACTCCAAAGTAGGTATAGCCCCATTTTTATATGGTAAGGAAGAAGCTTCTACTTTACAATTATTTAGCCAATTTTATTTAATTCTAATAAATAATATTATAGGTAATATTTTTTAAAATTATGATATTATTAATTATAAAAATAATAATATATAATTAGTGCATGCATAAGCTTTTATGTATAATAAGAAAAAATAAGATATATTTTGTCTATAAAATTTGTAATATTATTTTTGTTTATATGTACTTTTTAGATTATTGTTCGTAATAAAATAAAGATCTTATTTAACAAAAGATCTATTGAAAAAGCCAAATTTACAATGATAAATATCAATATAATAAAAAATATATATTTTAATTATGATTGATATCTAATAATTTCACGTCTCCTTAAAAATTATAAACTTTTCCAATTATTTTTCATTTAAATTTAAACAATGAATAATAATTTAACATATTATCTAAAACACAATAAATAAAATATTTATTTTATTTCTATTGAAAATAATCAATTATCAAACCCTTTGAAATCTTTACATGATTGACAGCGACCCTCCCTTTATCACTCCATTTTAACATGCTTTTTCCTATATTCTTATCTCTTCATGGAATAAAGTGTCTATGATTATAATCCAACTAGTGAGAAGACAATATCATATCACATGGACACACCAAAATTTTTGAAAATATAATCTATGAGGTCATATTCATTTACATCATGAAGGAATACTTTTATAGTGGGAATCTTTTGGTGCTACTCGAATCTCTTATTCTTTAGCATACATTTTTAAGGTCATAGGCAAATATTATTTGACATGATGGGAAATATTATTTGACATGATGGGAAATATGAAAGCATAATATTCATTTATATATTAATTTATTTTTTATATAATTTTTAGGTTTATTTTAATGAAATGTCTTTGATTTTTATATAAGATATGATATATAGTAATTTTATAGGAAAATTGGTTTATTTAATTAATTTATATCAATTTTTAAATTTATAAATATAGTAACTTTCTTATTCATATGTTCATAAATTTCTATACATTCATTCTATTCATTTTGATTGTCATACACACATACATACATTTAAATTTTTCATTCAACATGCATTTTCATGTAGTTCTTATTTTATTATAAGACGAGTCTATAGTCATGAGGATATTCTCATTGACATGAATATATCCAGTCCTAATTTAAACTAAAAATCCATAACGTGGTCACCCTTTTTATCTTTCCATCACAAAGTAGACTAAGTGAGATTGCAAGATTTGGTGTCATTTGATAGTATTTAAAGACATTCATTGTACTCATTCTATTTATCAAAAAAATCATGCCTCTGCATCCAAACATTGAACTCCTCTCATTCTAATACATTAAAAATGATTAATTGTGAAGCACTTCAAAGATGGTGTGCTGAAATTAATAAAAAAAATTACATGTTAGTGTATTATCTTCAATCTTTGTCTATCTTATGGAGATTTATCTATATGAAAGGTACTTGTGACCTAGATCAATAATCCTTTAAATTATTTTAAAATAATGTTCATTTTTCCAGCTAATAGGAAGAGTAGAGCATACCAATATGAATATGCCAAGAAAAAGAGATGTCTAGGTAAAGACCAACACAAATTGATTTGTAGGGGACTTGTTTAAATTGTCATGGAACTATACTATGAACCTACCTTGACACTTGGATCATATCTTATCCTTATGTTTATGCATCCCTATATATTCTCTCTAGGATAGGTCTACAAGCACAAGGAAATCCTTTCCAACATTATCTACTTATTCCATTAAAAATCTAAAGTTCAAATATGGCCAACTAGTTCCTTTTACCTTTCCCACCCAAATTAAACTAAATAAATATTTACATAAGTTAATGTCATGTGCTATTTTTAGACACCTAAAATTGTCATAGCCTAATTAAATAAATATTTTAATTAACTAATTAATTAATTAATTAATCCTCTTTTAGCCTTTCCTAGTTTAAATAAATATTTTATTTATTTAGTTGGCCCCATTTCTTCTATTAATTAAACCAATCTTTATTATTTAATTAATTCTTTAGCTTTTTCCCTCCATGACAATTGCCATTCATCTCTTATTTTACCTCTAGTCACCTCTCTAATATTTTCTTATTTTCTATACCTACCCTCTAATTGTTATGGGACTTTTTTGTATGGAATGGAGTTATAATAAATAGTATTAAATAAAAATAATTATGGACATTATAATTGTTATGAAGGGTTATGACTTTTGTTACCACCCTTGAGACATTATTTAAAACCTATGAATCAATAAAGAAGGACATAGAGGGAGAAAATAGTAGAGGAAAAATAAATTGAAAAAAGAAAAAGAGAGAGGATAGTTAAGGTCTGGTGGTTGGGCATTGGACATTGGAGAAGGGGCATACAGTGTGTTTACAACTTGGGGTACAACATACACCCAGGAATGTCCTGGCCAGGGTTGTGTTTATTTTGTACCGTGAAGGCATGTGGGGTTCTGTGTAAGAACCATGTTTATTTCATGTCTTGAATGCATGTGGGGTTCTGTGTAAGAACCATGTCCTCCTAGAGTGCTCCCTTGCCTGGAAACCCTATACCTATAAATAATCCTCTGCATGCAGGAAAACAACCTTTTTGTGATTTACAGATATGTATTAATCAATTTCATATAGTTATTTCCCTAATGTTTCACTATTGCAAATCATTATCTCACTGTTTTATATATTTGAGTAATTAGTTTATCATTAATTGAATAAATTACTTTGATACTTTATTAAAATACTGTGTAAACACTTAATAATAAATAGTGAATTTAACACCTTAATATTAAATTATCTATATTAGGTAAAAGGTTAATCCACTACTGATACTTAATAAATCATAAGGGAAAAGTACCATTACTTTTGGTATCAGAGCCTCAACGATCTTTACTCTACTAGTTATTAGTTTTGGGTTACTATTGTAGACACTCAAAATTGTCATGTCTAATTAAATAAATATTTTATTTATTTAATTATCTAAGCCTAATTCTTCTATTAATTAAATAAATTTTTATTTATTTAATTAATTCATTTATCCTCTTCTAGCCTTATTTCTCATTTAAATAAATACATTTATTTATTTAAATTATACCTTTCCTAAATTAAATAAATATTTTATTTATTTAATTGATCCCACTTCTTCTATTAATTAAATAAATTTTTATTTATTTAATTAATTCATTTATCCTCTTCTAGCCTTATTTCTCATTTAAATAAATACATTTATTTATTTAAATTATCCCTTTCCTAAATTAAATAAATATCTTATTTATTTAATTGTCCTACTTCTTCTATTAATTAAATAAATCTTTATTTATTTAATTAATTCATTATCTTTTTCTACACATGACACATGTCATTCATCTCTTAATTCATACACTACCTACCTCTTTCATTATTTTACTATTTCCTCTACCTACCCTCTAATCCTAGCCGACCTCTCTTTTTACACCTCTCAATCTTAACCCTCCATTTCTTATTGTGTCTTCTATTTAAGGAGATGCTTTCTTCATTGTCAAACCCTAACTACTTGATCAATTGACTACACTACAATTCCACTTGCAACCACATTCCGTTCTTTGTTGAGCTCTTGTGCATATAAAAATCTGAGAGCAAGTATATCAAGCAAGATCAATGGAGATAGGAAGAATGGAGATCAAAACCCTATTGGACATGTGATGGTATAATCTTTATGATTTTGAGTTATTTTGCATTGTCTTAGGTTATCTTCATATGTTATGGTGGATCTTTGTTGATTGTTAGGCTAGGGTTTGGTGGTTGAATCCATTTTAGTCTTTCAATATTGTTATTATTTGTTATCCATTTTCACCATATGCATTTTGGCACGCCCGGTGGGACTCTTGTCCCTTTGCATTTAACATTTTTGTTGCAGATTTTGCATTTTTGAAGTTGCAGATCGGACGATTTCGACGACATTTTAGGTTTTTTTCCGCGTCTGCGAGTGTTCGGATCGCGTTTTTGTGTTTCAGAAGCGTCTGTGATATCGTTAATCGCGCCTATGTTTTGCCAGATTTTTATTTTTTTGCAGGTTTCTGGAATCGCGTCTGAAAATTTTAACCGCGTCTGTGCCGGATCTCATCGCGTCTGAGTTCTTTAGTCGCGTCTGTGACCTTTAATCGCATCTGTGAACTACAGAACCGCGTCTGTGTAGTTCAGACGTGTCTGTGTTTGGTATAAAGGCGTCTGTGCTTTCTGTTTTGCAAATTTTTCAAGTTTCTTTGATTCGGGTTTTCGGATTTTGTACTTAGGGTTTCAGATCTGGTTTATTTTCGGCTAACCTTTGCAGATCTAGCTAACCTGGTTTGTGCAGCTTGCTTTGGAGGCAAATACGTTTTTTTTGAAGGCCCCTTTTCACAAAGTCTTTTGGGTTTTCTAAAATTTACCTAACTTGTGTGCTTGCAGGAAGGGGTTATCATTTGAAACAACCCAAACTACTAACAATTTTGTTGCAGGGCCTTAGCTAGGGTTTTGTAATTTTTATTGTGTGCCTTGTTTTCATAGACTAGCAAACACTTCAATTGGTGCACTAAAATTGAATCATTGTCTTTTGTGTCTTGAGCAATAGGCTCTTTTTGTTTACTCTTTAGAGGGCCTGTCTTCCCGTGTGGTCATTAGGACTACTAGTGAGAAGAGAACGACCCAAGTGGTAGCGAGGAAAACCCACCTCATCCAAACCACTATAATCAAATGTATTCATGGTGAAAACTATGAATAACGTGTGCTGATTAGTTCATACCGACACTATGTCTCCCCATAAACCCGTTTGATCAAATTTATTTGATCATTTGTAGGGCGTAACCCCTACCGGCTGGGAGCCTTCTGTATTTACAGAGCTGAAAGTACCGCATGTATGGCCACACGAGCGGATGCCCTTACTAGCACCTCTTTGTTTTAGATGCCCAAATCCTTCTAGTTGTTGAGGCAGGAGGTCGGACCTCTGGTAGCGGCCCACACACATACGGTTCTTAGTAGAGATACAAAGTTCGCCATGGGGAGTTTTCATGGGGACTGATGCTTGGCTAACCCGAGAAGTGAGTGCCGAGGGTGGAGCTAGTGAGGTCAAGCATCTAAGTATCCGCTCAGAATAGCGTAGCCTCGGGGGTAAAACCCCATGTGGGATCAACAACTATTGTCTTGGCCAGCCCTAAGATTTGTGCTTGTCTTATGCTAAACACTCAAACATTCAAGACAAAACAGCAAAACATTGTGTCTTTTGTGTCTTCAAGTGTATGCAAAAAACTTTTTACATCAAACAACACACTGTTTGGAGTCTAAACAATCTGCAAACATTGAGTCATCAACACTGTGTCCTCTTGTCACGAAAAACAGTCGAAAAATCAGATTTGGTCACAGCAAAACAAATTCACAGATAGGAAAGATTGCACTAAGGTTACAGAAACGCGTCTGTGTCTGTTCAAAACGCGTCTGTGTCGGATAAACGCGTCTGTGAAGTACAGAATAGCGTCTGTGTTTTTTATCAGCGTCTGTGTCGAACAGAGACATGTCTGTGTCTGGGAATCGCGTCTGTGAAGTATACAGGCGCGTCTGTGTCCACAATTGCAAAAAAAAAACTGTTACAGTCCCAGCAAACATCAACAGGAAAATCTCAGAATCACGTCTGTGTTTAACAGAGTAGCGTATGTGTCTTAAAACCGCGTCTGTGTCAGGATTTGAAAACTTTAACAGTCAAGCAAACAAAGAAAATCAGTTTCGGCATACTTGAGCTTCCTAGGTTGTCTCTTCAGGTTTAATCTAGCATTCAGCCTGTTCTAAGGTCTCACATAGTCCATCATTGCTTCACACCTCATTTTACATTCATACTTGTCTAAACTTGAGTCAAAAGGTCACTTGCTTGTCCTCATCATACTTTGTCAACACACTACATACTACTACACTTTGCTAAGTGGTCCCTCATCAAGGTTTCTTACCTTTGGGTCTCATTTGGTCTTACTTAGAGTCAAGGTCAGCTTACCTCATCAAGAGAAACTATCCTCTCTTTGGAAGTCACACCTACTCTACTTACATACTTGGTCTTACACTTTGGACATTGTAAGTACACCTAAGATTCATTTACACTCCATACAACTCTTGGTCTTCCATACTCTTTTCATATTTTCCATCTAGTCTCTCACATATTGGTCAAACACCTAGTTCATGGTTGAAACCCGCCTTCAAAAATCTAGGAGAATAGCTAAAGAAGCTCAAGAATCCGTAAACATGAGTTCTTATGAGTATGACAATGATCTATTCTACAATCCTGAGCACACTACATTACCGGACATGAATGTTTATAGACACAATCCAAATGTGGAAAGCGCAAACACTATAAACAACAATGCTACACACAATGACAATGTTGACAACTCTTCAATACTATCAGCAGACATACAAGAATCTATAATGGATCCTCAATTCAATAGATTGGTTGAAGAGATAATGAGGAGAGATTGTCAATACTTTCTAAACATGATGGCACAAAGTGGAGCCAAAATACCGCATGATTTTGACTTATCTCAACTTATGGAAAGTAGACCCTCACAATAAGCTCAACATAACATGGATCAAAGGAGACCAAATAGTGGAGGACCAAAAAATATGATGCCGGAGTCACCATCAGTTTTGCTTCAAAAACCAGCAATCCCACATACACAAGCTCAAATATATGATACTTACTCTCAAAGACCATCATGGAGGCCTTATGCTCAAACACATGCTCAAGATATGGGTCAATTAAGACAAGTGGATACTCAAGGACATCCTCAAAATTTTGACACAAGGAGACCTCATGTCAAAATTGGGGGCAACACAATGGAAAATGAAAGACCTGTTGAATATGGTTTATACACACAAAAAAGATATGGGGTCCCTCAACAAGAAGTTATGCCAAGTGCTCCATATATGTCACAACAATATAGACCTCCATATGGACATGTCTACGATCAGTATCATCTCTATATGCAGCAAGCTCCTCCTCAAATGGGTGTTTCAAACATGGGATATGCTACAAGAAATCCATCTCCTCCCAAAAATAATTTGGAGCAACAAATTAGAGATCTACAAAAGAAAGTGGAAGACATGGGCACATCCAAACCTACATACACTATGAGAGATATATGCCCTTATCCCTTCGATAAGAGCATTCCAATGCCTCCGTTTCCTCCGCACTTTGTAACACCAAAATTTGACAAATATAGAGGGAGAGGAGACCCCAAGGCACATATAAGACAATTCTTCATAGCTTGCATTGAGGTAGCGGCAGAAGAAACATACTTGATGAGGTTGTTCCCACAGAGCTTAGGTGACCAAGCTATGGAATGGTTTTCTCAATTACCTCCTGGTATTAAGTCATGGGGCGACTTGGCAGAAGCATTCATTCAGCATTTCTCTTACAACATTGAAACAGATGTCTCAGTTACTACCTTGTGCAATACGAAACAAAAGGAAGGAGAATCTTTCGCAACATTTTTACAGAGATGGAGAAACTTAGCTAGCAGATGCTCTTGTGAAATCCCGCAAAAACAGATGGTGGAGATGTTCACACAAAACGTTAATAAAGCTATTGGCTATGATCTCAGAAAAGCTTGTTTGTCTACATTCAAGGATGTCATTGAAAAAGGCCTAGCAACAGAAAAAGTCTTAATTGAACAAGGAGTTATCAAGCTATTCAAAGAAAACAAAGAGGACTTCAAAGGAAAGGACAAACCAAAATTTTGGAACAAGAACAAGAACACAGTTAATGATGGTGTGGTTGATGCCAACACAGTAAGACCAAAGTTCATCTTTTCTGGTTCAAGTTCTACCAACAATCAAGTGAACAATCAAACGGCTGCTAAACCACGAAGGAAGTATACTCCATTGGGAGAACCACTTGAATCAGTATTCAAAAAGCTTGTAGCGAACAAAGTAATCACGGTCCCAGATTTTCCTCCATATGAACCAAAGGTCAAACCGAATTGGTGGAATGATGATGAATTTTGCGAATTTCATAAGAGCAAGGGTCACAAGACAAGTAATTGCCATCGATTGAAAAACATTGTGCAAGATCTCATTGACAGAGGAGATATTGAGATTGAGGGTCATTCATCTAATCAAGAACATGAGGTGTTTAAGGAACCATTCCCAAAACATGACAAGGGAAAAGGCAAAGTCACAGATGATCAAGCCAATTACACTAGAGCATCTTACAATTATGATTCCACTATTAATCACATCTCAATGGACAATCATATCTCTACCATTACTATCAAAAATAAAAATCCTGAGAATTCTTCTCAAAGACCCAAAATTGTCCTAAAAGGTGTGGGATCTTCGTCGGCATCTACCTCTGAATGTCATGTTACAACCCGTCGAGGTAAGATTACATTGCCAGGTACCTCTACTAAGAATACCAATCTTCCGTCAACTAAGCCTGAGTACGACCTTGTAGAGCAATTAGGGAAAACACCCGCACTCATCTCTATTCTTGAGCTCTTACGTATATCTCCTGCACATAAAGCTATCCTTGACAAAATCTTGAGAGATATTGCTGTCCCTACTGCTCTGAACGTGGACCAGTTTCAAGCCATGGTAGGATACTTATCCGTTCCACACTCCCTCACATTCATAGAAGCCGATGACGCCTCCATAAGTCAGCCTCATAATGCACCTCTACACATTGAAGCCTTCATACATAAACACCGAATAAAACGAGTCCTGATAGACGGAGGAGCAGGTCTTAATATTTGTACATTGAGCACCATCAGACAATTGGGATATTCTAACAAAGCTGTAAATTCTACAAACCAAATCACTATTAAGGCTTATGATGATGAAGAGCGCTCGTCCAAGGGTACAGTCACCTTACCACTAAGAATAGGGCCAGTCACAAAGGACGTGGTTTGTCAAGTCCTGGATCTGGACCTCACGTATAACATATTGCTAGGATGTCTGTGGATTCATGAAATGAGGGCAGTCCCATCAACATACCACCAATGCATTAAGTTTCCTCACAATGGAGTCGAGGTAACGGTCAATGGTGATCCAAATCCATTCATATATTGCAATAACTTGAGATCACATACTAAGACTATCATTCCCAGCAATCGTGAGGCTACTCCTTCTTCAGCATATATTGATCCTGAGTCATTAAAGCCCTCGACATCCAAACAAGGTGAACTTAGAGCCAAGTTTCAAGACAAAGGCATGGGAGAATACACTCTGAATCAAACAATGTTCTTACGACAAGTCATGAACTCCCCCAAGGAATATGGGAGGCCACATCCTAATAAGCAAATCTCCATCATGCTACTCAAATGGGATCCTACCGTCTTTCAAAAATGGGGCGAACTAGAGGAAGAAAATTTATATAAAATGCTATATAAGGACGCTGAAGAGGATACACATGATCAAATTATAATACCCTGTGAGAACTATGGCAAAGGTTTCAAAATTCTACAAAGATTCGGGTATGATGGAAAAAGTCCTCTTGGACTACGCAAAGAAGGTGTCATAGTGCCTTTACAACCTGAGCTAACTACAAGAAGGGAACGCTCCAAGGGGCTTGGTTTTCTAAATCCCAAGATTCACAATAAAAGAACAAAACAGATATGGCGAGTCAAAGTGGCTGAAGTTCAACAAGAAGATGACTATTCTATAGATTCCAATGAATGGGAATGGGGTTCAGACAAATCCTCCAGCGACTATGAGCTCAACGAGACATTTAGAGAGCCAGAAGAACCTACAGAGGAGGAGGAGTTTTACAAGAAATTCAGAGTTGGTCAAGAACCGACCCATGAGGATCCCGCACAAGATTCGTTTCAAGGCCCTAGGTCAAGATCACATAGGATGAGGACACCTGTCCCTGAGGGTGCTACTAGTGATGATAATTTAGACTCACTCACGATCGAAACTGATGAGGAGAGTGCCATTGACGACCTCGATGACTATCTTGACATACCTGAATATAACCACATCTTCACTATTAGCCTTGCGAACTCTGAAAACACTAAAGACCTTCCCCTCGTTCACCCCCAACTCATTGACTGGGATCAGGATGGACCAGCACAGCTTGATACATTTCAAAATGACGAAGCTATTGTCGATTATCTTGGCATTCGCGATGATCTTCCTCTTGGAGACCATAAAGCAGGATATGCCATAGAGCTTAATAACATGGCATACTTTGGTGAGGGTGTCGGGCCTTCTAGTCGCAAAAATGTGAAAATAAAAACAAAACAAGGGTCTTATGGCGAAAACCACACTGTGGCGCTATCTGACTTTAAAAAAGTAAAAAGAAAGGATGTATCTGAGGGTGAAAACCTCTCTGAGGCGCCCGAAGATGGAAGGCTTGACATTCTCCCAGCATCATACGAGGAAAAATCATCCATGTTGGTAGAGGAGACTATAAAGACAAACATTGGTACAACAGAGGTTCCCCATAACATATTTTTGGCTCAATCATTGACAGAGGCCGAGAAAGCAAGATTCATAAGCTTCTTTAAGGAACGACAAGTTAACTTCGCATGGTCTTATGCTGATATGCCTAGACTAGACCCCGATTTAGTAATGCATCATTTAACAGTCAAACCGGGGGCAAAACCAGTAAAGCAGAAATTGAGGAAAATGCATCCACAAGTGGCATTATTAGTCAAGGCAGAGCTGGAGAAATTACTGGATGTTGGATTCATACGCCCAATTGATTATCCCGAATGGATTTCCAACTTAGTACCTGTTAGCAAACCAGATCGCAGCATCCGAATATGTATAGACTTCAGGGATATCAACAAGGCTTGTCCGAAGGACGATTTCCCATTACCAAACATTGATTTAATTGTTGATCTCACAGCAGGCCATGAGATGTTATCTTTAATGGACGGATTCTCTGGATATAATCAGATCAGGATTGCACCTGAAGATCAACATAAAACATCATTTACTTGTCCATGGGGAACCTTCTGCTGGAATGTCATGCCCTTTGGGCTGAAAAATGCAGGTGCCACGTATCAACGAGCTATGACTACTATCTTCCATGATCTCATGCATGTAACCGTGGAAGATTATGTTGACGACCTTTTGGTTAAATCAATAGACAGAAATACACACTTGGACATACTTTCAGTTGCTTTTGATCAGTTGGAAAAGTACAAGGTAAGACTAAATCCTAAGAAATGTGTCTTTGGAGTAACCTCCGGGAAGCTCCTAGGATTCATTGTGTCTAAAAGAGGAATAGAAGCTGATCCAGCAAAAGTCAAGGCTATCTTAGACATGCCGCCACCCAAGAATATCAGTCAACTTCGGTCTTTACAAGGGAGACTCCAGTCCATACGAAGATTCATAGCACAACTTGCAGATAAGTGCAATCCTTTCTAGCACCTGCTACACAAAAATATCAAGTTCAAATGGGATGAGAACTGCCAACAGGCTTTTCAGGCACTCAAAGACTATCTTTTGAACCCGCCAATTTTGATGCCACCAATTCCAGATCAACCATTGCTACTTTACATATCAGCTACTCCGACAGCACTGGGGGCACTCCTAGCACAGCAAATACCTGACGGCAAGGAAAAAGCAGTTTACTATATCAGTCGCACATTGGTGGGATATGAGCTAAACTACACTCCAATTGAGCGTGCATGTCTCGCTGTGGTCTTTGCTTCACAAAAATTACGCCATTATATGCTTACTCACAAGACTAAGTTGATTGCCAGAATTGATCCACTAAAATATCTTCTCAACAAAGCTACACTTACTGGGCGGCTAGCCAAGTGGGTAATGATTTTGAGTGAATTCGACATTGAATACGTGGACAGAAAAGCCATAAAAGGACAAGCCATCGCAGATCAACTGGCAGATGCTCCCATGATAGATGATGTTCCTCTACAGTCAGAATTTCCAGATGAGTCCATTCTAACAATATCACCTGCAAAGCCATGGCAACTATACTTTGATGGCTCATACACATAGCATGGGGCAGGAGCGGGAATACTCTTTATAACTCCTCAAGGCGATTCTATACCAAAGTCATACCGCTTATCATTTCCTTGCACCAACAATATAGCGGAATACGAGGCATTAACAACTGGGCTAAGAATTGCAGTTCAATGGAAGATCCAAGAACTTCGTGTTTTTGGGGATTCTCAACTGGTCATCCGTCAAGCAACTGATGATTATCAAACAAAAGATGAAAAACTAATGCCTTACAAACAACTGGTAGATGATCTGAAACAACACTTTGCAAAGATAGAGTTTGAGCAGATACCAAGAGAACAGAATCGTGCTGCTGATGCCATGGCTACAATTGCTTCGCTCATTGATCTACCGCAAAATGAGACCTGCTATGAGTTCCTGGTTGACAACCTGCTGATTCCGTCATATGAGATCACTCCTACAGAAATGATATGTGTTGTTGGTCCTGAATCCCAGTTATATGGTTCCATATTCACATACCTTCGCGACAATATCTTACCTCCCGATCTATCGAACAACCAACGCCGCACTTTCATTCGCCAATCCTCCCGATACATTATCCTAGCTAATATCCTATACCGATGAGGTCTAGATGGCACCCTCCTTAGATGTTTAGAGAGTGACGAAGCTCAAATTGCATTACGAGAAGTGCACGAAGGGATATGTGGTCCGCATACTAATGGTCCTACCTTGGCCAAGAAACTTATCAGGACTGGATACTACTGGCCTACTATGGAAAAAGATGCATATCAGTTTGTCAAGAAGTGTAAACAGTGTCAAATTCATGGAGACCTCATACATGCACCAGCACAGGAACTACAACCACTTGCATCTCCTTGGCCCTTTTGTCAGTGGGGACTCGATCTCATAGGCAAGATTCACCCTCCTTCTTCCAATGGACATAAATTCATTATCACAGCCACAGAATATTTCACAAAGTGGATTGAAGCCGTGCCTCTCACACAAGTTACTAGGAAACAAATCGCTACTTTCATCCTGAACTACATCATTTGCCGATACGGGATCCCTACTTCCATTATTACCGATAACGGGCGTCCTTTCAAGAACCAGGATGTTCGTGAACTCTGTGAGCGCTTCCATATCTCTCATTGTTTCTCCACACCATATTACCCTCAAGGTAATGGCCAAGCTGAGGCGTCTAACAAAACAATTCTCAAAATCCTTAAAAAGACAGTCGACGACGCTGGCCGTAACTGGCATGTCCAACTCAATCCTGCACTTTGGGCCTACCGCACAAGTGTCCGCACACCTACAGGAGCTACACCCTACTCACTCATCTACGGCGCTGAAGCCATCTTGCCTATTGAGGTCGAGTTACCTTCTTTATGGGTCTCCTTGAGAAACATAATCAACGATGAAGACTACAGGGTCTCTCGCTTACAAGAACTAGAACTGCTGGAGGAACGACGACACACTGCTTTTAATCATCTCAAGGCTTACCAACAACGAATGAGTCGCAATTACAATCACAAGGTCAAACCTTGCACATTTGAGGTAGGTGACTTAGTCCTCAGAGAGAACCCCAAAAATCAGCAAGACAGAGATAAGAAGGGCAAATTTGAACCCAACTGGCTTGGTCCTTACATCATCACAACAGTATATGGATCTGGGGCATATCAGCTCTCAACTACAGAAGGCGAACCCTTGGAGGATCCTATCAACAGCATGCACCTTCGCAGGTTCTACACATAAGCTCTTCGGAACATCCTAATTCAAAAATACAAAAAAATAAAAAAAAATTCAAAAATACAAAAAAATAAAAAAAAATTCAAAAATACAAAAAAATCAAAAAAATTCAAAAATACAAAAAAATCAAAAAATTTCAAAAATACAAAAAAAATTATAAAACAAAAAAATCGTTACTTGGTGAAAACCTGGCAAAGAGGCGCCTTGTGACAACAAAAAAAAATTGAAAAATCCAAAAAAGTAAAGAAAAATAATTTCGTCCAACGGTGAAAACCACTTCGGTGGCGCCCTGGGCAAGTACCATGGTGAAAACTGGGTCACCAGCGCCATGCGTAGAGACATTGCTCCTCCCTCCTTCAGGATTCTCTTTCATCCTTTCACTTTGCACACACTCACAACCTATTCATCCATAATAAACTTACCCATTCCCATCATGGCTTGTTATTGATCTACCTAAGATTGGTTAGCCATCCATAACCCTCCTTTTTCACTCCCTTTCCATCCATAATAAATCGGCTCCTATCTGTGACTACGGCCAATTCCTACGTCTAGTGATGGGTGTGGAACTGAGAACATCACATGTTTCGAGGAGTACAGTTTCTTCCAGCTTCCTTCAAGTCTATCCGCGCACAATCCGCAATAAAGCAACATCTGCATCGAAGATCCGCAATTAAGTTTTGTCTTCTCCGCAATAAAGTATCAGTTTCATGGATTCAGTCAGTTTCAAAGGAGACACAGCAGCAACAATGAGCTTCAACAAAATCAAATCTTTCAACAGACTTAGACAACATATGGTTCAGTGCTATCTATCCTTTTTGTGAAAGTGAACATTGTGACCACAATCGAATAAGACTTATACAAGTGACAAGAGACACTAAACTTGAGGACTACAGTGGATGTTGGTGTCGAGTCTTGGTTTTCTTTTGATTTCATCTTTTTTGGTGACATGTCTTTTAGCTTTTCCAGGATGTCTTTGACTAGAAAGGCGAGGATGGGGTATCGTCACCTATTTGCATTTGCTGTCTGTGGATTGTCTTTTAGTAATGCTATGACTTGTCCAAGGATATGAGGACATTGTGAGTCTAGTATGAACTGGGGCATTCCTTGTTTGTGACTGTCTTATCTCCATGCAAACAAGTACAATGACTTTCTGGGCCGAACAAATGCCTCGATTGTCATAACCTATTTTGCCATAATAAAGCTCAATGATGATAACGCACAAGAAGCTCTTTCACTTTCATATCTTCTGTCTTTCATCCCCCCTTTCTTCATTGACTTCCATTGTCCTTCTCGAGTCTGCGTAGCCCGCTATCACATGACTGAGTATAATGACACACCAAAAACATTTGCATTTCATATAGTTACACCTACATCACCACATATAAGCATTTCATACATACATATAGATATCACAATTGCATCACATCCTGCATACAACACATATTAGCACATCTCACATTTTCATTATGTAAATGATCATTTGCATTATCATATTCATTTGCATTACATACATTCACATTTGCATCATGCATCACATATAAAGCATAAAAGAACAAAAAAAAAATAAAAAATATTGCATTGCATCATATACATATTTGCATCCATATCATAAGCATCACATAAAACATGCATCACATAAGAAAATCTCATCACATAAGGTACACATGCATATAGCTGCCGCAAAATGAATCATCTCATATATAATCAAAAAGTGTCATGATACAATGATGTCAAAAGAATCATATGGCTACAAAATCACCCGCAGGTGTCTACAATACAAAAATGGTACAATACTGATACATAGGGAGCCCTCTAAGGCTATGATGAACTCCCTCCCTCGGAGCTGCCTGGCCTCGACGGAGTTTGAGCCCTAGAAGGACCCACCCCAAGATCAACTCTCCTGGCCCCTGTGTCCCCTGCAGCCACCCCTCGTGTCGTCCTCTCCAGACAGAGGAACCCACTGATAACTCCTGTCAACACTATTGGTAGTGCTAATCCTGTCCATGTCATGGTATCCCATGCCACATGTCCCACCCTCATCCCTAGTCCTGGATCCTAGAACACTCATCTCAGTGCATCCCTATCTCTATCTCGATCATAGGGTACTAACTCCCTATCGATCGGTATCCGTAGAATCCTGTATACATCCTCCAAGGTGACTGTCATCTCACCCATCGGCAGGTGAAACGTGCACGTCTCCGAGTGCCATCTCTCGGCCAACGCAGTCAGCAACCCCATGTTTGCCCGAAACTTAGGCACATAGAGCACATGTGTAAGGCCCATCTCCTCAATGGATATCATGTCCTGGATCGACAACTCTGGTCACAGTCTCTGAGTCGACGGGAATCTCTCCCGTGACTCTAACATCGACAAATACTCCTGCAGTCACACAATCAATCTTGTCAGTTCTCGTGGCATTCACTGTTTATCACAAAATGCTACTTGCTACCTAAATGCATCTGGTTATCTATCCTAGTAACACTCACTGTTCATCACAAAGTGTTGCTATCTACCCTAAGTAGTGCTCCCTGTTCATCACAAAGTACTACGTGTGTGACATTCCCTGTTCATCACACAGTGTCACTCACATTCGCACTCCCTGTTCATCACAAAGTGCTGCCTATCTTGGTGCTCCCTGTTCATCACAAAGTGCCTTGATCTATCCTAATCTTCCTAGAGGACCTGCTTGAGTGTATCCTCTCAGCAGCTTATCCAATCGACAGCGTATGTTCATCACAGAATTGCCGATTTGACCTAAAAGACTAAAACCATCCATTTAAACACACAAACGCACTTTTAACACACACGCGCTTTTAACTCATAAACGCGCTTATACACTGCACAAACGCGCTTCTGCTACACAGACGCGTTTTCTGAACACAAACGTGCCTATGCCAGACACAAACGCGACCAGGGAACATAGACGTCCCTACATGACATAAACGCTCCTAAAAAGCACAGACGCTGCTACATTTCACAAACGCGTCCGCATTCAACACAAACGCGGTTCCAGGCACAGATACGCCTGGACCCGACACAGACGCGCCTGTTGGACACAGACACGCCTGGAACTGACACAGACGTGGTTGCACGTTTTTGCACTTTTCAACTATCCTATTCCTAGCGCATTTATTGCTCCTAAACATGCATTTATGACAAAACTCAAAATGCGTGAAAGAACGAGGAGGTTTTCGGGTACTTACCGGCTCTCCTGCATCGGCTGGTCGCTGGAATCAGCAAACACGGTCGAATCTATGAATGAATGCCATCGCTGCTGACTGCCGCTGCTCTTTTCTCGCTCTGCACTGTGATCTTCTATGGGTGTGGATGACAATGAGGATGTCTTTTGCCCGTGGCCTATCTTATAGCCTACCCTAGCCCTCGCCTTCATTTCCCGAGTCAGTCTTCTTCATCCCGTGACTTTGTCACTTTATTCGCTCAACCCATTCTATCCCGTCTTTCTTATCGAGAGATTGTCTGCAATCTTTTCAGACATTTTCATCCAATCTCTCGAGGGGGCATATTATTCCCATATTGGGGCAACTCTGTATCAGTTCATCTTATCTTCTTTGAAACAACGCGACAAGCCGCATTGTCTCAAAGAGGGGCAAAATGTAGACACTCAAAATTGTCATGTCTAATTAAATAAATATTTTATTTATTTAATTATCTAAGCCTAATTCTTCTATTAATTAAATAAATTTTTATTTATTTAATTAATTCATTTATTCTCTTCTAGCCTTATTTCTCATTTAAATAAATACATTTATTTATTTAAATTATACCTTTCCTAAATTAAATAAATATTTTATTTATTTAATTGATCCCACTTCTTCTATTAATTAAATAAATTTTTATTTATTTAATTAATTCATTTATCCTCTTCTAGCCTTATTTCTCATTTAAATAAATACATTTATTTATTTAAATTATCCCTTTCCTAAATTAAATAAATATCTTATTTATTTAATTGTCCTACTTCTTCTATTAATTAAATAAATCTTTATTTATTTAATTAATTCATTATCTTTTTCTACACATGACACATGTCATTCATCTCTTAATTCATACACTACCTACCTCTTTCATTATTTTACTATTTCCTCTACCTACCCTCTAATCCTAGCCGACCTCTCTTTTTACACCTCTCAATCTTAACCCTCCATTTCTTATTGTGTCTTCTATTTAAGGAGATGCTTTCTTCATTGTCAAACCCTAACTACTTGATCAATTGACTACACTACAATTCCACTTGCAACCACATTCCGTTCTTTGTTGAGCTCTTGTGCATATAAAAATCTGAGAGCAAGTATATCAAGCAAGATCAATGGAGATAGGAAGAATGGAGATCAAAACCCTATTGGACATGTGATGGTATAATCTTTATGATTTTGAGTTATTTTGCATTGTCTTAGGTTATCTTCATATGTTATGGTGGATCTTTGTTGATTGTTAGGCTAGGGTTTGGTGGTTGAATCCATTTTAGTCTTTCAATATTGTTATTATTTGTTATCCATTTTCACCATATACAACTATTATTTTATATATAAAATTTTACCAACCCAAATTAGAACCCTAATCCGTTGCGTAAAGATTTCTATTTAATATTATAATTTAAATAAAATTATTTCATGAAAGATTTAAAGCTAAAGACTCAAAATTCCACTTGAGGACAAATTTACTTCTTGAAACCATAAAAAGAAGAAAAAAAAATGAAATAAAATAAAATAAAATATAAAATTATTTAGAAACTTATCACATTTGGAATCATTGAGTGAAAAATTTGAAACTGTAGGTATAGAGGTTGCAGTAAATCTGCACATTATATGCATTGGTGAATGCCCTTGCAATTTACTTATGAACACAGTGAGGAAAAAAAGAAGAAGTTTTTAATAGGCTATATTTTGTAGTAGCTCATGCTTGAAATTTATTTCATAAAATTTGCAAATAACAACAAATATTTACTATAATTTTCTGCACAACCAAGAAAAACCAAAAATTGACCAATCAATCTATAGAAATAAACCAAATAAATAAATAAATGCTATTGAAAGGAATTTTCCCTACACCAATCTGATAAATTGAATACTAATATGCAAACTTTTTATTTTAGCATGGTAATTTTATTCTCTGTCTGCAAATTCTTTTACAATTAAAATTTCTCTACCGATAAAATTTACTGCATGCTGTATTAGTTTCCATAGGCATTTCAACAAAATTCATTTTGTGCACATCCTCCAATCATAGTGTGCCTTGTGACAACATTCTTTTGAGGCATTATACATTGTATTATACATGCTTCCATATTTTATAATCATGTCCATCTTGGCTGTTAGCAAAATTTCCTCATTCTTCATGCTTAGACACTATCCATTACCCATTTCTGCACACCATGTTGTCATAAGAAAAATAATGGTGTTGCATTCTTAAAGTTTGAGAAAAGGTATCCTCCTCTATCGATCCCCAAAATAGAGCTCTAAAATTTATTAATTTAAATTTGTTCCGTGTTCTTAAGTTCTAGTTTGCATTTCAATAATTTTATAATTGAACAGGAATCAAGACTTTGAAATATCAGCTCAAGAACAAGAAATTATGACTATGTACAGAGTGTAAGTCCTTAGTGTATTTAATTCCTATTGATTGGGAATAGAGAGTATAGATCTAGTTCTTAGTATTCAATGGATTTAGTGAATGAATGAATCGCTAGAGATTTTAATCTTGAAAAATGAATGAGAGAAATTCTCATCAATTTTTTTTAAAAATAATTTATCTCATATTTATAATAACAAGAATGATATGGTTTCACTTACACCAGTAAATTCATCTCAATATTCATATAACATAGTTTTTAGCATAAAAATTCACAAGAAAGTATTAAAAGAACAATATAAGGCAGGAATATATTGAAACCAAATCTCAAATCGGACCAAAATTTGCATTTAATAGGTTGCAAAAACAACTTCAAAATAGCGGAACATTTCTTACCCCATGCCTGAAAACAAACTTTAATTTGTAATTAGTATTCTCATTTAAAAGGCTGCAATTTTTTCCATCTCAAAAATTTAGTAGCTCTAAAACCTTGTATTCTTTGTAGATTATTGACAATGGGTGTTGCTCTTGTTATTACGAAGTGCAATAGGGAATTAACTGTTGGATACAACCATAGTTTCCAGGTTTGATTAGGCTGGGGCATGAATCATTGTACATAGATTATTCAAAAACCAATTCTAGATAATTGAAGAAATTCTTGTGCAATGTCAGTGGCAAATATCAATTTCAATGTATTTGATGTGACTTTCGGCCTCATTTTGGCCTCAACCATAAACACATAGTCATTTTCACTTACAATTTCCATTTTGGTTACTATTCAACAAATCTATTTTGTATTGCATTTGATGAGATGATAACTTTTTGAGGCAATCTGTTAAACGGTTCAAGTGCCTTGTCTCTAATTTTTTTGCTTGCCAAGGTTAAAATAAATATATCATCTAGTTTCAAGGGGTTATTCCCTAAATCTCACTTGAAATGTTCTTTAGTGCATATGCACTTCTATTGGAATAAATTTAAAGGATTTATATTTTGTAGTCAAAGATATAAGTCATACTCAAAGTAATCAATCTTCTTTACATCAATTTGCATATTTACTTTCATGCTCTAGATCATTTAGCATACTTGGTTTGAAGCATTGTTATTTACATTCATATTTACATTTAGGGTTTACTCTCATGCCTAGGGTACCTCTAGTTTCTTTCATTTTAGGATCTTGCATACACACAAGGTTCTAGCACACACATTTTTCAGTACAATATTGGCTATTTGTGGAGGTGGAAATCACCAACACAAGGATTTGGATAAGGAAAAACCCTATATAGCCACCCATACCTTCCCTTTTTAGTTGGAGGTGTAGAAACAGGCATCCAGAGGCAGTTTCAGATCTGGAAAAGGCATCAACACCACTCAGAAGTCTCAGAAGTGTAGAAATATGTCAAGGACAGGGGTGTGAAGCCCTAGTTCTACCCAGGATAGGGGCGTGATGACATAGTCCTACCTAGGACAGGGGCATGGCACCCTGGTCCCTCCATTTTGCAGTCAAATTTGATAGGTTGCAGACTCAGGACCTCCAGTTTGCAGTGTCTCAGTTGTAGCCTCCTATCTATAGAAACAGGATAGTGGCATGGCACCCTGGTGCACGCCAATTTTGTTCAATTGAAGCATCAAGTACACATCCATAATCCTCTCCCTTTCATGCTTTCAGTATCTCAATTTCAGATTTGCAAGTTTGTGCAATTCCAAGATCATTTATGCTTCATTCTTTATCTCCTATTCTAGTTGATCATTGAAACTTCTCATCATTTGCAGCAAGAGGAATAGAAACCCTAAGAGATAATCCTTGGCTATATCTTTCTCACAAGAAGTAGCTAAAGTGAGCTATCTCCCTAGGCTCTTTCATATTCCCAATGTGCTGGCAAAAGTGGGATTAGGTTCTAGTCACCCAGTTTCGCTTTCCTGCCACCACACCAACAGTGAGCCATTTGGCAGTGAGCCACCCTTTTGTAAACACCGTATAAATAGTTATATTTTCCTGAGAGTTAAACCTCTCTGTGTTTTTCCCTATTTGGGTTTCACATATATAAAAATCCGATGTCTATCTTGTGACTATATTTTTCATTTATTTTACATTTGTTGTTTCAAGTTGATGAGATTAATTGATAAGGTCAAAATCAGTGGAATATTTTTTATTGCTATGGGAATGTTGATCCATCCTCCCTCTCAGTATTTTGGGCCATTCAACCATCCAACAGGGAATAGGTGTAAGAGTTGTACTTTAGAATTCTAGTAAAGTTGACAATGATAGATAGGTTCATCTTTTGATGACAGAAAGTTTGAAGGACTAGGGTAGAATTGTACTACCTGGTCCTAAAAAATTAGGCCGAACTTTTATGAATAGGTTCTAAACACCTTATTTTTCCCATATCTCAATTTTTGGCTCCATGGGATATTTATAGTAATCTATTTATAATTATTTGTAGTTCAATTATTCATTTTTTCCCCTGATTTACAATTATCAATTCATATAAACCCTTGGAAAGAGGAAACCCTAATCTAGGTGAATATAATCATACTTTCAGTCCCTTCCTTATTTGGAATGAGGCTAGATCTATTAGATTCACCTCTCTTTCCACCTTGTTTTAGTTAATTTGAGATTTTTAGTGGTTTGATTATCTTAATTGACCCTAATTCCAAATTACACAATTACATCTGCCAACTACAATAATCTCTCTAATATGTAGGTCTCTGATAAGCACTAGATAAGGTGTGAACTATATTATCTTACCCTAGCCATTGCAAGTAGTACGATATATGGAAAAGGAGATTGGATGATAAATAAGGGACACAAAGTACATCATTAAATGTGTCATCATCAAGTATAATAGAATCCCTTTCAATAAAACTCATATAAATGTTATAACCTATCAAGATGTGTGGTAAAGTACAAGGCTTGTATGAAGAGTACATACCCATAGATGAATCCATATGATGAGTGGCTCCTCCTAATTTAAGAGGCCACCTAGTAGATTGAAGATGTGTCCAGATGAAAAGAGAGCATGTAACTGTATCTTGTTATTGTCACATGCAATAGAGGATGACCTAGGATGTGTAGGTCCTGAAGTGGTAGAAGAGGATGTACTAGATGAGGGAGTTGAATATTGTTATTTTTGAGAAGATGCATCAGCTCATGGTCTTCTTTACATAACACAAATGCTCATCATGTACCGTCTTAGTGCAATATGCATAATTTGACTTATCCTTCTTCATTTAAGACCTCTTAGAAGAGGAAGAAGAATCCAAAGAATCATGTGATTGTTTGTCATTGGGCTATTCATGTGACTTGGAATCCTTGTGTTTATATTTCTTTCTTTTGCCATGTGATTCCTTCTGATCTTTAGTTCCTTGTGATGCAAGAAGAGTCAATGATTTAAAAGACTACAATTGAACCATCTAAATTAACTTTGATTTCTCTTGAGTGAGGTGTGAAGAAAACTCATCAAGAGAAGGCATTGTGTAATGATCACCAAATGCATATTTAGTGGCATAAAAGGTACAAACAAATACTAAATAATCAAGACCAAGTTTGGCAAGATAGAGAGAATCAACTAAGAGTCCTCCATCTAAATACTTCACTACTACAAATTTTATCTAAAATAATTGAGTTTGGTGAATAATTCCTTGATGCTATTAAAATCCAAAGGAAGTCATTAAGATCATTCTCAAATTGAATCCCCTCAATGTATCTTTCTTCCCAAACAAGGACTCCAATGTAGTCTAGATTTGAATTGGTGTGGTGCAAGACTCAACATAAAAGAGAAGATTTGGATACATATACATGTATAATATTCTAAAAATCTCATCTTACCTATTGAACCACTTTCTCTTCTCAATAGCATTTGTAGGCTCAATTTCCATACCCATGGTCACTTTTATAACTCTTATTTCTTTATATTAATTTCCATTTTTTTTAGTTACAATAGTTGAATGGAGTGAGGGGATTAATATTATTTTGATCCATATTAAAGGAATGAAAAAAGTATGTAAATGGACTGATACAACAATATAGTCTATTAATGCAAAAGAAATCACTTGGATCTCAAAAAAATCAATTAATTTGCATATTTTCCAAGAAAGGAACCCAAAAGATTCTTTGAGATATGATTAAAAAGTAGATGCCTAGTGAATATTATAGCAAAATAGACTTGAAATCTACATAAAGGACTCGAATAGATTTCCAATGCCGCAAGAATTGAACAAAATAGAGTTTGGACATGAAAGATATGGCCCTCCAACTGCAAAACTAAAGATATAACTTCACAGGTCTAATAAAAAAAATGGAGCAGAATCTAGAATCAAGACTAGCACCATTTGATTGAGCTTGGAACCATATTTCTATTGATATCTCATTTTCATGATTTTGATTTCCATATGAATGACAATGTTATGGTCATTTTACCGAAGGTAGGTCAAAAATCTAAAAAGGGGTCCAAAAATAGAATATTCTATTAACTAAATATTCCAATAGAATATTCTCTTAGTATCCAGTGTTAGAATATTTACTACACCTTGGTTAGCAATTGTATGGATCTATACAAATGAATATCTTTTGAAAAGCGTGCCTACAAAAAATTGCCCATAAAATGCCAACTGCTTGGATTTCACTGAATAAATAGTCAATCTATAGGTTTTAGGCTACTACAAACATGATGGTGAGGTCCATTTCACTCCAAAGTACCTATACTATTTTTTGACCTCTAGATCTCGCCTCAAAATATATGCTCTTCGGAAAAAAGACCCAAAAAATTAGATGCTTAGATTTTGATGAAATGAGAGTGGATTTGGAAAATTTTGGATGTTGTGAAAATAATTGTGAGGTCCATTTTGCTCCAAAATGCCCATATTTTTTTATAAATACTACATCTTGCCTTGAAATTTTCCACATAAGAAAAATCACCTAGGAACTCAACAAATCAGATTTTAATGAAATGACAGTCGATCTATAGGTTCTAAGATGTTGCAAATGCAATGACAAGCTCTATTTGAGCCCAATGTGCATAGTGACTTAGTAGATTTGCTCTGATACCATGTAAAAGTTGATGATTAAACCTCACAAGTTAAGAATCATCTGTAAGCACACCACCAATCACATTATGGAGATAAAACAAGAATAAAATACTCTACAACCTAGGAATTTTGTATTGATTGCACAAAGGAATTAATGATATAATGAATGAATGAATCCTTATGAAGAAAATAAATGGAACTCTATGATAAACCCTAAAGAAAGATTAAATTAGATAGTGCCCAAGTGTCACAATCATGATGAATGAGACAAATTAAGCTATTATTAGGCTAATTTAATAAAATAAAAAAGCACCTAACTTTAGTTTTAGTGAATAAATTAATTAAAGGACATAATTAATTAAATTATTAGAAAAATGTCCTAATAACCCTAACAAGTTATAGAAGTAGTATGTAGTGAAAAAATAAGCATTATGGTGGTGAGGCAAATTACACAAGCCCCATCAAGTACCCATGGTCTCATATCCATTTTATACATTTTTTAAACTTAGCATAAGGTGTGGAAATTAAACCAACTACTCCACATCTTTATTCTCATAGAAAATAAAATTATTTATCATATCATCTAGATAGAGATTAACCTTGAGTAACTTGCCAATCTCCTCCAAACCTCTATACATGTGGTCTTTTCACTATTTTAAAACATGGAAATACTTAAGATAGTAGTTAGATATAAATTTGACTTGATTCTCTACACTCTCAATGTCATAATGGATCAATAGGGTGCCTATTGAGTTCATTATAAAGGTTCCACAACTTAGTGATTAGCCTACATTCAAGACATTCTGTCTTCTCTATAATTGTTATAGAACCAAGAGAAATTTTATCAAAGGTTCCTTTGTCTCCACATTAAGTGCACCATTAATCTATTTGACCGATTTCAAAATGCTTCAAATATTAGAGCATAAGTCTAGGTTTGATATGTTGCACATATGGATGTCATTGATGCCAAACCGTTGTTGCTAGTGATCTAGATATATGATTATATGTTCAGCCACTGCATGGTGTATAGATGTATTGGTTTGGATGTCTATTTTTATGTTTTTATGTTATAAAACTAATTTTGATTCATTTTGTACCAGTGAAATGAAGTATGGTGATGATTTAATGAGTTTCCAGAAGTTTAATGTTCCTTATCTAGTCCAAAAGTAATTCTATTCTCTTTTGTGTTTGCTTTGGTGAAACTGTTTGTGGTCTGGAATGAATGTTTGTACCATATATATCTCTGATGATTATGTTGTCCATTTAGATTTCTTTTCTTATTGTAACTATGTTATTGATCAAGATTTTGTGGTTCATTCAAGATGAACCATTTTCTTTTAGGTCTGAAATAAGATAGTATGTATTTAATAGATCAAGTATTGTACCAGTTTATTGTAATAGCCTTTGTGCCTTTCCTTTGATTTCTTTCAGTTTTGGTAGTTTGAGATTTTGTCAAACACTTGGCATTTATTCTTCTTAAAGTCTGATTTTTTGAGTTTCCTTGTGTTTTTTGTAATAGTAGCCCAATATGTGTTGTTTTTGATATTTTTCTTTTTGAATGCTAATTGAAATTTTAGATTGCATTAAATATTAGAAACATAACATATAGCATAATTCTTACATTACAACATGACTAATCAAATATTGATAACACATAAACTTATTCTAACTAATGACACTTGTTTCAGATGTCATAAATTAGATATGTATATTGCAGACCTAGTATATTCTAATATTGATTTAGTCTGTCCTATGCTTTCTTAAACAATAAATTGCAAGGAAATGGCATGCCACATGTCACAACCTAGTCACATTGGTGTATTCTAAACACATTACAAAAACAGTAATATTTCACTAGATCCTTGACATCACCCCAAGAGGGTTTCTGACTGTATTCAACACTCTTTTAAACTAGTACTACACTCTCCAGGTATCTCAAACTTGCACAACACTCTCCTAGTCATTTCAGGTTTGTTTAATACTTTTCCAAGTGACCTTCTAACCTATACAAAACCTCTATAATGATTCCTAGACTTGTATGGCTCCCTGTACAATAGTTTCATATTTGTACGACATTCCCAGGCTTGTATGACCAAATAGAACTCATAGCAATGACTAATTGGTATGACAACCTTAGTTTATCAAAGAATGAAGAATATGGTTCTCTAGCAACTCATAAATCAGATCCAATAACATACTCCAACTCTAGACTAAACTCCAAATCAAACCCTTCCTAGCTGTTGTAAATTTGGCAAATGGAAGAAATAGTTATCACAAACAAGTATTGCAAACTATATGATTTTTACCTTGAATCCCAATTTAATCTCCAGACTTTGTCTTCCAACATCTTAGAGATTGATAGAAAAGAGGGATTTCATTATTTAATCCCTTGAAGATAAACTCTCCAATATGTTCATAAAATTTCAATCAACCAAGCATAATGAAAGTGAGCTCTTGAATCTATTTTATAACTTCTTCTTGGGACTTGCTCACTTTACTTGTCAATGTGGAATAAATAAACATTCCTTTAATATTTTATCCCTCTTTATGTGTACTATGTACTTTTAAATGAAAGGGGACATTTAGTTTTTATTACATGTTACTTTATTGTCCCACTATAGTCATTTATTAAGTAAACTTAAATATTTAATTTAACTTTATAACTCGCTTGAATAAATAAATATTAAATGACTATAAATTATTCCATCCATCTGAACATCAACCATGAAGTCAATGATGTCGTTGAAGATCTGGATCATCCTAAGTGATTTACTCCAAATAGTAAGTGCACCAAAACTACCTCAAAACATCTCAGAATGACCCGCAATTGAAAATGCCTAGGCAAAAATCCTCGAAGATCCCTTCTATGTCATGGTTAGGCTAAGGAACCATGAGAAAATAGGCTAACGACAAAACAAGAGTTAAGTGGTTAGAAAGGGGACATTACATTTGTGCATATTGGTTCGAGTGGTTGTGCATAAGGTGTTTGGTGTTAATTGGAAGGTGTGCTGACTCGGTGTAAACCTATTGGCATTGTGTTATCATTGATGTCAACCAGTTTAGGATGACAACTGGTATGGGAGTTTGATGGGAAGTGTTGTCATTGATGTCAACTAGCATAGCAGGTCACCGATAAGGAAGAGTGTGTCATCCCATAGTATGTTCAGTGGGGTCACCGATACATAAGCTAGTATTGGTTTGAGTTAAAGACATAAGGTATAGAAACTGGTAAATGATGACATCTGTAAGAGAGAAAGATGTTGTGTTGTTGATTGTGATGAGGAGACAAAATGTTACAAAAATCACATCAACATCGGAGGTGAAGTATGTGTAGGACACCGGTATGCTGTTGAATATCAATATGTAGGACTCCCATCGAATTAAGAGAAGACTCACAAAGAGTGTGCCCAATAGGTTCATATGTTGTTGTTTGTTGATATGCCTGCTCAAATAGGGAAGCTACATTGGTGCAATGTAGGATGCAGATGACAAGGATCCACTCCCACTGGTAAGTGGTAATACTAAGCTTATCTCCCAATACGCATGGAATGCAGCATATCTCTTTGAGATAAGAAAAAAGAATTAAAGACAGGTGATTGAAGGCTCACACTAGATCAACCAGTGAAACACTAAGTTTCCTTAGGTACATGAGATTGGAGATATGCACCGGATCAGTCAGGTAGACATGATGAGTTGCCAATACAAAGAAGGAAGGATATTGTTGGTATTATGGATGTGTTGCATTGGTTTTGTCATTGATGTCAACACTTGTCAACACTTATCCTCTTGGAGATCTTTGGTTATGTTCACTAGCATGTTCAGTGACTTATGCATAGTCACTGGTATCTTGTTTACCTACAGGATATATTGTTCACCGACACTAAGGATGATATGTTATCATTTGGAGATTACTTGGTTATGCCGAAGACATTGTTTGGACACTTGGTTTTGGTGATTTGATTATTGGTCTAATTCATTTTGCATGTTTGTTGTTACTGGCAAATAGGTCTAGGTTATGGATAGACAAGCGTTATCTATTCTAGATCAGCATGACACATTATGGAGATATTTTATTGATTGGTAATTATTGTAAATGCATTGAGCTGACATCATGCATCGCATATTGATTCATTTGTAATTGATTTAATTGTAATATTCTTAGTGAGCCGACCTACACATTTGGTCTTAGGTTTTGGTATATATGTAAGATCTCATTAGTGAGATTAACATGTGAGTGGAAAAGGAATTGTAAAAAGGTATATGCGAATATAAGCAGAGCTATACATGTAGACATCATTTGAAGATTCAAGGATGGTATGAGGAAGACAATTAGAGCTTAACCGGTATTGAATCTAGCATATGAAGATGTTATTTTGAGTAGTACATTATCATTGGATTTAACCATCCAATTGTAGTCAGTGTGACTCCCATTTTGTGATTGAGAAGTGAGCTCTAGGCAGTTGGCCATTTTGCATGTGCAGACCCCATTTGTACACACATACTATCTGCAGTAGTATCATCTGATTGTGGGTAAGGTTTCCCATCGTGGTTTTTCCCCTTACAGGCTTTCCACGTACAAATAACTGTGTTATGTGTTGTGTATATTATTTGTCTTTATGTTTCATGCATTAAACTTTACCGGTATTGTTATTAATTGTTAAACTGTCTACCGGCATTAAGTTTGGTTTACTGGTATTATGCACTAAATTTGGTTAATTTATATTTGAGTTGAAATTAATAGACAACTAATTCACCCCCCCCCTCTCAGTTGCCTCCAGGTCCTAACAATTGGTATAAGAGCTAAGTCCACTTTTTGCATAAGTTTAATAGCTTGAGGAGATTCTATGGCAACTAACTATTTCAAGAAGGACAGTCTGAAGCTTGATGGAACTAACTATAGTATATGGAAGATCAGAATGGAGACACATCTAAATTGCATTAGAAAAGACAAATGGGATGTTACAAACAATGGCTATGTTGGTCCTACATAGAGTCAACCTAATCCACCAACCCTAGCTAAAGATCAGGAGAATGATTGCAAAGCAAGAGAAGCACTTTTGAGCGCATTGTCAGATCAGAAAATCATGGTATTATCTGACCAATCTATTGCTAAAGAGATTTAGGATAAATTAGAAACATTGAATGAAGGTGATACCACTGTCAAAATTACAAAACTGGAATGCTTCTGGGTCAGGTATGAAAATATGAAAATGGAAGAAGATGAAAGGATTTCTACTTTTATGGAAAGAGTTAGTGAAATTGTTTCTAAAGTTTTAAGAGCATTGCCACCGATATACAAAATGAAAGTAACTACTATTAATGAATTGAGAACAATGCCTAATGCATTAGTATCTAGAGATACTTTGGCTGGAAAACTTTCAACTTTTGAACTTGAAGAATTTGGTCCTATTGCTACAATTAAGATAGATTTGGCTTTCAAAGCTTCATCATCTGCATCATCATCATCATCATCTGAAAAATCTGATTGGAAAGCACTCTATGCTAGAGAACTTGAAGAAATCAGAAGAGAGAATGAAGAACTTGAAGAGCTTGAAGCACTATTTGCAAGGAAAATGCCTAAAGGTCTAGTTGGAAGTAAGTATGAAGGTAAAGCACCATTTAAATGTTTTAACTAAAATAAAATTGGTCATATGGCATCTAGGTGTCCTGATAGACATACAAGATTTAAAGAAGAAGCTAAAAGAACATATAAACCTAACCCTAAATATCAGAGGTATAGATTTAAGAATAATAGAGACAAATCATGTTACTATGTTGATGAAGGAGTCACTGATGATTCTAATGAGGAACTGACATACAATGGATGGGCTTTTGTTGCAATAATAGAAGATCAACCAACACCTACTGTTCATTCGGTAGAGCAGGCCCTGGCAGCTAAAATTGAAGAAAATGATGAATGGATCATTGATTCTAGATGTTCACATCATATGATTGGTGATAAGAGTAAATTCTTAACCTTTCAGGAATACAATGGAGGTCTAGTAAGATTTGGGGATGAAAAAGCTTGTTTGATTAGAGGAAAAGACACTATATCTTTTGATGATAAGCACAATATTGATAAGGTTTATTATATTGAAGGTTTGAAGCATAATATTTTGAGTGTTGGTCAATTAGTTGAAAAAGGATTTCAGTTACAATTCAAGAATGGTAAATGCAAAATCATGAATAGAACTAGTTTGGAAATAGCAACTGGTAATTAGACTAGAGGTAATATCTTTCATTTGAACAACAATGAGAAGACATGCTTGATTGCACATATTGATGAAAGTTGGTTATGGCATAAGAGACTTTGTCATGTAAACTCTGATTGCATTGTGAAAATCAGTACAACTAAGGCAGTTAGGGATTTACCTAAGATTGTTAAACCTCACAATCCGGTATGTAAGGAATGTCAATTTGGAAAGCAAGTTAGAGAAACCTTTAAGAGTATTCCAGAAAAATCCAATAATGTTGTTGATGTAATTCATACTGATTTATTTGGTCCAGCAAAAACTAGAAGTTTACAAGGAGATAGATATTTTATGCTAATGATTGATGATTTTTCTAGAATGTGTTGGATTACTTTTCTCAGGGAGAAATCAGAAGCTTTTGGGAAATTCAAACTATTCAAGGTCAGGGTAGAGAATGAAACCAGTAAGAAAATAAAATGTTTGAGATCAGATCAAGGAGGTGAATTAACATCTAAGGAATTTAATACATTCTGTGAAGTGAATGGAATCAGAAGACAATTATCAACACCTTGGACACCCCAGCAAAATGGAGTTGTGGAAAGGAAGAACAAAACTATTTTGGATGCAGCTAGAAGCCTGATATTAGAAGCAAACCTACCTCATGTGAATTGGAGTGAAGCAATCAATACAGTTGTTTATACATTCAACAAAGTTCACATCAAAGGTGAAACCGGTAAGATCCCTCATGAACTATGGTTTGGTAATACTCCTACTCTTAAATATTTTAGAATATTTGGAAGCAAATGTTATATTAGGAGAGATGATTATATTGGCAAATTTGATCCTAGAAGTGATGAAGGAATATTTCTTGGTTATTCATCTAAGAGAAAAGCATATAGATGTTTTAATAAGAGATTGTAGAAAATCATTGAAAGTGCAAATGTAAAGATTGATGAACAGTTTAGAAGGTCTATAGACTCTGAACCGATAGTTGAGATAATCACAAATGAACCTACAATGAGTACACCAGTATAGAATATTGATCTAGTCACACCGGCATCATTTGAGAATTCCACAGTGACTGAAGAACAACAACAAGTGAATACACCCAGGTATGTAAGATTGAATCACTTTGAAAGTCAGATAATTGGGAATAAGTATCAAGGTGTTATGAATAGAGGAAGACTAGCAAATGAAGAGGTATGTCTAATTTCTCAAATTGAACTAGCAACTATTAATGAGGCATATGAAGATAAACATTGGATTAAGGCTATGGAAGATGAATTAGAACAAATTGAAAACAATAACACATGGACATTGGTTTCCTGACCTAAAAATAAAAATGTAATTGGAACTAAATGGGTATTTAGAAATAAACTTAATGAAGATGGTAAGGTAATCAGAAACAAAGCAAGATTAGTGTGTAAGGGATATTCACAGAAAGAAGGAATTGATTACAATGAAACCTTTGCACCAGTAGCTAGAATTGAGGCAGTCAGATTATTCTTAGCTTTTGCAACACACAAGAACTATAAAGTATATCAAATGGATGTTAAATGTTCATTTCTGAATGGTGATCTTGAAGAGGAAGTTTACATTGAACAACCTGATGGATTTTCTTTGACAGATGAGAAAGATATGGTTTGCAAGTTAAGGAAAGCTTTATATGGATTGAAGCAAGCTCCTAGAGCTTGGTATGCTAGATTGGACAAATATCTTGAAGCTTGGTTACACTAAAGGTAATGCTGGTAGCAACTTATATTACAAAGTGACTAAAGATGACAACATAGTTATAGAATTTTTTGTTGATGATATTATTTTTGGGGGAGAAGATGGATTGTGTAAAGAATTTTCTAATAAGATGCAGGAAGAATTTGAAATGTCTATGATTGGGGAGATAAAATTCTTTTTAGGATTGCAGATTTCATAGACCAATAAAGGTATATTCATAAATCAATCAAAGTACTTGAAGGAATTACTTAAGAAATTTGGCATGGAAAACTCTAAACTGGTAAGTACACCTATGACTACAACTGATAAACTATCATTGAAGGATGAATCAACACCTGTTAATCTGAAAAAATACAAGTATATGATAGGAGGTTTACTGTATTTAACACAAACAAGACCTGAAATTATGAATGCAATATGTATTGTTTCAAGATTTCAGAGTAATCCTAAGGAAAATCATGAATCAGCAGTGGAAAGGATTTTTCGGTACCTACAAGGCACAACAAATCTTGGTTTATGGTATCCTAAAGATGAAAATTTTGATTTATGTGCATACACAGATGCAAATTGGGTAGGAGATGTAGATGACAAAAAGAGAACCATCAACGAAGCATTCTTTCTTGGCAGTAGACTAATTTCATGGTTGAGCAAGAAATAAAGTTGTACATCACTATCAATAGCAAAATCAGAATATGTTGCAGCAGTAACTAATTGTACACAGGTATTATGGATTAAGAAAATGTTGAAGGACATAAAGGTAAAATTCAAAGAACCTATAATCATTTACTGTGATAATATGATAGCAATTGATATATCAAAGAATCTGATATTTCACTCTAAAACTAAACATGTTTCTATCAAATTCAATTTTTTGAAAGAGAATGTTGAAGCAAATGAAGTGAAATTGGTTTATGTGAATACTAAAGAGTAGATTGCAGATATTTTTACTAAACCTTTGCTTAAGGAAACTTTTGAATATCTAAGAGAGCAGCTCGGAGTTATACTCTCACTGACAGAATTAATAGAGAAATCTTTTTCCATCTTTGATGAAGGAGAGATACTTCTCAAGGGGAGTAGATTGGATAAATTTGGTTATAACATTTGGTATTTGTAACAAGTTCTATGAATTTATTGTATTTGGTTTTGTATTGCTTTGGCATTTGATGTCAAAGGGCGAGATATATCTATGGAAAAACACATTATCTTTTGGGGAGAGATTATTCATTGGGGGAGAGATTGTTACTCTCTGTATCTGTATTTTGATTTCTGGTTAATGATCTCTTTGGGAGATTGTTGGTTTTTGGTTTTTGGCATTTCTGCTTTGGCACTTAGATGGTTTTTCCATCTTGTGTTGCCATCAATGCCAACAGGGCGATTGTTGGTATTATGGATGTGTTGCATTGGTTTTGTCATTGATGTCAAAACTTCTTAACACTTATCCTCTTAGAGATCTTTGGTTATGTTCACCAACATGTTTAGTGACTTATGCACAATCACCAGTATCTTGTTCATCGACAGGATATATTGTTCATCGGCACTGAGGATGATCTGTTATCATCTAGAGATTACTTGGTTATGTCGAAGACATTGTTTGGACACTTGGTTTTGGTGATTTGATTATTGGTCTGATTGATTTTGCATATTTGTTGTTACCAACAAATAGGTCTAGGTTATGGATAGACAAGCGTTATCTATTCCAGATCAGCATGACACGTTATGGAGATATTTTATTGATTGGTAATTATTGTAAATGCATTGAGCCGACATCATGCATCGCATATTGATTCATTTGTAATTGAATTAATTGTAATATTCTTAGTGAGCCGACCTACACATTTGGTCTTAGGTTTTGGTATATATGTAAGATCTCATTTGTGAGATTAACATGTGAGTGGAAAAGGAATTGTAAAAAAGTATATGCGAGTATAAGAAGAGCTATACATGCAGACATCATTTGAAGATTCAAGGAAGGTACGAGGAAGACAATTAGATCTTAACTGGTACTGAATCTAGCATATGAAGATGCTATTTTGAGCAGTGCATTATCATTGGATTTAACCATCCAATTGTAGTCAGTGTGACTCCCATTTTGTGATTGAGAAGTGAGCTCTAGGTAGTTGGCCTTTCTGCATGTGTACACCCCATTTGTACACACATACTATCTGCAGTAGTATCATCTAATTGTGGGTAAGGTTTCCCACCGTGGTTTTTTCCCTTACAGGGTTTCCACGTACAAATAACTATGTTATGTGTTGTGTATGTTATTTGTCTTTCTATTTCATGCATTAAACTTTACCGGTACTGTTATTAACTGTTAAATTGTCTACCGACATTAAGTTTGGTTTACCAGTATTATGCACTAAGTTGGGTTAATTTATATTTGGGTTGAAATTAATAGATAACTAATTCACCCCCCCCCTCTCAGTTGCCTTCGGGTCCTAACAGATATGTTTGTCACTTTGACAAACCAATTGATAGGAGAATTGGTCTATTAATGAAGAAGGCAAGTTGGAACAACTGTAGATAGAGAATGTTGCCTGAATGAAGATGAAGTTTGGTGCCACCAGTGTGCATGGTATCTTACTAGTATACATGCATAAGATACTATTGGTATAGATTTCAATTGATAAGATGACAAAGTGCAGATGTAGAAGGATCCCATCTTTTGAAGATGTGCATGAGGAAAGTTGGCAAGAGTGCTGACCGGTTTAGGTGTTCCACCTGAAGAGAAACAAAGTGTAAGGTTGAAGACAGACCGGTTAGGGTATAACTGGTAGATGAACTTGATTTTGTGGTTGGTCAGTGATCTTGTTTGGACTAACATAGAAGACTTAGCAGAGGTGGATGCCGATAAAGGTGCCACATGAAGATTAAGTGGCCTGCATGCACAGGTTGGTGTGGTGTGTCGGTGAGGTTGTTGGCAATTGGTCCAACATTTAATGGTGACTGTGAAGCTCGAGGAATGATGGAAAAAGATTAAGGCTCAAGATCAAGGAAACAATAGAGATCTGAGACAAACTGATCTAGCAGATCGAAGTAGGTAAAGGAAACCACAACACACACGTGATTGACTAGACACAAGGCCAAAAATCATGCTACAGATGACTAAAGATAGAAGACATGAATCATAAGGTAAATAAAATGGCGATGCTCATTGATGGGGAGTTGATCATCAATCAAGGATATGACATGTCACGATGATCAGAGAATAAATTTGATGCAGATTTAGTGCATGGCGGAAACCCTAGTGCACAAATGTTCAAACTCATGTTTAGGCGAGAAAGTTTTGATATAATTATGTGAACTAAAGATGGAGATGATGCTACTATAGAAGAGAGTTGATCAGTGAAGTGCTCAATGAAAATCAGAGAAGAGACTGAATGTGTGAGAGAGAACCAGTTAGAATAGTTCAACAGATGAGAATGAGGCAATCGACAGTTTGCCATTAAGTCTGACAGAGGAGTACACCAGTGGTGACTGAACTGACAGAAAAGAGCCATAGAAGATTACAGAGAAGATTACAGTACGAAGTACCAGTAAGCTACGAACTGACAGTAATCAGATAGTAGACATCTGAGTGAGTAAAGGAAATCAGTGGTGTCCAACAGTATTGTGACAGAGAGTAGAACCAATAGAGAATTCGAGAGAGGAGAACTAGTGGAGAGATTTGTATAAGAGTTAAAAAGTTATTTTATAACAGGAATATTACTTTTGAATTTATGATTATATTCATTGTAGATCACTGAGTTGGAGCTCGATGCAGGGGTTGGTGCCCTAAAGAAAGAGTGGTACTCCTTGGGTTGGTGCCCTAAATGTTGTAACCGAGGTTTTCATTGTGAGGCTAGATTGGAGTAGTAGACTCTAGCAACACTTCTCACTGAGGTTTTTCCCATCTTGGGTTTTCCTCGTACATTTGGTGTTATGAGATGCCCCTTTTATGTGTGGTTGCATTTGTGTTATATTTCCATCTAACCAGTATGTTTGCTTTATGTTAATCTATTAACCGGTATACACACATAAGATAGAAAAGGGAAAAGATTTGGAAATCATTGATTCACCCCCCTCTTAGTGACATCTATTGTTCAACAATTGGTATTAGAGCCTGGGTTTCTGGTTGATAAGCTTTCTCTAGCTTGGGTAGGTTTGGATATTTGAACACAATGGTTTGTTTAGTGTCAATCCCCACTCCTGTATTTGATGGTTCAATTTTTTTTTCTATTTGGAGCTATATGATGGAAGTCTATCTATCCTCTTTAGGGTTTGATGTGTGGATGTCGGTTATAAATGGCTATCCTAGTAAAGTCATTCCTCCCACCGATTCAGAGGCAGAAATAAGAAACCAATGTAATGATGTAGCAATGGAGGCTATACTTTGTGGGTTATTCGATGATATCTCCTCATATGTGGACAGATGCAGATCAACAAAAAGTCTATGGGATAGATTAAAGAAGCTCTATGGAAATGAGCCTACCACTACAAAACTGGTTTGTGAAGACAAGATGAGAAATGCAACTCATGTGTCTACAGATGATGAAGGCAGATCTATTAGTAGTTGCAACAATGATGAAGAAGAAACTCACCTCTTAATGCCTCAAGAATCAGAAGATGAGAGATAGACATTTGAGAATGATCATGCAGGTCACTCCTACTAGCAAGATGTGTTTGGCAGTGATAGTGAAGGTGAAGAAGATGAAGAAAAAGTTGATCTTGAAGGAGAACTTGTAAGTGCACTTGAAGAACTTAGTAGAGTGAGGAATGAATACAAGTTGTTCAAGAATGTTGCAGTTGTCGAACAAAAATGGTTGATCAGATGCCTTGAACAATCTGAGAAATGTATCTTAAAGTTGAAGACTCAACAAGAAGACACCAAGGAGTACCTATGTAATGATCTAGCATCTGAGCTACAGGCCAAGAATAAAGATTTTTAGTAGCTAAAAGGAGAAATGCAGAATCTCTGAAATGACCTTGAGAAATGTCAGGATGATCTCAAGGTAAGAATTCAGTTTGAAGGCAGTACTGATGCCTTGGAAAATTTTTTGAAGAAGAAAAAGCATTCCAAGGATACCAGAGGATTAGGAAGTGGTGCAAGTGAATGCTCCACTAGCAAGAGTGTCTCCGAGAAAGACATTTTGTTTGTATTCTCAAATGGAGATAACAAGGGATAGACCTTCACTATCCAGAACTCTCCCTGAAAGAAGATTGATCTAACCACAACCGGTGAGGACATGGAGTCAAGGATGAAGACCGGTGCTCCAAGATGGAGCAGCAATGTAGATCCCAAAGGAAAATGAAAGATGGGAGAAGGCAACTTCACTAGAAGCAAGAAAAAAAATGACAACATAGAAGACCTCCTACCAGTAGAAGACAAGGAAGTTCTACTGTCCACAAGACAAAGAAAGTGTGGGAAAAGATGAGATCGGATGGAAGAGTTGAAGAGCATGGACAATCCAAAATCCATCCCCGGAGAAGCAAAAATGGAGATACTAAGCCGGTAAGATCTCCTCATGCATGGAAAAACAAATTTGTAACTTGTGTGCCCCCTTTGTCTGGTTATTGTTTTGCATGCAAAGAATATGGCCATAGGGCATATGAATGTAGAATGAAGTCTAGAAATAGATATGTTTCTCTTCCTCAAAACAATTTTGTTGTTTGTTGGAGGTGTAATGGATTAGGCCATAAAAGTCATGATTGTAGAAGGATGTATGTGCAATCATATGACAATCAGTATAGTAGCAATTCTCAGTATGAAAATGGGTTTAGAGAATATGGAAGTCAAAGACCTGCATGGAACCAAAGGAGAAATTTCCCTACAAGATCAAGAGGTCTGCCAGTTCTAGTAGCCAGTTACAATAGCATGACCAGAAGAAGATGGTCAAACAGGTTTGGTAGTAGGTCCTCCAATAATGTGTATGGCATGAACATAGTTTGCTTCTATAGCAATGCTTCTAGTCATGATGCAAAATCTAGTAGAGAAAGGACCAATCAACAAAAGAAGGTAAAACATGCTCCCAAGATTAAAAATGGGAAGAAGAATGAGACCAAGCAGGTTTAGAGGAAGAAGGAAGAAAGTAGGACCATGGACTGGCACTATCCATTTATTGCACAAGTGATATCTCCTAAGGATTAAAGGAGATGCAGGACTAAGGGGGAGCTAAATATTTATTAGATCATTTACCCCCATCCTTGATAAGGAAAAAGGAGAAGACAGGTTCCTGTCGGTAAGAAAGAAGAAAGTGAGATGATATATGTGTGTAGTGGTTGCCTTGGCAACACACCTACAGATGAGAAATGGATCACTGATGCATGTGTCAATGGATGACTAATTTACAATTGGGATCAGATTCTAATTGACACAAGAGAACATGGGTTAGAGGAAGGTGCTCTAGTAGAGATGATGAATCGATGCAGGAAACCTGTATGTGCAGTATGTCACCAGTATGCACACTAACTGGTATTTGTAGGTTATGTAAGATAATGAGGTCCAGGATCATTGCATTAACCCTGGATTGAGGATTTTATGTCCCGGGTGGTACTGAATAAGACCTAAATGATATATGTTGGCCCAGTTATTGATCATGTATGCATACATCCTTTGTGGGCTAAACAGTTTGATTTATGGCATGACAGTAATATTGTATGGCATTATGTACACCTAGGACCATGTCATATGTTGTGGTAGATATAATGGAGCTGATAGATCATCAGATTGATCACATATGCACAACATAACTGATATAAGGGGAAGGTTGCCTCCGGTTTAGAATCTAATAGGCAAATGAAGACCTGAGATGTATAACTCAGGGGGAGTTCATAGCCATGTTTTTTTATTTATATGAGTCCTGCTAGACATAGGGGGAGTGAAAATGTCTATGGCCATACTAGTATGATTGTGTTGTTGGAAGTGCTTGGGGGTTGTGAGATATTTCAATGTCTATCCTATTGAAATCACAACTGGACCACCGAGAATGTTGCTTGCAAAGAGGGAAAGTTACCTGCTCTGGAGAACATGCATTTGGGATCAGAAGAGATACAATGGGTATCAATTGGTATCAAGCATAGTACAATCACATTTGATTCTTAAGAACAATTGGTATCAGATGGGAGTGTTGCAGTTTGACTAATAGGTATGTTGTATTCACCGACACATGTGCCTTCAATTGGTTTTAGACTTGTATATGCATGTGTTTCCGGTTTGCATATACATTTGGTTTCTGAGAAATTGGTGTCAGTTGGTAGTAGATACCTCCTTCTCAATTGATGTGAATTTAGAAGATACAATGTATGATGGTCAAAGGTGGAGAAGCATCTGGTAAAGAAAAATGAGGAGAGAAAACTGTGTCAATGCCCGACAGACACAAGGAGGAGGAAAAATCCTTACAAGGCCCTTTGCCATTGTTGTCAAAGGGGGAGAGAGATTTTGTAGTATGTCGGAGACTACATGTGTTAACATCAATGCCAGAGGGGGAGATTGTTGACATTGTGTTGTCATTGATGTCAATCGGTTTAGGATGGCAACCGGTATGGGAGTTTGATGGGTAGTGTTATCATTGATGCATATCGGAAATGGTGTCATTGATGTCAACTAGCATAGCAAGTCATTGATAAGGAAGAGTGTGTCATCCTACAATATGTTCAGTGGGGTCACTGACACACAAGCTAGTATTGACTTGAGTTGAAGACATAAGGCATAGAAACCAGTAAATGATGACATCTGTAAGGGAGCAAGATGTTGTGTTGTTGATTGTGATGAAAAGGCGGAATGTTACAAAAATCACATTAACACCAGAGGTCAAGTATGTGCAGGCAGTCGATATGATGTTGAATGTCAATCTGCAAGACTCCCACCAAATTAAGAGAAGACTCACAAAGAGTGTGCCCAATAGGTTTATATGTGGTTGTTTGTTGATATTCCTACTCAAATAGGGAAGCTACATTGGTGCAATGTTGGATGCAGATGAAAAGGATCCACTCCCACTGGTAAGTGGTAATACTAAGCTTATCTCCAAATATGTATGGAATGCAACATATCTCTCTGAGATAAGACAAAAGAATTAAAGACAGGTGATTGAAGGCTCACACCGGATCAACCAGTGAAACACTAATTTGCCTTAGGTGCATGAGATCAGAGATATGCACCGGATCAATCGGGTAGATATGATGAATTGCCGGTATAGAGAAGGAAGGGTATGTTTGTCACTTTGACAAACAAATTAATAGGAGAACCGGTCTATTGATGAAGAAGGCAAGTTGGAACAGCTGCAGATAGAGAATGTTACCAGAATGAAGATGAAGTTTGGTGCCACTGGTGTGCATGGTATATTACTAGTATACATGCGTAAGATACTACTAGTATAGATGTCAACTGATAAGCCAACAAAGTGCAAATGCATAAGGCTCCCATTTGTTGAAGATGTGCATGAAGAAGGTTGGCAAGAGTGCTGACTAGTTTAGGTGTTTCACTTGAAAAGAAGCAAAGTGTAAGGTTGAAGACAAACCAGTTAGGGTATAACTGGTAGGGTCTATGAACCGATAGATGAACCCAGTTTTGTGGTTGGTCGGTGATCTTATTTAGACTAACATAGAAGACTTAGCAGAGGTGGATGCCGACAAAGGTGCCATGTGAAGATGAAGTGGTATGCATGCACATGTCAGTGTGGTGTGTCGGTGAGGTTGTTGGCCACGGTTGGTCCAACATTTAATGGCAATTGCGAAGCTTGAGTAATGATGGAATAAGATTGTAGCTCGAGATCAAGGAAACAACAAAGATCCAGAATAGACTAGTCTAGTAGATTGAACTGGGTGAAGGAAACCACATCACGCACGTGATTGACCAGACACAAGGCCAAAAATCATGCTACAGATGGCTAAAGATAGTAGATGTGAATCACAAGGTAAACAAAATGGCGATGCTCATTGATGGGAAGTTGATCATCAATCAAGGAAATGATATCACATTGGATATGACATATCATGATGATCAGAGAATAAATTTGATGCAGAATCAGTGCATGGCAAAAACCCTAGCGCGCAAATGTTCAAACTCACGTTTAGGTGAGAAAGTCTGGATATAAGTATCTAAACCAAAGATGGAGATGATGTTGTTGTAGAAGAGAGTTGATCGGTCATGTGCTCAATGATAAACAAAGAAGAGACTGAGTGTGTGAGAGAGAACCAGTTAGAAGAGTTCAACTAGCGAGAGTCAAGCAACCGACAATCTACCATTAAGTTTGATAGAGGAGTACACTGGTGGTGACTAAACTGGCAGAAAAGAGCCACAAAATATTGTAGAGAATATTATAGTGAAGTACCGGTAAGATGTGAACCGACAGTAATTAGATAGTAGATATTTGACTGAGTAAAGGAAACTGGTGGTGGCTAGTAGCATTGTGACAGAGAGGAAGGAGAACGAGTAGAGAGCAGATCCGATAGAGAATTGGAGAGAGGAGAACCAGTGGAGAGATTTGCATAAGAGTTACAAAGTTCTTTTGTAACAGGAATATTACTTTTATATTTATGATTATATTCATTGTAGATCACTGAGTTGGAGGTCAGTGCAGGGGTTGGTGCCCTAAACAAGGAGTGGTACACCTTGGGTTGGTTCCCTAAATGTTGTAACCGAGGTTTTTATTGTGAGGTTGGATTGGAGCAATAGACTCCAGTAACACTTCTCATCAAGGTTTTTCCCATCTTGGGTTTTCCTCATACATCTAGTGTTATGAGATGCCCCTTTTATGTGTGGTTGCATTTGTGTTATCTTTCCATCTGACCGGTATGTCTTCTTTATTGTAGATCTGTTAACCGGTATACACACATAGGATAGAAAAGGGAAAAGATTTGGAAATAACTGATTCACCCCCACTCTCAGTGACATCTAATGTTCAACAAAACCATCACATGTTTCTTATACCTTCCAATTGATGTATTTTTGGTTTGACATTATATAAACATTTTATATTCTTTTGGCCAATCTATTAAAGTTTATTTTGGATCCGACTGATATATATATTGAACGAATTGGTTGTGTTAGTGATTGATATATGAGTGTGTGTTAGATGAGACAAGTATGGATGGAAGATGATGTGATAGATGCAAAATTTTTGGGAAGATTTAGAGAATTATTGATAAAAATTTGAGTATTCATTGTGAACTATTATCCACATTTTAACAATTGTTATTTGTATACAGTTTTGTAGCATCGTAAATTGTACACCCTTAATTAAGATTGTACAATTTCATGCTTAGGTTAGCACCCGCCTTAGTGTGTCCCATTACATCTTGCATTATAGGGCTCCTTTAGGCATTTAATTATTAATTTAAGTAAATCTAAAGTCTTCTTTCATTAATTGACACATCATAAAATTGGGCCCTTAACCATAGGTGTGCCCATTTTTTTTATCGTAATTTAATCCTAATAATGTCCTAATTTCAATCTTCAAGGAACAATTTTTGTTGGTGTAAATAATTATTCATTTTGGATATTATTACACCTTACTTAAGTTTACTTAGGAAATGCATTACATAGTAGTTTGGGTATGAGACACTTGGGTGTTTGTGCCACATTGGGATACTATGTGTAGGAGAATTTCCACCTTTTATGGTGTTGATCTTGCTGTTACACTCCACATTCAGTGGGTGATCCACCTCATGTGGAATATTATATTATTTCTCCTACCTACCCTTATTTCTCATTGAGCCACATGTCATGTTTGTGTGCTCACATATCCATATAGCCTTGCCTATATAAGCAGGCTCATTTTCATTGTATGTAACGATTGATGATCCAGTTGATCAGTATTTTCTCTTGATAGAATACAGTTTATTTCTATCATATATTTTGTCTCTCTTATTTGTGCTTTCCATTGCCTCTTGATCTTGGCAAAATCTCACATGTTATCAGAGCTGGTCCATGTCTCACATGGTATCAGAGCCATTAGAGTGTCATTGGTTTGCTAGTTGACAGAAATTTGATGTTATTTGGGGTTTGCAATTTGGAGTTTTCTATTGTAGGTTATTATTAAAGCTTGATGGGTCAAATCTGAGGTTACCATTGGATTGAGGAGATCCAAGAAAGTCAGTTTTACCTTTTGTTTCATCAAAATCGGACTTCGGAGGCCAAATCTAGAGGCATTTGAAGTTTGACGTTGTGACGGAAATTTTCCAAAAATTATAATTTTGCAGGCAATTTTCAAATAGCGATATCTCACTCATCCGGACTCGTTTTTTCGAGCAATTTTTTTTTTTTGGGGGTAGAATTCCATGATCAGTACATTGGTGCAAAATTTTTCTGATTTTCAGATATAGGTTTTTTGGAAATCATGAAATCCTGATTTTTACAACTTTGGAGGCTTTGTTTGGGCTCATATGGACTCCTTTTCAGGTGCCATTTTTTTGAAAGTGCATATTTTTTCATCTACTTTCATAATCTGCCATCTGTTTACAGTGATTTTAAGTAGAAATTGTACTTTTAGTATTTGACCATTTTTGGCATATTTGGTACTTGCATTTTGCTTGGATCTTAGTTTAGATCACTGGCAGTATTTGTTGAAGTCTCTTAGATCTCATTTTGAGAAGTTGTAAATTGAAATCAGAAGTCCACTTTGTCTTGTTTTGCAAGTGGCCCATTGTATACGCACTAAGTATAAAGTGTCAAAATCACCATTTTGGGGGGATTTCTTGATTGAGTATTTTGAGGGGGTGTCTTGTGTGATTGTGTGTCTCTCTCTATCTTGTGTTTTTTTCATTTTGGTGCTATGGGTTCTCCTAAATTTCCACTTATAACTCCTAATAATTATGCATCATGGAAAATTAAGGCTTGGAGTAAACTAATGGAAAAAGGACTCATTCATTATGTAAATGAAACTATTACAACACCACCTGATCCTAAAGCTAATCCTAATGCTCAAATTGAATGGCTTACTAAGAATGCTATGGCACTTGGAACTCTTAGAAAGTATGTATCAGATGACCTCATTTTTCACATTGATAAGTGTACAACAATTAAAGAGGCTTGGGATATTTTTAAGAAATTGTATGGTCAAGTTGATGAGATTAAGGGCTACAAGCTTGATAGTGAACTCACAACTTTGGATCCCAAGGATTTTGATACAATCCAAGATTATGTCATAAAAGCAACTGAGCTAAGAGCAAAGCTAAAGGATTGTGGAATTGACAAAAAGGATGCTCAATTGGTTTATAACTTGTTGGACAAGCTTCCTTCAGAGTATGTAGCATTTGTATCTAGCTTTCACACCCATAGGTTATCTCAAGGTTCCTCATACACTTCTCCCTCATTTGATTCATTCATAGAGATGTTGATACTTGAGCAATCTAAGTTGACCATGATGGGGATTCTCAAATCTTCAAAGTCACAAGATTTGGTGGCTAACAAAGGGAATCAAAGTAATCAAGGAAAAGGCAAGAATCAAAAGCAACCTAAGTCTAAACCACAACAAGATGGAGCACAATCTTCCTCTCCACAACAAGGTGATTCACCATTCTCTCCTAAGAGGAAATCATATAAGGACAATCTTTTTTGTGGATATTGCAAGAAGTCGGGACATGATGAACATCATTGTTATAAGAAGGATATTGATGAGTTGAAGAATCTTCTTGAGAAGAATAGAATCAACCTACCTTCTAGAATGTCTACATCGGCTTCTTCTTCCAAGGATAAAGGAAAGGATCACTCTTTTGGGATAGATAAAGGAAAGGGACAAGCTCTTTGTGCTACTACAAGTCATAATTTAGGGAGATGGCTTCTAGATTCAGGGGCTTCTCATCATATGGTATCTTCTTAGTCTATGTTTTCTACATTTGAGCCTTGCCACATGCCATAGATTTTGATGGGAAATCATACATACATGGATGTGATTGGGAAAGGATCTATTGCCATTGGGGATAACTCCTTCAATGATGTGTTGTGTGTACCCCACTTGATAAATAATATTCTTTCCATCTATCAAATCACACATGGGGCAACTAGGAAAACTGTGGAGTTCACACCTGATTCAGTTATCATTAGAGACTTGGAGAGTGGAGCTATCATTGCGACTGGGGTGGTTGATCATGCATCTCGATTGTACTCTTTTTCAAATTTTGGTCCTATTGATAAGGTTGGTTCTTCCTATGTTGATTATTCAGATTTTGAGGAGAACTTTGGCCATTTGAACTTGGGGATTCTCACATGTGACCCCATTCTTGAGCCTTGCATTTCATCTCCTTCTATTGATATCACACCACCTATTGCACCTAATGATGCAACTAGTGCGATAATTTTGCCTTCTTATGATTCAGTGCAGCAGGATATTTCATGTCTTCCAGCTTTAGTTGATTGGGATGCCTTCTTGACAGACATTGCAGGTTTGTTTGTGGACTCCTACATTGTAGATTTGGGAGACACCATTCATGACATTCATCTTCTCTTTGATGAAGATGATCCTTCTTTGTGTTGCGAGGGATAACTCTGACCCTCTTGTGCATTCTCTACATGATAAATCTTTAGAGGTTGACATGATTGTGGATACTTTTGTACAAAACTTGGAGGAGGTTTCTTTACCTTTTGAGGAGACAGATGAGTCTTTGGATATTGTTCTACATTCATCTCCACTAGATCTTGGAGTTCCTTTTTCAGCAGTGTGGCACAGTTTACCACCTTTGGAGGGGGTATCTTTCAGCATTGACATGGGGATACTTGAGTAGTTTTCAGAGATTCCTTTCATCATGATTTTTTTGCATACATCTTCCCTTCATGGTTGGAGAGACTTCATGGATACACCTTTGGTTTTGTTTCTTCCTAAGGGGAGGAATGTTGTTCGACGTTCATGGAGCAGTTTCTTCATTCATCTTCGAGCTTCTATCATTGGTGCAGATTCCAGATTGAGGGGGGGGCTTCCTAGTCTCTCTTCTTCTTCTCTCATATGGGAGGGACTTTTTACTCACATGGGGTTTTGTCCTTCACATACTTCTATGAGAGTTCTCTATATCTAGTTTTCATCTCTCTTTTGGGGGAGGGTTTTTTCCCATTGGGTTTTTCTCTCTTTCCCCGCTTTGTGAGAGATTTCATTGCATTGGTTTGCATGCATTTGCATTTGTACATGGGCACCTAACATGGCCTCGTAGCCGGGACCCATCTTGTATTGCTTAGTTGCATTGTAGACTTAAGTGCATTCCCCTAAGTTGCACTTAAAGGGGGGGTGTTGGTGTAAATAATTATTCATTTGGATATTATTACACCTTACTTAAGTTTACTTAGGAAATGCATTACATAGTAGTTTGGTTATGAGACACTTGGGTGTTTGTGCCACATTGGGATAGTGTGTGTAGGAGAATTTCCACCTTTTATGGTGTTGATCTTGCTGTTACACTCCACATTCAGTGGGTGATTCACCTCATGTGGAATATTATATCATTTCACCTACCTACCCACACCTATTTCCTACCTACCCTTGTTTCTTATTGAGCCACATGTCATGTTTGTGTGCTCACATATCCATATAGCCTTGCCTATATAAGCAGACTCATTTTCATTGTATGTAACAATTGATGATCCAGTTGATCAGTATTTTCTCTTGATAGAATACAGTTTATTTCTATCATATATTTTGTCTCTCTTATTTGTGCTTTCCATTGCCTCTTGATCTTGGCAAAATCTCACATGGTATCAGAGCTGGTCCATGTCTCACAATTTTGTATATCTACACATCTTATATTGACCTACTATGTTGGATTTAACTTTAGAATCATGATATCTCGCATCCCTAGAAAATTAAAAAAAGTTGGTCGGACCAAGTAGTATACTACCTGGTCCCGAACTTTTTTCCCCAAATTTCGTGAGCTTAATTTGGTGGTATTAATATTAATATCTATTGTTCAAATCCCTCTTGGTGTCAATTTTTATCAATTCTAAGTTGGACTTTTATCAAATTTAAAATTAGGGTATCATATATAAAGCCTTTCATTCCCTCATTTGAGGATCCTAATCTAGTAATTTGAAAGGAGATCCTTGTGAGGTGAAAGGGTTTCTTTGTATGAAGTCTAAAATTAGAAAATTAATTTATTAGTCAAGTCTTCATCAACATTTTCATCAACTATGAAGCTTTATGAGATATTGAAGAATGATAAGGGAATCACTGATTGGTATGATTTCATGTTATTTTCATATATCTCTATTGAGTTTCAGATCTATATAACATTGATTTTCAGATTTGCAATATTTCTTTAGATTTACTTTGCATTTGTGATTTGAAGCATTTACATTACACTCTTTTTAGGGTTTTGCTCAAAACATAGGGTAGAAATCTAGTTTACATTTAGCTCAAAGGAATCTTACAAACACATGAAATTCTAGGCTGCACACACTTTTCAATACAATATTGGCTATTTGTGGAGGTGATAATCACCAAAACAAGAGGTTTGACTAAGGAAAAACCCTAAATAGCCAAAAACACACCATTTTCCAACTTGTAGGTACAGTTATAGGTTTTCCGTTAGATCGACCAATATCTAGGTGATCTCAATAGAGAGACACAAACCCATCATCAAAATTTGGATCTGGATATCAGGGACTAGGGTACCCCATGCCTTATTCCTCTAGGAACAAGGTGCTCCATGCCTTGGTCCTCTTTAGTTGGCTCCATATTTCACCAATGTGGCTTAGCCAGACTCAAAATATAGTCTTCTAGTTTGTAGGTTTACACTGTCTCTGAGACCAGGGCATATAGTACCCTGATCCTATCAAATCAGGCCTAGTTGTGTATCATAGGTGCACATTAGATCCTTATTCTCATATCTTTGTACTTTCTATCTTAGTTTTTCTACTTTTCTAGCATGTTATTAGAGTTGTTCTATTTAATTTTATTCATCCTATTAGCATAGTCTTGCATTCTCCCATATTAAGTACATTCCCTTACATATCAATAGAGAAATAGAAACCCTAAAAGTTTCCTTTGAGTCTCTTTCATAAGATTTATTCAAGGAGAATTAATCCTTTAGTTTCTTTTGTATTCTAATGTTTGAAAATAGGATTAGGTCCTAAAATTACTTGATTCCATTTTTACCCTAAACAAGTTTGACCTACTATAATTTCTATTATATTGTGAGAGTAGTTTTGTATCTCTCCCTAAAGAAGTGATATTCAGTTGTGAAAGTCCTCTTGTGTATCTTTCCGAAGGTTGTGTGCCTCCGTCTGCAAGTATGGAGTAGTAAGCTCTTTTTTGCAGGAAACTTTGTTCATTGTAACACAATTATTATATATTGTGATTTGAATCTCGTTGTGGTTTTTCCCAATTTGGGTTTTCCACGTAAAAATCTTGGTGTTCTTGTGAGAGTATTTAGATGTTTGAGTTGTTTTACTTTTATGCACATGTATTAGGATATTTGCAGTTGTTCAAATAACTTTGTTGGCATATGATGAAGCGGTGACAATGTATGTTGTCATTGATGTCAATAGGTGAACCAGTATGAACTGGTATGAAGATTGGAAGCAGTTATGGTCAACTGAGATGGATTGGACTAGTGTCGGAGTTCACTAAGTGTGACTACCAGTTGGTAGTCTCTGTTCAGCTCTAGGGTTTCCATTTTTGCTTATGCGGTGCAACCAATGACATTTTGTGATGAGTTAGTTAAGAGATAAGGATGAGATTGTGGTGCCATGTCAGTTATGTGCATGTGAAGGATTTCTTTAAGGATCTTGCACGTGAAGATCCTCAAAGAAGTTCATGTGAAGATCGAATGCATTGAATGTCTACCTCAGGAATGCACAATGTTCTGAGCGGTGTATGAAGAGTGCGTGATGGGTTACTGATTTCCAGATGCGGTGAAATTTGGATAATGCAGAATGACTTGAGATCTGTTTTAGATTACTTCATTCTATGCAATGGATCTAACGGTCAAGATTATACCACTTGTAATTGTAAACCTAAAATGTTTAGGGTTTAGGGTTTATGCTACTAACCTAATTGTTTTCTATAAGGTTGATGATGTTTTTTATTGTTTGGGTTGGCAAATAATGTGTTTTTGTGTTGAGATACTTGCTAAACTAGAGTGTGGAATCTGCAGAGTGTGATTGTGTTGGCATTTTTGATGATGTTGTTGTGATTGTCATTGATGGACACACACTTGCTTTGAGATCACTTTTTGTATGTATGAGTCATGCTCAACCGGTATTTGTTCCAACCGGTATTATGTATTATAGTCTTTAGACTATCAGTGTTTTGTAGAAAGTGTTTACCGATCCTAAGCGGTATGAAGACCTCAAGCAGTTAGAGGATCCCAAAGTGGTAGGAAGAAACAAAGCGGTTGTTATCATTTTTCCCAGTCTTCATTTTGGCAAACTGGTAATTGGTAAAATGTGTGAACCGGTAATCGGTAAAATATGTGAACCGGTAATAGGTAAATGTATGAACTGGTATTACAATATGATGAGTTACCAACCAGTATTATTTTTGTGATGAGTTATCATCCACTGACACTTTGGCGGTGATTCTGTGTCATGTTACCAAATGTGTCCAAATACACTAAACCTAGGAACTTGCAATGTAATCCTATTGGACCGACATGAAATCAGATTCCTTTATAAGGACATCATGTCTAGGGTTTTAAGTAGGTTGTTAGGGTTTTTGTGTGGTTGATGAAGTTTTTGCATGTGCGAACACAGAAGAAGATTAGGTCTGTGTGAAGAAACAGAGTGTGAAGATACAAGATGAGAGGGGGGGGGTGAATCATACAAACTTAATCTTCAATATATTCAACAGATTCAACCTCAGTAGCTTATACTTTAGAATACATAACCAAAACTGTAAAACATTCAAACTCATGAATAGATAACATCACAACACATATAACACCAGATTTAACATGGAAAGCCAAATAGGGAAAAGTCACTGTGGGATTTCAAACCCACTAAGAAATATACCCTTCTAGAGTATGCTCGGTTAAAAGCAAATCCTGTTAAAAATTACAAACACATTGCTAGATGTGACCCAGTTAAGGGATTTCCCTTAGACTTGTTAGAGTCTTGCACTTTGTTAGAAGTGACCTTGTCAAAGGATTTCAAACACTCATTTAGAATGTTACCTTGCTAGAGGGTTTACAAATAAGACTGTTAGGTCCACTCGGTTAAGAGATTTCCTGTCACTTACAAAATAAACAACAATAATAAAATATATCTGCAACTTCATATTTGAAATGCTAAAGAAGATTCTTATTTGCTCAAAACAATCTTGTCATAAGACTTATCTAATCCCTTGATGGGCTTGCTAGGATTCTCAATTTGTTCTTCAATCAGATCTTCAAGCTTCTAAGCTCGGTAAACATTCCTGTAACATCATTGTGCATACATTTTCCTGCATATAGTGTTTATCAACAATTCCTTATTTATAAACAATTTCTAACTGCTTAATCTCCTTGATCACATTTCCCATGATCAATCTTAGCCATCAGATCATTAAAATGGACTAGGTTCAATGTATCCTTCAATCTGAAAATGTTTTACCTCACCTTGGAACTTGCATTCCTTCCTTGGAACTTGTGCTAGGTTATTGCAGTTCAATCTGTGTTGTAGATCTTCCTCTTGATTTTTCATTGTTGTAGATCCTTAACAAACTTCTTGCATGACAAACCAATCATTTATTCATCTCCTGCTTATCAGCATCCTTCATTAAATAATGCTTTTATCCATCCAATGCGATCTATTATAACTCGGTTAATACTAAAATTCACTTAGAAGACATTCTGCCTTCGTTAACCGATATTGATAACCTTAGGGTTTACCAACTAGGTTCCTTGCTCGGTAACATAATACGGTATTAAACTTATAATCAACAACATGCGTACGATATCAAAACAATCAAAACAACACGATCTCATCATTGTCTAACTCGGTAATAGTTTCCCATTGAATAACTTATTTCTCCCCTTTATTATCACATTCTTCTATGTCACTTACCGACCTCTTAATACTCATCAAAATATACTTCTCAAGATATAGCAACATCATACTGAATCAGAAAATCAATTTCTTGACATCAATGACAAAATAATATTATTAAGACAATAATCATCCTTCTTTAGTTATATCAACAATCTCCAACAACCTTCTCAACATCCTTAATGAAATGCCAACAATCTCCTTTCTATTGTAATGCCAACAGTTATCATTTTTCCCAGTCTTCATTTTGGCAAACCGGTAATTGGTAAAATGTGTGAACCGGTAATTAGTAAAATATGTGAACCGGTAATAGGTAAATGTATGAACTGGTATTACTCTGTGATGAGTTACCAACCGATATTATTTTTGTGATGAGTTATCATCCACCGACACTTTAGTGGTGATTCTATGCCGTGTTACCAAATGTGTCCAGATGCACTAAACCTAGGAACTTGCAATGTAATCCTATTAGACCGACATGAAATTAGATTCCTTTATAAGGACATCATGTCTAGGGTTTTAAGTAGGTTGTTAGGGTTTTTGTGTGGTTGATGAAGTTTTTGCATGTGCGATCACAGAAGAAGATTAGGTCTATGTGAAGAAACTGAGTGTGAAGATATTGAAGACTGAAGTAATGCTGAAATGCATTAACAATGAGCTATCAAGGATCTAACCAAGCATACTGTGCTAGTATTAGATCACTCACTTGTTGATTACTCACATCTTCGACAAGTCTGTAACCCTTAACTAGGTAGGCCTGGAAAATCCTTTTTAAATCCTCTAACAAGGTGGTTCACAACTGTGGATTTGAAATCCTCTCACAAGGTAGTCTTTAATCAGACTTATCTCCTAACAGAGATTGAGATTCCTAATAGGATCTGTTCTGGTAAAAAACATTGTATGATCTTAACCGGTCTGACCTTAACCGGTCTGGTTACTATTCTACAGATAGTTACTTGTGATTTTCATCTCACCGTGGTTTTTCCCATTTGGGTTTCCATGTCAAAATCTATTGTGTTATGGTGATTGTGCTTCTGTGGGTGAATGCCTTATTTGTTGTTTGGTTTGCATTTGTGTTAACCGGTTTGTTAGCAAAACTGTTATACCAGTTTACTACTAAACTATTTAAGTGTTTAAGTTCAGTATTTATTGGTATACTAATTCACCCCCCCTCTTAGTATTCATCAATTGGTAAAATTGAAGACCTAGGATCTCTAGTGATCCATTCTTAGTTAAGCCTATTCTGCAGGAAGGACAAGAAAATCAAAGCATAATACAACATCTTGGAAAAGAAGAAGCTTCACAATGCAGTCTATTTTCTTGAAGAATTTATAGATATGATCACATCCGCATCATTCTAAGCAGAGTGCATGATGACAAAATGTATTTAGAGTGGACACATGACATCACACCGGAAGTGATTCATGTTGTCACTAGTTTCTGTAATGTTGGAGATGTGCTAGACCTAAGGAAAGTCATTAACATGGAAATGACCAAGCTCACCAATTCTGTGAGTGGCCAATGGGGAATGACCATCAATACCATCAAGGACGATCTAGTCAAATATGCCTGCATGGTGATAGGTTATCGGACATTCCATGCTATTAGAATTAACTATGTCTTTGTTGTGGTGGTAAATGCCGCCTATAGGATGATCATGGAAGATGCCTCATTTGATTTATGCACCTATATGCAAAGGCAACTTTTGGTGAATCTAAAGTCAATTAAATATGACAATGCCTTGAAATTTAAATTTGGACAATTATTGGTCAGATTGTTCTTCTACTTCCAAGGCTATTTCCCAGGAGTCGGTGATATTCAGTGGTCTGCTGGCCAACTAGTTACCAAGCAAATCAGAGAAAGTCTTCAAGTGGTTGGAACCGGTTATCCTGAAGTCCTAAACAAATGCTTTGATGAGTTCGGACACAAGATGAGCCAAAGGGTGAGAATATCTGGTGATATTGTCAAGAAGTATGAAGAGGACATATGCTTCACCATCAAAGTAGATGAGTGTATAATGGAGGCGGTTGAGACTAGAAAAGAAAAGGTGGAACCTATGGGATATGAGGTAATGCATGATATGCTAGATGGGTATGCTTCTACCCTACTTGCCTCACTGCTTGATCCTAAGAAGAAGAGAACCAACACCTATTTGGAAAGGGTTACACCGGTTGAAGAGCCTTCAATAAAGAAGGGAAAGGCAGTGCCATTTGTATCGGCACCGGTTACTTTAGCAAGTCCTATAGTGACCAAGTGGTCACCGGCAAAGAAGAAATCGGAAGTTGCACCCGCCAAGGTATTTGAGAGGAAGCGAAAGACAAAAGGAAACACACTGGACTCAGAGGACATAGAATATGAAGAACAACCTAATAAGACTAGGCAAATGAGGAAGAAGACAAAGACAACCAACAATGAACCGACATCATCAGCACCAGTAAATATTGATATTTCCTCTTACAAACCTTTGACACATTATCAAAGAACTATCAAGAATATTAGGAGAAAGGTGCTAACTGATTTAGTAGATTATTTTGATGATTTCAATGACAATGAGAAAGAGGAAGTAGAATAGGAAGTCATTCAATATTTATGTATTAATGACCAATTGCCATCAGAAATTAAATCTATGACACTGGATTCTTTATAAAATTCTTTAGACAACAAATGGCGCATTGCCATAGAAAAGGAATAGGAAATAAGAGAGGAAATATTTGCTCAATATTTTCCTGATGTGTCTAATTCAGAACTTTATGAAGTTATGGAAAAATATAAAGGCCTCTTCTTCATGAGAAGAAGGAGACTCTTGTTGCTAGAAGGGAAAGTCCCTGAAGTAGTAAAAGATACCCACTCTCATGCCAAAGCCACTCTGAGGTTTCACCAAGTGTCCGAAGCCAACAAGAAGGCAGAACAAGAACTGGAAATCGAAAACCAGATGAGGTGTATGACAGTGTAGGAGAACCGATCACTGATCAAATGGACCCTATTGACGTTGATACTTTGGATGGTGAAAATGTCACCCCAGATATAGCAAAGGACAAAGATGACAAAGAGAAAGTGGACAAGGAGAAACAGGACAAAGAAAAGGTTGACAGAGAGCAAGCGGAGAATGAGAAAAAGAAACAAGAGGAGGAAAAGAGAACATAGGAAGAGAAGAGGAAACAAACAGAAGAGGAGAAAAAGAGAAAAGAGGAAGAGGAGAGGAGAAAAGAAGAGGAGAAGAGGAAGCAGGAAGAGGAGAAGAAGAAATAGGAAGAGGAGAAGAAGAAGAAGGAAGAAGAAAAGAAACAGGAAGAGGAGAAGAAGAAACAAGAAGAGGAGAAGAAGAAGAAGAAGGAAGAAGAAAAGAAATAGGAAGAGGAGAAGAAGAAGAAGGAAGAGGAGAAGAAAGAAGAAGAGAAGCGGAAAGAAGAAGAAAGGAAGAAGGAAGAAGAGAAAAGAAAGAAACAAGCAAAGGAGAAAACGAAAGCCAAGGACAAGGAGGAAGCGGCAAAGAGCATATAAGAGGAGACCCCAAAGGCAACCAGTAGTCAAGCCAAACCGGCTGATATTACCAGTCCCATTGACCTCTAATCTGTAAATGAAACAGAGCTGCTGCAAAGCATTAAGCTTGCCCAAGAGCGACTGGAAGCGCTAAGGAGGAAGAAGGAGCAAGATGTTATTCAAACTACGGTGGAAACTCTTACCAGTTTGATTCCCAGTAACAACCTCCCAAGTATCGATTCCTCTCTAGCTCAACTGAAACTCTTATGCACAGTTGTAGAGGACTATGTGCAATGCCTGGAAGATGTCATTGAAGCCAATGCTCAAAAGAAGCATCAAAAGGCACTGAACACTACCTTAGTGAAGAAGTTAAATGATCTCTGGTCTAAACTTCAGAAGGAACAGAAGGACATAAGAGATGCTATGGATGAGGGGAATTTACTCCTTAATAAGATATGCCAACCCCATCTATTTTGTGATGATGTGCTTGCTTAGAAAGACAAACTACAATCTGATTTGCAGACATACATAAGCACCTTAAAGACGCCCTATGATTCCTTCACCACATATGGGCAAACCGTTCACCGGTTTCAACTCTAGACTACAAGAATAGAGTTAGAGATCAGCAACCGGACATGAGATTTGCAGGAACTTCAACCGGTTCTACTACCAAGACTACAAATACTTTAGAAATGCTATCTCAATCTAGATGCTTTAATGGTCACTCAAGAGATGGGTACCATGGATGCCATGGAGGAATAGGTTTTCCAGATGCAAACAGAAAGTGAGGTTGCTACCTCATTGCTTGAGTCATGGTCCTTATCCATGAAGACATTTATGTAGGACTTTAAATCAGTTTTTGACAAGTTTCATTCTTTATTGTCATAAACACTTATTATTTTAATGATAATGGAAATAGGGGTTATTGAGCCTCACTTTGTCATTGTTGGCAAAGGGGGAGTAGTATTCTGTATTTAAAATTTTGATGCATGTTATGTATACTTTCATGTTTATCTTTGTAAGGGAGTAGTATACATTGTATTTTCTTCAAAACGGTTAGTGTATATGCTTAGGGGGAGTAATTTTGTTTATGGCATATTTTTGTTGTAAAATACTTAAATGTCAAAATTTTTCCTAAGTGTTGCCATCAATGCAAAAGGGGGAGATTGTTGGCATTTTTGATGATGTTTTTGTGATTGTCATTGATGGACACACACTTTCTTTGAGATCACTTTTTGTATGTATGAGTTATGCTCAACCAGTATTTGTTCCAACTGGTATTATGTATTATAGTCTTTAGATTATCGATGTTTTGCAGAAAGCGTTTACCAATCCCAAGCAGTATGAAGACCTCAAACGGTTTGAGGATTCCAAAGCGGTACAAAGAAACAAAGCAGTTGTTATCATTTTTCCTAGTCTTCATTTTGGCAAACCGGTAATTGGTAAAATGTGTGAACCGGTAATCGATAAAATATGTGAATCGGTAATAGGTAAATGTATGAACCTGTATTACTCTGTCATGAGTTACCAACTGGTATTATTTTTGTGATGAGTTATCATCCACCGACACTTTGGTGGTGATTTTGTGTCATGTTACCAAATGTGTCTAGATGCACTGAACCTAGGAACTTGCAATGTAGTCCTATTGGACTGACATGAAATCAGATTCCTTTATAAGGACATCATGTCTAGGGTTTTAAGTAGGTTGTTAGGGTTTTTGTGTGGTTGATGAAGTTTTTGCATGTGCAATCACAGAAGAAGATTAGGTCTGTGTGAAGAAACAGAGTGTGAAGATATTGAAGACTGAAGTAATGCTGAAATGCATTAACAATGAGCTATCAAGGATCTAACCAAGCATACTGTGATCACTCACTTGTTGATTACTCACATCTTCGACAAGTTTGCAACCCTTAACTAGGTAGGCCTAGCAAAGCCTTTGTAAATCCTCTAGCAAGGCGATTCACAACTATGGATCTGAAATCCTCTCACAAGGTAGTCTTTAATCGGACTTATCTCCTAATAGAGATTGAGATTCCTAACAGGATCTATTCTGGTAAAGAACATTGTATGATCTTAACTGGTTTGACCTTAACTGGTCTGGTTACTATTATGCAGATAGTTACTTGTGAGTTTCATCTCACCGTGGTTTTTCCCATTTGGGTTTCCACATCAAAATCTATTGTGTTATGGTGATTGTGCTTCTATGGGTGAATGCCTTATTTGTTGTTTGGTTTGCATTTGTGTTTACCAGATTGTTAGTAAAATTGTTATACCAGTTTACTACTAAACTGTTTAAGTGTATAAGTTAAGTATTTATTGGTATACTAATTCACCCCCCGCTCTTAGTATTCATCAAATTGCAAAGGAGAGGAGGTGAAAAGGATCAACCTTAGCAAGTAGTGTTGTTATCAGATCAAAGATTTACCTGTTGACTTCTAAACATTTCAATAGAAGGAAAATCTCTTGACCGGGTAGCTTTAACAGGCTTGTTGCAAATCCTCTAACCAGGTCACTCAAGTTCATTGAGTTCTTTAAATCCTCTAGCGAGGTAACCTTTAACAGGGTTTATAGCTATCCCTTAACCAGGTGATCTCTAATAGGATCGGTTCCTAACAAAACCTTATTGTAAAGTATTTAACTAGACTAGGCTCCTAATAGAGTGAACCTCAAAAGAGTTCAAAACAAGCTTGTGGGTATTCATCCCTACCATGGTTTTTCCCATTTGGGTTTCCACGTGAAAAAAATTTGTGTAATGGGTTGTGAGTTTTCATGTGATGATTGAGTAGTTATTGATTAAGTTAGTTATGCATGCAGTGCTAAATGATTGTGGTATTGTTGATACAACTCATGCTTGATTATATCAGGAAGTAGTCATCAAGATTTAAGATCTGTCAAATGTTGTCTGAAGTATCTGTGTTTAACCGGTATACCCATGGTTAAGTTCAATGGTGAAGACAACCGGTCAACATTGTTTTAATATGATAAAGTGTTGAGAAATTTTTTGTCTGTACTGATTTAGCCCCCCTCTCAATGATTGGTTCCTAACAAAACCTTATTGTAAAGTATTTAACCAGACTAGGCTCCCAACAGAGCGAACTTCAAAAGAGTTCAAAACAAGCTTGTGGTTATTCATCCCCACCGTGGTTTTTCCCATTTGGGTTTCCACGTGGAAATCATTTGTGTTATGGGTTGTGAGTTTTCATGTGATGATTGAGTAGTTGTTGATTAAGTTAGTTATGCATGTAGTGCTAAATGATTGTGGTATTGTTGATACAACTCATGCTTGATTATATCAGGAAGTAGTCATCAAGATTTAAGATCTGTCAAATGTTGTCTGAAGTATCTGTGTTTAACCGGTATACCCATGGTTAAGTTTAGTGGTGAAGACAACCAGTCAACATTGTTTTAATATGATAAAGTGTTGAGAAAGTTTTTGTCTGTACTAATTCACCCCCCCCCCTCGTACCAGTTAGGGTATTATTTGTTCATCATTATTCATCAAACTTAATATGTTCAAGTTTTTGTGAATGTTTATTCACCCCTATCCTCTCATCTTTTGATAGTGCTCAACAATTAGTATCAGAGCTCTGGTTCCTAAAAAGTTAGCTTAACCGCTGACTTAGATCTTGGATTTTGAATACTATGATTAAAGAAGAGTTGAATGACATGGATGATATAGATCAAAATGGATGGAATAGTGTGGATGATATAGTTGACATGGAAGGTGAATTTAGATATGCTTTGGCAAACCTAAATGATAGCAGAGAGAAACACAATAAGGCTATTGAGAAGATTTCTTTTTTAAGAACCTTTCTAGATAAAGGAAATAAGGTTATTGATGAATTAAAATAAATCTCAATGATAAGACCAAATACTGTGCAAAGATTGAAGAAGAATTTGTCAAACTTAAGAAGGAACTGAAAGCTACAAGAGAACAGATTAAAAATGGATTAAAACTCAAAGCTGGTAGTGAAGTGCTAGATGTTGTTATGAATTCTCAGAGACCTGTAGATTAGAGAATAGAGTGGACTTGTCTTTGAAGAAGGTGAATGTTTAGAAAAGGATAAAGGAAAAGATAAGGTTAAAGATAGTAAAGATCAGAAAAACAAAAGCTTTAGAAACACAAGAGATGTCCAAAGATCTCCTTCTGCTCCTATCAGGTATTCTTCTTTTAATGATAACTATTTTTCATACAAAATTAAAAAATAAATTTAATATTTTGGCATTAGATGCTACTCTTGTAATAAGTTTGGGCATAAGGCTATTTAATGTAGAAGTAGGATGATGAGAAATGGATACATGAATTTAAGTCATGTTCATTCTTTCAATTGAGTATGTGATGCTTGAAATACATATGGACACAAATATTTTAAATGTAGAAGATATAGAAACAACAAGATGAATGGAAGGAAACCTCTGAATGGTCTGATATATGTCATAATTATAAAAAAGATGGGTCACATTACGAGACATTACAAAAGTAGAATTGAAAAATCAAATGATCCAAAAAGGAAAATTGATATAAATAAGGAAATGAATAAGATGAAGATGAATGGGTGAAGAAATCCAATGATAAGACTGAAGAAAAGGTTAAGGATAGATCCGCACCTTTTGTGGGTGCAAACCCTCCTTTTGGTAATTAACTTAGATAGTTGTGTTTGAGGGGGAGATTTTAAAAGGATGTCATTCATCATCTCTTGGCTTAGTGTTGAGTTTCTCTTAGCATTGCAAAAGTATGGAAGTGATTTCTAGTGGATTCTAAGCAAGTTTAATGGTTTGGAACTTTTTTGGCGATTTTGGATATACAATGTATCAGCTTTTTGAAGAAACCCTAATTGACAACTATATATTGTTTATTCAAAATTCATTTGTGAAATTGCAATCAAAGAGAAGAAAAGAACGAGGTGAATTAAAGAAAAAAAATTCAAGGTATTTTTCTTGTTTGAAATATTTTCTAATGGAAAACCCTAATATTATTAGTGGTAATAGTGAAGCAACACCTAGTTTTGAATATAGACCTTTTATTTTGGTGTCGAATGGTTTGATTGGTGCATATTTTGTTGTTCTTGATAATGTGTTATGTAAAGAAGACATTTTTAGTTATATTCATGTTTCTTTGGAAGAATATGATCATAGTAAACTTAATGATTTTAAGAGAATTCATCTAGTAGATGGCACACAAAAAATTTAGGGTAGAGTATGCTAACCTAGGGTATAAAGGTTTAGATGCTTGGAGTGATTTTCTTATGATGAGGAGATAATTAAGATAGTCTTGAGTATAATTTATGGGGATTATCTATGATTGGATTGACTATATCAAATTTTGAAAAAAGCCCTACGAGATATGATTGGCTTATGTTTGTTAGGAACCGTTCCTACATTGAAGTCTGCAAGGAATGATGAAGTAAACAAATTGACTAGTGAGGTTGACAAGAGAGATTTGTGGATTGTTACTATTGTTAACTTAGTTGTCCAATATGCAACTATGGGAATCTCTTACAAAGTGTACTATATGAATTGTTAAGGTCTGACTTCCTCTATGATAGTATTTGTGGCTTATAAGACGGTGAAAGAGAGTGTTGATTATGATCTATGTGAATTATTGAGGTGAAAATTGTTGGATAACCTCTGGTTAATGAAGATTGAATTATACCCCTTTCAGTATGGTTCACAAGTATTGTGTGTTTGGTATTTCACTTTCTTAATGCATTACTTGGATTGAACAATATAGCATGGAGACGAGATGTTTTGATAAGTGCTTAGATTAGATAATATTTAGATAATTGAGATGCTACTTACATCATAAGTTCTTTTTGGATATTCAGAAAGAGTTGGTTATGAGGAATCAAATTCCTCTGAAGACTATTGAATGGTACAAAGATGACATTACTTTCCTAGAGGATAAGGTCAACTATTTAATTGAAACTATTATTTTTATAAGTTCATGGGTAGATAAGCTTCCTTATGAAGTATCTAAAGATGAATACATTAACATTGTGGAAATAATTATTAAGATACCTAAAGATGTAAATGCAAAAAGATATGGAACTTATGAAGAGATTATGAGTAGATGTGTTGGAAAGATATCTGACAAGACTGAATTGGTGTCAGAAGGCAAGAAAGTGAGGAAATAATTTGAGGAATCATTTTCTTCTTCTTCTAAGGTGCCAGAAGGTAAATGAATATCAAAGGAATCTACATAAGTTTTCATTGTTGAAAGTGATGAAGAAAACTTGGAGAAGGCTAGTTTGCAAAAGAGTGCTTTAGCTAGGAATTTGGTAATTGTTTCCCCTGCCTCTTTTGAGGAAGGATTATTTGATGAAAATAGAGTTATTGAGATTGTTGTGAAGCTTGATGGTTTGAAAAGAGTTGGTGAGTTGTATCTTACTATTTTTTCCTATGATCGGGATATTATTGAACAAGCGTGTTTTAGATATTTTCTCTGGAACATTCTTGTTCCTTTAAATGTTGATAATGTTCTTCAAGAAGCGTTGATTCAGTGGATGGCTACTCTTTCTTGTGATGATATTCAATCTAGTGAACATTGCATTGAAGGAAATGTATCAAAGAAGATGACTAAAAAGTTCTTGAAGGCACATCATGATCTTAAGTTGAACCTATTTAATTTTAGAAGGATGATGAGCCATGTAGCTCAATTGTATAGATATTTATTAAGGTGGTATACATCTACAAAATAGTTCAAAGATAAAATAGACTCCAGTGAGTCTCAACTTATAAAGTTAGCCCAATCCATTAACATTTATAAAGGTATGAATGGTGCAGTGAGGTCCAAGGCTCAAGATCTTCATTTTTCAGTTGTCCATGAGGAAAAAGCAGAGAGAACAATATGTAAAACTATTTTGTGGACTCAAGAATTCTATGGAATTGCAGTTGTCCACTTTTTTCAGGTTGTTGGTTGATGTGGAAAGAGTTGAGCAAAGTGTTGTTAACTCATATGTCTTTGATGTTGTAGTGAGTCTATGTGTTGATTGTGAATATCAGAGTGGGATTTTGTCCACTACTATTCATGCTTGGAACTCTTCTTTTATTGCTTTGAAGAATCAGTACAAGGATATTTGGCTTGGCAATGTTTGACAGGTATTTTTATTTTCTTTTTTGAGTTGCAATTTTTGATCTATATGGTTTTTGACTTAAGGAGTCACCCTTTGTCATTGTTGTCAAAGGGGAATAAATATCGATAGGGGGAGAAAAAACTGAATAAGTTTTTTGTTTTGCCATCAATGACAAAGGGGTAGATTGTTGCACATATGGATATCATTGTTGTCATTGATGTCAAAATTTTGTTGCTAGTGATCTAGATATATGTATATATGTTCAACTCCTGCAAGGTGTATTGATTGGGGTCTTGGTCTGGATGTCTATTTTTTATATTTTTATGTTACAAAATTAATTGTGGATTCATGTTGTATAGATGAAATGAAGCATGGTGATGATTTAATGAGTTTCTAAGAGTTTGGTGCTCCTTATTTGGTCCATAAGTGCTTCTATTTTCTTTTGTGTTCCTATGGTGAAACTATTTGTGGTCCAAAATTAATGTTTGTACTAGATATATGTCCAATTATTATATTGTCCATTTGGATTGCTTTGCTTATTGTAACTATGTTATTGATCAAGATGTTTTGGTTCTTTTGGGATGAATAATTTTCTTTTAGGTCTGTAATAAGAGACTATGTATTTAACATATTGATTATTGCATTAGTTTGTGTATATTGCTCTAAGTGGTTGTCCATAAAGGTTTTTGGTGTTAATAAGAAGGTGTTTGAAGCAATCACCGGTTAGGAGGGACCTCAAAGAGATCAGTCAAGACCAGTCAGCAAGTGTAAACACAAAAAAAACACAAAGACATGATGGAGGCAATGTAGAAGAGATTGAATTATAACATGAAATTGAATACAACCAATCGGTAATAACTAGGTTATAGAAGCCAGCTCACAGGCCTGCTAAAACATGTTCAAAGTACAAAATAGTTCACCACCGGGACCTCAAATGTTAAGATCTATCTACTATGCTCAGTCTACCTTCTTCGTTGCATTCTAATGCTCTATTACAATGATTTATACAATCCAAGGGGATTAGGTTGGCCCAAAAAGGGATCAAAACCCAAAGAACATGACCTAATGTGTAAAACCAACAAAGTCAGCCTCTACCAAAGAAATTCCTTCAAAAAATCCAAAGGGTGAAGTGTAGATCACAGGAAAAGGTCAGCCACATGCCAACATCAGAATCAACACTCAAGGCTCCACAAGCTTTAGAAGGTGTCCAGTAGATCACAAATGCAAATAGGTCCAGGCAACCAATAATAGGGAACTGTCAACTGGTAACAAGAAACTATCACAGAAACTGGTAGTGATAACTTGCCGAAAAATGATCCAAATGCTCCATAATTTGGGAATAAGGAAGATGATTAAGTCTTCAAGAAAAATCCAACTCCATAGGATCCAGTGAGCCAAATCTAGGACACACATAAAGAAATGTTGAAACTGCAAACAGAAAGCAAAACAAAAAGGAAATATTTTGATGAATAATGATGAACAGTAAATACTCAACAGATACTGAGAGGGGGGGGTGAATCAGTAGGGACAAAAACTTCTTCAACAACTTAAACTGTAAAGACTACACAAACTGGTAAACAATATCACCAATCTAAATCAAGGCACTGCTAGTAAAACATAGTATGACTGTAACAAACATAAACTAGTAACATCTAGATCTTCTCAAAACCTAATATCTCATCTAAATTTTCACCCATATGCTTAAGCAAGTAATACATCAGAAATACAATGGCCATTGGATCAACTTGCATTACTGCTTAACAGAAAACACTAAAACGTCACATGAAAAAGCATCACTCATAACACACTGATTTTTCACGTGGAAACCCAACTAGGAAAAACCACGGTGGGGATGAATACCCACAAGTTGTTCTTGAACTCTTCTAAAGTTCTCTCTATTAGGAGCCTAGTCTAGTTAAAGACTTTACAATAGTTTCTGCTAGGAACCGATCTTGCTAGGGATCACCCAGTTAAGGGATGGCTAAATACCCGGTTAGAGGTTAAAACCCTGTTAAAGGTTACCTTGTTAGAGGATTTGAGGAACTCAATGATTTTGAGTCACCCTGTTAAAGGATTTACAAAAAGATTGTTAAAGTTACCCGGTAAAGAGATTTCCATCTACTAAAATGGTTAGAAGTCAACAAGTAATACATTGATATGATAACAACACTTAATGCCAAGGCAGATCCACTTCAGTTCCTTTACATCTGCAATTACACTTTGTAGGTATCTACTCACTTCTCTGGTCTGGCAAGAATCACCTCACATACAATCATTTGCCAACAACTTCAAATAAAAATCATCATCGACCTTATAGACAACAATTAGGTCGGTGACCAAAACCTAAAACCCTAAGCATCTAGGTTTACAATACAGTCGGTCCAATCCTGGCCATTTGAACACATTTCATAGGGTAAAATAATCTTGAACAAATCTCAATACATTCTCCATCGTTCGTTCTTCACTACTTCTGGAAGCTGATAACCCATCACGTGCTCTCCACCATTTACTAAGATTTTGCACATTCCTGAGGTAGATAGAATCAATCTTCTTCATGCAAGTTCCTCAAGGAGATTCTTCACGTGCACAAGGATGACATGGCAACATGATCTAATCTTCATTTCAATGCTAACTCATCATAGGATGTCATCAGTCGAATCACACGGACTTGGAATGCATCAACTAGAAACCCTGAAGTTGAGACTACCAATCGGTAGTCATATCAAATGAAACCCGGATACAAACTTTGCATATACTAGTTCACACCAACATACCGGTTCACTTTTTGCATATACCAATTCATACCATCAAACCGGTTCACTTGCCAGTTCACTTGCCAGTTTGCTTACTTCAATATACCGGTTCATACTCCAACATATTGACATCATCTACAATATACTGGTTCATACTTTAGCATATTAACATCAATGACAACATACAATCCCATCATGTCATCAAACTTCGCACATATGCCAACATATTTTTGGTTGATGCAATATTGCTATGAACTAGGGATGCTCTTGCAACAGACATCCGGGGTTGTTGAAAAAAAAGTGAGTCTCTCACTTTGCCGAGGCTAGAGGAAAACCAAGGTGATCTACCTCTGCTTGAGAAATCCAAGATGAATCTTCAACTAGTCTGTCCTTCCACTTCACAAGACACTCCTTATACTGACTTCTTCGGGTACTACGCCCAATCCTACTATTGGAAATGTCTTCAATCTGATCCAGTTCCTTCTGAGGCAACTCTTTCTCCAAGTTTACAATACCGACCTCATTGAATTATGGTTCATGATACTCATGAAGATCTGCAATGTTAAACACAGGTGAAATACTCAAACTATCTAGTAACTCCACTTCATATGCATTCCCAGAACTAAACTTTCTCAAAATCCTACAAGGTCCAAACTTTTTCATCTACAAATTGTTATAAGTTCCAACTGGGAATCTTTTCTCAGATACACCATCAATTCATTGCCAAATTCAAATTCCTTATGTCTCCTCTTCTAATCTTCCTTCTCCTTATACTTTCTATTCATGTCCTCCAAATTTTTCTTAACTTGAATATGTAAGTCCTTCATGTGATCTGCAAATTCTTTTGCTTCTGAACTTCTCCGGTCTTCACTACTAATATCTCTTAATTATAATATACCTCTAGGATGCACTCTGATAACAATCTCAAAAGGTCTCCTTCTGGTACACCTGTTTACTGAATTGTTAGAGGCAAACTCTTCTTGTGTAAGGATCAAATCCCAGCTTCCGGTTTTATCTCTAACTAAACATCTCAACAAGTTTCCCAACTTCGGTTATATACTTATGTGTGTCCATCAGTCTGTGGATGAAAAGTAGAACTAAACTTCAAATCTATTTTCTTCTTCTTCCAAAGTGCTCTCCAAAAATAGCCATCAAACTTAGTGTCTCTAACTGAAACTATGCTCTTAAGTAATCCATGCAATCTCACTACTTCCTTGAAAAATAGGTCTGCTACATGTAATGCATCTAATTTCTTATTACAAGATATGAAATGAGCCATCTTTGAGAATCTATCCACTACCACAAATATAGAATCATTCCCTCTTAGTGTTTTAGGCAATCCAAGTATGAAATCCATGCTCATATCCTCCCAAGTTCTTACCAGTACTACCAAAGGTTTATACAATCCCACATTCTGACTACTACCCTTTGCAACTTGAAAAACTCTACAAATTTGCACATATTTCCTAACATCCTTATGAATCTGGGGCCAGAAGTACTACTCACTCACCAATGCTACTGTTTTGTCAATACTAAAATGTCTAGCTAATCCTCCATTGTGTTTCTCCTTTATTAGATTCTCCCTCATAGAACTCTTAGGTATGCACAACTGAACTCCTCTAAATAACATCCCATCCTAAATGAAATAATCCAACCACTTTCTTCCATCCACCATAACCAATTCTCTACATTCTCTCCAAGGTTTTGTAAAATCTAGGTCATCATCATACAAAGTCTTCAATTCCTCAAATCCTAATACTGTCACTCTCATCTCTGTCAGCAAATTCCTTCTCCTACTCAATGCATCAACAACTTGTTAGATTTCCCACTTCTATGCTTCAATACAAAGGTGTAACTCTCTAAAAACTCTATCCATCTCATATGTCTCTGATTCAACTTACTCTAACTATTCAAATATTGCAAGACTTGATGATCCGTATACAACACAAACTCCTTAGGCAACTGATGATATGATGAACCAATAAGGATCTGGTCATTTACTGAGAGGGAGGGGGGGTGAATCAGTAGATAGAAAACAAACTAAACTTTCACCAAAATTAATCCCAACTCATAAACAACTTGCAAAACTAACAGGTTTAGATATTTTACCAAAATTGCAACTACTCTATGAAGTTTACTGGTTGACCAAAATATCAATATAATAGTGTAATAGATCTAAAACACACATACCATTTAACCAAAGCATTAAACCACTTTACTAACATTAGTATAGCTCATTTTAGATCACTTTCAGTCATCTCAACATATCTAAGTGGCTTTAATAGTTAAACATATTAACCATATCAAAACATATAACAACAAAATCATTCACCACTTGACATAATGATTTTTGACGTGGAAACCCAAATGGGAAAAACCACGGTGGATATGAATACCCATGAGTATTCTGAACCCTTCTAAAGTTCACACTATTAGGAGCCAAGCCTTGTTAGAAGCTTTACAAAAATGTCCTATTAGGAATAGATCTAGTTGAGGATCACTCGATTAAGGGATTGACTACAATACCCTGTTAAAGGCAATACCCTGTTAGGAGTAACCTTGATAGAGGATTTAAAATCCAAGCTAATGGATCACCTAGTTGGAGGATTTAGAAAGCACCAAGACTATTAAAGCTTACCTGATTAAGGGATTTAACTATTGTAATGGTTAGAGAACAACAGGGTTTTTGCTAATCTGGTAATAGCACTATCTTGCTTAGTCAGATCCTTTTATACTCCTATCTGCCTTCAAAAAATTATGTAGATACTCCTTCTGGTTTGACAATCAATCACACTACCACACTTAACCAAATTTCCAACACAATTACGAACAACTCATCGACCTTAAAAATAAATACAATAGGTTGGTAACACATCACAAAACCGAAGATCTCATAGAGATTACAAACATATAGGTTCAAACATGACTATTGGATTATATAGAAATCAACTACAAATTATTCAAGACAACTTCAACCACTCCTAGATCACCGCATATTGGATCATGTAACTCATCATGCGTTATTCACTTCATGCTATGCATTTGCTCATTCCCAAGATAAAACAGTTATCTCTACATGCCAAAACCACTTTGAAACTCATCACGTGCATCATGCATACGTGGCATCTCCATCTTCGATCACCATTTGATTATAGATCAACATAATCGATTCACCAAGCTCCATCAGTTAGGGTTTGATGTATCAATAGGTTAGGGTTACTGGTTGATCACTCTACTTCAAATACCAATACCGGTTTCCATCACTGCTCAACTACCGGTTGCATTACTACATCACTATCGGTTGCAATACAGTTCCATTACCAGTTGCTATTGACATCAATGACAACACTCTACTTCATTAATGCAATCTTCATGCAATGCCAACAATCTCCCCCTTTGGCATTGATGTCAATACAAATATCAATATCCTTTTGATTGTGATGATTAAGAGTAATGCACATACATAGGTAAAGGAATCATGGTTTACATTTTCCATGTACTCTCATTCAACTATATCTTCATGTCTTCATCTGGTAACTAGGTATCAATCATATACAATTATTCTCCCCCTTTAACAACAATACCAAAGTGAATATCAATATCAGTTGGTTAAACATTCCATGCTTCACCGATCTGAAACAACAATCTGCAACTTTTTGCTCCGCCTATGGGATAGCTCCACTCTACACCAATACTACTTCAATATTTTCAGTAAGCTCCGGGACTAATGTCTTCCACATCCTCTTAATTGACCTCATGTAGGTGTACAACCCCTAGTTGATCTCTAAGATACTCAAAAGTAGCCTTAGGCAGAGGTTTAGTAAAGATATCCGCTATTTGTTCCTTAGTAGATACATGCTCTAGTGACACATCTTTACTCTACACTTTCTCTCTCAATAAATGATACTTCCACTCAACATGCTTGGTTCTTGCAGGAAACACCGGGTTCTTTGAAATATTTATTGCACTGGTGTTATCACAGAAAATCCTTATCGGTTCTATAATCTTCAACTTGAAACCTTCTAGAATATGTTTCATCCAGATTGCTTGGGTACAACTCATATATGCTGCAACATATTCAGCTTCTACATTTGACTGTGATATACAACTTTGTTACTTACTACTCCAAGACACAAGCCTTCCACCAAGAAAGAATGCTCCTCTGGTTGTACTCTTCCTATCATCAACATTTCCTGCCCAGTCTACATCTGTATAGAATTTAAAATCAAAGTTACCTGAATATGGATACCATAATCCATAATCAATTGTGCCTTTCAGATGTCTAAAAGCTCTTTTAGTTTCTACCATGTGTGTCTCCTTAGGAATTTTTTGAAATCTGGTAACTAATCCAGCTACATGAGCAATATTCGGTCTGTTGTTGACAACATAATGTAGTTTACCTATCATTGACCTATACTCTTTTTCATCCACTGATGCAGAATCATTCCAATTTACAACTTGTAACCATTGGTGTTCCAACTGGTTTACAGTCTCCCATTCCAAATGTGTTCAATACTTCTTTCACATATTTGGACTATGTGATAAAAATACCATTCTTCATTTGTTGAATTTGCAAACCTATAAATTTTTTTATCTCTCCTACCAGAGACATCTCAAATTCACTTTTCATCTCATTAGGAAAGTCATCACACATGTCATCATTGCCTCCAAAAATAATATCATCCACAAATACCTCACTAACCAGTATCTTATCTCCTTTAGTATTGAGATATATATTATTGTCTTCATTAGTTCTTTGAAAACTTATCTTCACCAAGTGAGAATGTAGTCTTTCATACCATTCCCTAGGTGCTTGCTTCAAACCATATAGTGCCTTGTGTAGTTTGCACACTGTAGCGTCCTAAAATTGCGACACTTGCAATTTTGACTGCATTTGGGTCTTCACGATGCCGATGCAACATGAAACCTAAATGGAGACCCTGAAACTTGTTCATGACATCAAAAACTGCATTTTTCAGCACCCTGGCCTGATCCTCCTTGCACCCTGTTGTCCCGAGAGGTGGGACCATGGCGCCCAGCGCCCTGGTCCTTCAGGACTAGGGCACCCAGTGCCCTAGTCCCCCAGGACCATGGCGCCCAACACCTTGGTCCATGGCCCTATTTTGGGCCTGGTCTCTTTTGGGGCATCAGGTCTTTATGTTTGCAAATTGGAAAATAATGTTTCCTGGTCGGCCTAAGGTCGGGAAAATTGGTCTATCAACCCTAATTGACAAGTATATAAACCACTTTTCCTCTCCTAGAAAGGGAGGAGGAAAAACATAGATGGAAAAAAAGGGCGGAAACGATATTCAAGCATTCAAGCATTCAAGCATTCAAGCATTCAAGCATTCCTTCAAGCAATTGAGCATTCTAAGTCTCCATTCAAGGCTAAGTGTTGCATTCAAGACAAGGATTCAACCATTGAAGAGGAGATCACATACAACATACAACATACTACATACATTACACCTTCGCATGTAAGGATACAAACATTCTTACAACAAGGTATCAGTACTTGTTTACATTACAAACATTTACATTTATAGCATTCTCATTTCTTGGTTAATTCCAAAACCGGGGTTTGACCTAAAGGCAAACCCCTCATCCCTAACCCCCCAATCATCCTCTCTTTTCTGTGTGTAGGTTGCAGGTACGCGGCTGTAATTGAAGATCTGGAATCCTTGTGCAGAGACGAACAGATCCCCCTTCGTTTCACGGATTTTTCGGAGGACCGTGTGCATGCTGGGCGCCATCGTCCCATCAACTTTCGCTCAAATTTGCAGAACAACACCATCTCGACATTTCACTGCTAATTCCAGGTCCGCAGCTTCATCCCATATCCCTATCTCTGTTTATAAGTGAATCTTTCTTGCTTCTACATGCATTCCTAGTTCAATCTTTCTATCTACATTCTTTACAAAAGAGGGTATCCTTGATGTCACAACCCTTGAAACTCATTTAGAATCCAATCTTGCATTGCATGGGATTGGATCTTGTGGGTTTCAACCCCTCTTTTGAATGTAAAGTCTCCCCTAAGTGAAAACCATCAACCCTAGTGACTCCCCCTTCTCTCTCCTTGGAGTTGGGGAGGGGAGAACGACTAGGGTTCAATTTTTTCGCTTTACACACACCATATCATTTTCTTTAGTCAAATCATAACCATCTGGCTATTCAATGTAGACTTCCTCTTCCATTATTCCATTTAGAAATGTTGGCTTCACATCCATCTGATATACTTTGAATCCTCTGTATGCATAAAATGCAAGTAGAGTCCTAACACCTTCCAATCTTGCAACTGGTGCAAATGTATCACCATAGTCTTCACCTTCTTCTTGCATAACCTTTCATACCAGTCTGGCTTTAGTTCTGACCACTACTCCATCTTCATTCAGTTTAATCTTGAATACCCATTTAGTACCTATTACATTCTTTTTCTTCGGTCTAGGTACCAATGACTAAGTATTATTCTTCTCCAACTGGTCAAGTTCTTCTTCCATAGCCTTGATCCAATGATCATCTCCAAAAGCTTCCTTTGTTGTTCTAGGCTCAATAGTGGAGATCATACAAGAATTCTCTCTTATTCTTTTTCTGGTTAACACACAAACATCTTTATCCCCAATAACCTGATCAGGATTATTATTGAGTCTAACATACCTTGGAATAACATGATCATGGTCTTCAGGTTCTTCTTCTTCACTTTCTTAATCTTCTACATAATCTACCTTTTCAGGTTGAACTGGTGCTACAGTTACATTTAACCAACTTCTGACTTCACTGGTTCTGGTTCCAAAACCAAAATGTAAGGTTCATCTTCCTCCTTTTCCTTACTAATTTCTCCTGAATCTTCAGGAAACTCATCCACTCAAACATTAGCACTTTCAATGATCTTCTTTGTCTGGTTGTTGTAACACTTGTAGGCTTTTCTCTTGGTGGAGTAACCAAGAAATATGCCTTCATCACTGTTAGCATCAAACTTACCAACATAGTCACCTCTCTTGATAAAACATTTGCTACCAAAAATATTAAAGTAATTGACATTAGGTGATCTACCGTACCAGTATTCATAAGGAGTTTTATCTTTACCTCTTTTAACCAGTATCCGGTTCATTGTGTAGACAGTTGTGCTGATAGCTTCTCTCCAAAATATCTTAGCTACACCTCCTTGTATTAGCATAGTCCTAGAAGCTTCAACAACTGATCAGTTGTTCTTTTTTGCAATACCATTTCGCTGTGGTATCCTAGGTGCAGAAAGCTGCCTCTTAATTCCATTGTCTTCACAATATCTAGTGAATTCCTCTGAAGTAAATTCACCACCTTGATCAATTCTTAGGCACTTAATATTTCTTCTACTTTCTTTTTCAACTAAGGCTCCGAATGCCTTAAACTTGCTAAAGGTTTATGTTTTGTCCTTAAAGAATGTGACCCATATCATTCTTGAGCAATCATCAATAAAAATCATAAAATACCGATCACCTTGAATACTTCTAGTCCTTATCAGTCCACAAAGGTCGATATGAACCAAATCTAGCAAATATTTTGTTGAGAAATATTTTCTCTTAAAAGTTGAGGATGTCATCTTCCCTAACTGACATTCCTTACATAGAGCATTCACAAGTTTTTCCAACCGAGGCAAACCTCTTATTGATTTGGACTTACTGAATTTAACAATGTTATCAAAATTTACATGACAGAATATTTGATGCCAAAGCCAACTATCGTCTAGTTTTGCAATTAAACAAATGTTGACTTTAGAACTTAAATGAAATAAGTTACCTTTTGTTTGCTTTCCGGTAGCATCAGTTCACCTTTTCTTCCATAGATTTTGCACATCCCATTCTTGAATTCCAGTGGATAACCTCTGTCAGTGAGTTGAGCTACACTCAAAAGATTGTGTTTCAGTCCTTCAACCCAATAGACATCATTTGCACTCCTCTTACCATTAAGAGAGATGGTTCCCTTTCCTTTTACCATGCAGGGTGAGTCATTCCCAAATCGCACAACACCTCCATCAAATTCCTTCAAAGTAAGAAAATTACTTCGGTCACCAGTCATGTGGTGTAAAAAACTACTGTCTATAATCCAATCATTAGAACTATCCATGTGAGAGACTAACACCTTCTGATTAGATGTCTCTTCTTTAATGGAAACAAAGATAATGTCCTAATTTGCATCTTCCTCTGATTCCTCATCTGTAATTCCTCCATCCACTGCAATGAGACAATCTCTTTTACCTTTGCCTTTGTACTTCTTATACTTCTCACATTTTTGCTCATTATCTCCATTTGGACAGTTAGCGACAATATGTCCAATTCGGTTACATGCAAAACACTTCGAAGGTAATTTACCTCTATATTTACCAGTACCTCTAGGTAACTACTTGGCTAGCAATGATTCAAGCTCAATCAAACTATCTTCATCATCAACCTCTCTACTAGATCTAGACTCATGACTGCAACTAGCTTCTCTTCTTTTCCTTACCGGTGGATTTAAAATTGAAGATCTAAATGCAAATTCTGATCTCTGAACACTTCCATCAAAACTATTTAATTCAAATGTAGTTAATTTACCAATGATGGAGTCAAGAGTTACCTTTGATTTATCAATAGACTTGAGTTCTTGAATGGATGCAACTCGGATAGCGTAGACCAGTAGAAGGGTTCTCAACACCTTGCTAACCATTATGGTATCCTCCATTGTACCACCAGCACTTTCAATCTCACCGACTATCTCCTTGATCCTCTGACCATACTATTGAATGTTTTCACCTTTAGCCATCCACATATCATCAAATTTACCTCTCAAACTCTCTTGTTTGGCAATCTTAACATGCTCATCACTACTATAGATATCCTCAAGTTTCTTCCACACTTCAAATGTAGTCTCCAATCCATGGACATCAACATACTCTAAATCAGATAAGGAACTCATAATGGCCTCCAATGCTTGATTATTCTCTTGTTGCTCCTTCTTTTGATCATCTGACAAAATCCCACTAGGCAAGTTATATTTAGTAAGAACATGTTCCCAATATTGACTTCCTAATATTTTTATATAGATCTTCATCCTATCACTCTAGATTTTGTAATTTTCCCTATTGAACTACATACCTTCTTTCTTCATCATGTTCTCCTAGATCTTTACCTCAAGTTGTTAGGCTTAAACACAAGAGGACTTGAAATGCTCTAATACCAATTGATGATATGATGAACCAATAAGGATCCGGTCAACTATTGAGAGGGGGGGTGAATCAATACATAGAAAACAAACTAAACTTTCACCAAACTTAATCCCAACTCATAAAGAGCTTGTGAAACTAACTTGTTTAGATAATGTACCAAAACTGCAACTACTCTGTCAAGTTTACCGGTTGACTAAATTGTCAATATAATAGTGTAATAGATCTGAAACACACATACCATTTAACCAAAACATTAAACCACTTTACTAACATTAGTAATAGCTCATTTCAGATCACTTTCGATCATCTAAACATATCTAAGTGTCTTTAATAGTTAAACATATTAACCATATCAAAATATATAACCACAAAATCATTCACCACTTGACACAATGAATTTTGATGTGGAAAACCAAATGGGAAAAACCAGGGTGAGGATGAATACCCACAAGTATTCCGAACTCTTCTGAAGTTCATCCTGTTAGGAGCCAAGCCTTGTTAGAAGCTTTACAAAATGTCTTGTTAGGAACAGATTCAGTTAAGGACCACCCAGTTAAGGGATTAAATACAATACCCTATTAAAGGAAATACCCTAATAGGAGTAACCTCGATAGAGGATTTCAAATCCAAGCTAATGGATCACCTAGTTAGAGGATTTAGAAAGCACCAAGCCTGTTAAAGCTTTCCCTATTAAGGGAGTTAAATTTTGTAATGGTTAGAGAATAATAGTGTTTTTGCTGATATGGTAATAGCACTATCTTGCTTAGTCAGATCCTTTTATGCTCCTATCTACCTTCAAAACATTCTCTAGATACTCCTTCTAGTTCGGCAATCAATCATACTACCAAACTTAACCAAATTGTCAACTCAATTACAAACAACTCATCAACCTTAAAAATAAATATAATAGGTTGGTAACACATCATAAAACCTAAGATCTCATAGAGATTACAAATATGTAGGTTCAAACATGACCCTTGGATTACATAGCAATCAACTGCACATTGTTCAAGACAACTTTGACCACTCTTGGATCACCGCACATTGGATCCTATAACTCATCAACCGTTATTCACTTCATGCTATGAATTTGTTCATTGCCAAGATAAAATAGTTATCTCTATGCACCAAAACCACTTTGAAACTCATCACATGCACCATGCATACATGGCATCTCCATCTTCGATCACCATTCGATCATAGATCAACATAACTGATTCACCAAGCTCCATCGGTTAGGGTTATCGGTTGATCACTCTGCTTCAAATACCAATACCAGTTTCCATCACTGCTCAACTACCAATTGCATTACTACATCACTACCGGTTGCAATGCAACTCCATTACTAGTTGCTATTGAAATCAATGATAATACTCTACTTCATTAATGCATTCTTCATGCAATTCCAACAACAACAAGTAATGTCTCCACTTCTTCAAGGCTTGAACTATGGAATACAACTCTTGATCATCCATTGAATATCTCATCCAGGCATCATTTAATTTCTCACTAAAATAAGCTACTTCTCTCCCTTCTTGACTCAAGACTTCTCCTATAGTTGTTCCACTTGCATCACAATCTAGTTGAAATGCTTTATTGAAATCCGGTAAAGCTAACACAAGATGCTCAGTCACTTTCCTTTTCAACAACTCAAAAATTTTGTTTGCTCTAGTGGTCCAGTTTAATTCCTTCTGATCTCCCCTCATGGTCTTAGTCATAGGGTTATAAATCGAACTTAAATTTCTGATGAACTTCTGGTAGAAACTAGCCAATCCATGAAATGATCTTACCTCTCCAATGCTTTCCGGTGTAACAATTGCTTTTACTTCCTCAGGTTCCATCTTCAAACCATCCTCATACATCACAAATCCCAAATAGACTAACTCATCCTTCATGAAAGTACACTTCATATTATTTATCAACAACTTTTCTTCTCTCAACCTTTGCAAAACTTGTCTCAAAAGCAACAAATGCTCCTCTTTTGTCTTACTGAAAAATCAGAATGTCATCCAAATATACAATAATAAATTTACCCTAGAATTTCTTCAATACCTCATTCATCAGTCTCATGAAAGTACTCGATGCATTAGTTAACCCAAAAGGCATTACCAACCATTCATGCAATCCTTCGTTTGTCTTGAATGTTGTCTTCCACTCATCTCCCTCCTTGATCCTGATCTGATGATATCCACTCTTCAAATCTATCGCTCCACTCAAATAGTCCATTATGTCATCCATCCTAGGCAAAGGAAACTAATATTTCATTGTGATTTTGTTTATTGCTTTGGAATCGGTACACATTCTCCACTCTCCATTCTTCTTAGGTGATAATACTACTGGTACTACACAAGGGCTCAGAATTTCTCTAATCAAACCTTTCTTCAAGAGCTCCTGCACTTGTCTATTTAGCTCTTCATCCTCTATCGGTGTCATCCAGTGTGCAACTTTGTTAGGCAAACTAGATCCGAGAACTAGGTCCATGTAATGACATATACTTCTCATGGGTGGAAATCCATCATGCAAATTATCTGAAATGATGTCTTCATATTCTGTCAACAAATCTTTTATCTCTTCTAGTTGTTCCTCTTCATGCCCTGGATTCTCAGTCTTCCTAGGAATTAAGGGAAAACACACATTATCATGTCTCAATCCATCCAGGAATTCCTTCCATCTACCAAACAGATTCTACCATTCATACTTTCACTCTTCAAAGGTTCCTCCAAGGGCAACGAGGTTTTCTTCATCCCATTGGCCACAATAGTGTATGCATTCTTCCTCCCATCATGTATTGCATGTCTATCAAACTACCAAGGTCTACCCAACAAAAGATGACAAATATCCATAGGCATAATATCACACAAGACTTCATCATGATAATTCCCAATTTTCAATTTCACCGAAAATTGCTCACTTACTAAGAACTTATGTTCATCCTAAATCCATGCTATCTAATAAGGTTTAGGGTGTTTCAATCCCTCCAAATTCAACTAATTCACCATCTATTCTGAAACAAGATTATCTGAACTACCACTATCAATAACAAATTTACAACACTTACCTTATACCTTACATCTGGTCTTGAACATTTTTTTCCTTTGCAAGGGCTCTTCATCTCTCCCAGTATGACACAAAGCTCCCCTCATCATCAATAGTTCTCCATCTTCCGTTTCATTGTCTGATCTGGTGAGGTTTTCTTCTACCACTACTTCTCTTCTGGTATTCTCTATCTTCTTACACTCAAAAGAAGGATGTCCTTCTCCTCCACACTTAAAGCAAGTTCCTCTAAATGTTCTCTTGTCTTGTCTTCCAAAATTCTCATATCGGTAGCCATTTTGTTCTCTCCTCTGGTATAAATTTCAATCATCTTTCTAGTATGAATTAAATTCTTTGTTCACTTCCTTGTCCTTGTTCTAATTTGTATAGGTTCCTCTACCTCTGGTATATCCTATGGAGAACCTTCCATCTCTGCCTCTCTGCCTCTTCTCATGTCTTTTGTTTATCTTTTCTTCTATCTTCAAGGCATACTGGTAACCTTCTTCAAAACTCTGTAATTTGATCAAACTGAGTTCATCTTGTATAGACACCGACAATCCATTCAAATATATTGCAACTTGTTCAACTTCATCATTAACATGCCTGGATCTAATATTCAACTTATAAAATACTTTGGTGTATTCCTTCACACTAGATTCCTTCTGTCTCAAATTTTGCAACTTTCAGAATAGATTCACTTGATAATCAGCTGACATAAATTTTTATTTCAACTTAGCAATCATCCGACCCCATGTCTTTATCTTCTCTTTACCTCTTCTATGTCTATCAACCTGCAAATACTCCCACCAAAGAGATGCATGACCTTTCAATCGTGTATAGGCATATTTCACCTTCCTTTCTTCTGCAATGTTTTCAAAATGAAAATATTTCTCCATCTTTGAGATCTAATCCATCAATTCACCAGAATCCAATTTTCCATCATATTCTAGTGGGTTAAAATGAGGTTTAGTATTCTCCCTACTCAAAACCCTCAAAAACCTTTCCTCATTCGGATCAACTGCTGGTGGGTTTACTTGTTCTGTTGAGGCTTCTTCTCCTTCATCTTCACTCACATCTTCGATGTGTCGGCCTCTTCTTTGGGCTGTCTTCATGGCTTCCAACTGAGCTGCTATTCCTTGCAACATTTCCATCATAGTCTGCATTCCCACATGCTCCACCATTCCTAGTTCCTCTTTGTGCCATCATTTACTCCAATCCTCTGCAGCTGCAGGTTGGGTCCATAGTCCACCACCCTACAACAAAATTCCCAGGACAATGCAATCTTCAGAATGAAAACTCACTTAGATACCACTTGAAGCAGTCACTGGTTAGGAGGGACCTCAAAGAGAGCAGTCCAAACCAGTCATCAAGAGTAAACACAATGGAAACACAAAGACATGATGGACGAAATGCATAACAAATTGAATTATAACATGAAAATTGATTAAAACCAACTGGTAATAACCGGGTTACAGAAAACAGCTCACAGGCCTGCTAAAACATGTTCAAAGTATAGAATGTTGATATTTTGGATATGTTGATATGGTTTTGTCATTGATGTCAACACTTGTCAATACTTGTCAACCTTATCAGCACTTGGAGATCTTTGGTTACGTTCACCGACAAGTCAGTGACTTATGCACAGTCACCGGTATCTGGTTCACCGACACGTTATATTGTTCATCAACACTTGGAATGACTTGGAGACTACTTGGTTATGTCGAAGACATTATTTGATCACTTAGTTTTGGCGATTTGGTTATTGGTCTATTCGGGTTTGCATATTTTTTGTTACCGGCAAATAGGTCCAGGATATGCATCGACAGGCATATCTATTCCAGATCAGCATGACACGTTATGGAGATGATTTGTTATTATTGTAAATGCATTGAGCTGACATTATGCATCGCTTATTGATTCATTTGTAATTGATTTTATTGTAATATTCTTAGTGAGCTAGCCTATTCAATTGGTCTTAGGTTATGGTATAAATGTAAGATCTCATTTATGAGATTGATATGCAATAAGGAAAAGGATTGTAATAAGGTATATGCAAAAATAAGCAGAGCTATACATGCAGACATCATTTGAAGGTTGAAGGAAGGTTTTTGTGAAGGCAATTAGAACTAAACCGGTACTGAATCCAGCATATGAAGATGCTATTTTAAGAAATACATTATCATTGGATTTAACCATCCAATTGTAGTCAGTGTGACTCCCATTTTGTGATTGAGTAGTGAGCTCTAGGCAGCTGGCCTTTCTGCATGTGCAGACTCCATATTGTACACACATACTATATGCAGTAGTATCATTTGATTGTGGGTAAGGCTTCTCACCATGGTTTTTCCCCTTACAGGGTTTCCACGCACAAATATTTGTGTTATGTGTTGTGGATTTTATTGTCTTTTTGTTTCATGTATTAATCTTTACCGATACTACAATTAACTTATAAAATTGTCTACCGACATAAAGTTTGGTTTACCGGCATTAAGCATTAAGTTTTGGTTAAGTTAATTTTGGTTTAATTTATTGGACAACTGATTCACCCCCCCTCTTAGTTGTCTCTGGGACCTAACAATTGGTATCAAAGCTTAGTCCTCTTTTTGCAGAAGTTTAACAACTTGAGGAGATCCAATGTCTTCTAACTATTTCAGGAAGGACAGTCTAAAACTTGATGGAAACAACTATGGCATATGGAAGATCAGGATGGAGACACATTTGAATTGCATTGGAAAGGAAATATGGGATGTTACAAAGAATGGTTATATTGCTCCTACTCAAGGTCAACCCAATCCACCAAACTTGGCTAAAGATGAGGAAAATGATTGCAAAGTAAGAGAAGCACTTTTGAGCACATTATCAAATTAGCAAGTCATCGGATTATTAGATAGATCTACTGCTAAAGCTATTTGGGTAAAATTGGAAACATTGAATGAAGGAGATTCCACAATCAAAATTGCAAAACTTGAATGCTTCTGGGTCAGGTATGAAAATCTGAAAATGGAAGAAGATGAAAGAATTTATGCTTTTATGGAAAGAGTAAATGAAATTGTTTTGGGTATACAATTTTGTGGAGGAACCTTAAGTGAAGATGAGATTGTTTTTAAAGTTTTAAGAGAATTGCCACCAACATATAAAATGAAAGTTACTACTATAAATGAATTAAGAACAATGCCTAATGCATCAGTATCTAGAGACACCTTGGTTGGAAAACTTTTAGCTTTTGAACTTGAGGAATTTGGTCCTATTGCTACTATTAAGATAGATCTAGCTTTCAAAGAATCATCATCATCATCTACAGCATCATCATCATCATCATCTGAGAAATCTGATTGGAAAGCCTTTTATGCAAGAGAACTTGAATAAATCAGGAAGGAGAATGAAGAACTGGAAGAGCTTGAAGCACTATTTGCAAGGAAAATGCCTAAAGGTCCAGAAGGAAGTAAGTATGAAGGTAAAGCACCATTTAAATATTTTAACTCTAATAAGATTGGTCATATGGCTTCTAGATGTCCTAATAGACATGCAAGACTAAGAGAAGAAGCTAAAAGAACATATAAGCCTAACCCTGATTATCAGAGATACAAATTCAAGAAGAATAGAGACAAATTGTTATTATGTTGATGAAGGAGTTACTAATGATTCTGATGAGGAACTGATAGGCAATGGATGGGCTTTTGTTGCTATAATAGAAGATCAACCGGCACCTACTGTTCAATCACTAGAGCAGGCCCTGGTAGCTAAAGTTGAAGATAAGGATGAATGAATTTTTGATTCAGGATGCTCACATCACATGACTGGTGATAAGAGTAAATTCTTAACCATTCAGGATTACAATGGAGGTCTAGTGAGATTTGGAGATGATAAAGCTTGTATGATCAAAGGTAAAGGAACTATATCTTTTGATGGTAAGCACACTATTGATAATGTTTACTATGTAGAAGGTTTGAAGCATAATCTTTTGAGTGTTGGTCAATTAGTTGAGAAAGGAAATCAGTTACAATTCAATAATGGTAAATGCAAAATCTTAAATAGAACTGGTTTGGAAATTGCAACCAATAATCATGTTAATAAGATGAGAGGGGGGGGGGGTGAATCATAAAAACTCACTATGCAATATATTTATCAGATTCAACCTCGGTAGCCTTTGCTGATATGCAACTATGACTGTAAATCATTCAAACTCATAATCAGATACACATAAAACATCCTAACACTTTTAACACCAGATTTAACATGGAAACCCAAATAGGGAAAAACCACTGTGGGATTTCGGACCCACTAAGAAATATACCCTTCTAGAGTATGCTCGGTTAAAAGCCAATCCTATTACAGATTACATAAACACATTGCTAGATGTGACCCAGTTAAGGGATTTCCCTCAGACTTGTTAGAGTCTTGCACTTTGTTAGAAGTGACCTTGTCAAAGGATTTCAAACACTCATTCAAAATGTTACCTTGCTAGAGGATTTACAAATACGACTGTTAGGTCCACTTGGTTAAGAGATTTCCTGTCACTTACAAAATAAATAACAGTATAAGATATATCTGCAACTTCACATCTGAAATGCTAAAGCAGACTCTATGTGCTCAAAATAATCTTGTCATAAGACTTATCTTGCTCCTTACTAGGCTTCTCGATTTGTTCTATAATCAGATATTCAATCTTCTGTGCTCGGTGACCACTGTTGTAGTATCACTATTCTTCTATTTGCCCGCATACATTGTTCATCAACAATTTCTTATTTATAAAAAATTCCTAACCACTTACTCTCCATGATCACATTTCCCATGATCAATCTTAGCCATCAGATCTTCAAACTTGACTAGGTTCATTGTATCCTTCGATCCGAAAATGTTTTATCTCACCTTGGAACTTGTATTCCTTCCTTGGAACTTGTGCTAGGTTATGACCGTTCAATCTATGTTGTAGATCTAACTCTTGTATTTTCATTGTCGTAGATCTTCAACAATCTTCTTGCACGACATATCAATCATCTATACATCTCCAGCTCATTGGCATCATTCATTTAATAATGCTTTTATCCATCCAATGCATTATGTTATTACTTGGTTGTTACTTGGTAAATACTGAACCTTACTCGGTAGATATTATGCCTTCTTTAACCAATAACGATAACCTTAGGGTTTATCGATTAGCTTCTTTGCTCGGTAACATAGAACGTTGTCAAATCTATATTCATCTATTGAATGAAATCTTTTCTCCTTCACGTTCAGTCTTTGAATACTCATTATATAGGATATCAAAATAATCAAAACAACAAAATCTCATCATTGTCTTACTCGGTAATAGTTGCCCATTGAATAACTTATTACTCCCCTTCCTTTTCATTCTTTCTGTGTCACTTACCAACATCTTTATACTTATCAAATCATACTCATTAAGATATGACAACATCATACTGAATCAGAAAATCAATTGCTTGACATCAATGACAAAATAATATTATTAAGATAGTAATCATCCTTTTGCAGTTATATCCACAATCTTCAACAACCTTCTCAATATCCTTATACCAACAAACTTACTGGAATGCCAACAATCTCCCCCTTTGGCATTGATGGCAAAACCAACTTTTAATGGGAATACCTAACTTGATTTTATTTCAATTGATTCGGATTCGAATTGTTGTTAATCTTCTCCTGTTGTTATTGAATTCTCCCCCAGTCATTAGTCTTCTCCCATCTTCACCTATTAATATTCACTAATTAGTCTTCTGCCCCTTTGACAACAATGCCAAAAAGTAAAAACTAATTCATGATTTCTTCCATTGTGAAGTAATTTGCTTGCTGAAAATACAAATGTATCATCTCAGTCTCAGTCAGAGCAACTTGTCTTCAATCATTATTGCCTGCACAACTTTAGGTAACCTCCTAAAGTGTGTAAATCAGCATCAAATCATAAATAGTTATCTTGTAGATTCATAGAATTGATGCGTTCACCGAACTCTGTCAGTGAGTGCTAGATAGGGGTAGGACCCCTAACTTACTTCTGAGATACTCAAAAGTGTCCCTTGGCAATGGCTTTATGAAAATGTCTGCTATTTTTTCCTTTGAACTAATATATTCTAGCACAAATTTCTTCTCTTGAAATTCTTCTCTGAGATAATGATACTTTATAGAGATGTGCTTTGTCTTAGAATGCATTACCGAATTCTTTGAAATGTTAATGGCACTAGTATTATCACATAATATAGTTACTGGTTCGGTAACTTTCTCATTCATTCCTCCAAGAGTTGTTTGATCCATGCAATATTGGTACAATTCAATGCTGCAGCAACACATTCAACTTTAGCTGTTGACTGTGAAATGCATCCTTGTTTCTTGCTAAGCCAACTTACTAGTCTGTCTCCCAGAAAGAAAGCTCCACCACTTCTTCTTTTCCTATCATCAATGTTTCCTGCCCAATCAGCATCAGTATAGACTTTTAAGTCAAAAACATTCCTCTTTTGATATACTAAGCCATAATCCTCAATGCCTCTCAAGTATCTGAAAATTCTCTTGATTGTTGTCATATGGGTTTCTTTGGGATCTGCAGAAAATATTGCAACTATACCCACTGCACGTGTTATATCTAGCCTGCTGTGAACCGCATATTGCAACTTTTCAATCATAGATTGGTAAAGTGTCTCATCAATAGATGCAGATTCATCATTCTTTGATAGTTTACAATTGGTAGTCGTAGGAGTACTTACAGGTTTAGAATCCTACATTCCAAATTTCTTCAAGATTTCCTTTATATACTTGGATTGAGTAATGAAAATCTCATTTTTCATTTGTAGTATCTATAAACCTATAAAATACTTTATTTCACCGATTAACGACATCTCAAATTCTTTGCACATTTCATTTCCAAAGTTCTTGCATAAAGAGTCATTTCCACTAAAAATAATATCATTAATAAATATGGTTGAAAGCAATATTCCATTGTCTTCATCATTCTTCATATACATGTTTTTGTTTTCATTTGTCCTTATAAATCCAATCTTGATTAAGTAAGAGTGCAATCTTTCATACCATGCTCTAGGTGCTTGCTTTAGACCATATAAAGCTTTGTTCAACTTACATACCTGATCTTTATTCATGTCTTCAATAAATCCTTCAGGTTGTTCATTATAAACTTCTTCTTCTAGTATACCATTTAAAAATGCAAATTTAACATCCATTTGATATACCTTGAAATTTTTGTAAGCAACATATGCTAACAATGTTCTCACTCCTTCAAGTCTTTCCACAGGTGCAAAAGTCTCACCATAATCTATTCCTTCTTCTTGAGCATAACCTTTGCAAACTAGTCTTGCTTTATTCAGAATGACCTCTCCTTTTTCATTTAGCTTGTTTCTGAAAATCCACTTTGTACCAATCACATTTTTCTCTTTTGGTCTTGGGACCAATGTCCATGTTTCATTCTTCTTGATTTGTTCAATCTCTTCTATCATAGCATTTACCCAATCTTCATTACTAAATGCCTCTTTTACTATTCTCGGTTCAAATTTAGATATCAGACATGTGTTTTGTCTCAGTTTGTTCCTTGTCATCACTAGATCATCCTTATCTCCTATAATTTGACTTGATGCACGATTTCTTCTGACATACTTGGCTAATATAGGCTCGGTAGGCTTTATTTGATCTTCTTCATCACTCGGTAACTGAGTATTTTCTTCATCAATTTTCTCGGTAGGACTTCTCAGTTGAACATATACAAACTCTTCATAATCTTCTGGTTCTTTGGAATTTCCTTCATCATTTCTTTATGAAAATTCATCAATTTTCACATTTGCACTTTCCACTATTTTGTTAGATGATTTGATCAAACATTTAAATGCTTTAACTTCTAGAAGAATAACCAACAAATGTTCCTTCCTCGCTTTTCTGATCAAACTTTCCATTTCTGTCATCTTTGTGAGCATAACATCTACTTCCAAATATTTTAAAGTAACTTACATTAGGTTTCTTGTCATACCAGATTTCATACGGTGTCTTCAAAGTTCCTTTCTTCAGTTGTACATGATTCAGGGTGTAAACTGTAGTGCTGATTGCTTCTCTCCAAAATGTTTGAGGTACCCTCTTTTCTATCATCAGGGTTCTGGCACAATCTACAATTGATTTGTTTCTTCTTTTAGCTATCCCATTTTGCTGAGGTGTTCTCGATGCAGATACTTGTCTCTTTATACCATGATCATTGCAAAATAGATTAAATTCATTTGAAATGAATTCTCCTCCTCTGTCAGATCTTAGACATTTCAACTGTCTTCCTATTTCTTTTTCAACTCTAGCCTTGTACCATTTGAACATTTGAAAGGCTTCTGATTTCTCTTTTAAAAACATAACTGACATCATCCTTGAGTAATCATCCACAAATAATATAAAGTATTTATCACCATAATAACTTTGAACTTTCATAGGACCATAGAGATCAGTGTGCACGAGATCTAAAATTCCTTTAGAAGTGTAGGACTAACTTGTAAAGCTTAACTTTGTCATCTTGCCCATCTGGCATCCTCGGCATATTGCATTCTCAGGTTTTTCCAATCTCAGTAGACCTCTTACTCGGTGCTTCTTACTTATTTTGATCAGGTTATCAAAATTTACATGATAAAACCTTTTGTGCCATAACCAGGTATCTTCTATTTTAGCATACAGACAATTGTTCTGAGTTGAGTCAAGATGAAATGTATTACCTTTTGTTTGTGTCCCGGTAGCAGCCAACTTTCCATGTTTGTCATGAACTTTGACACTTCCTTTCTGAAATTCTATTCGGTATCTTGTATTATTTAGCTGTGCTACACTCAACAAATTGTATTTCAAACCTTCAACCCAATATACATCATCACATTTAGCATTGTCAAGAAGTGTGATAGAACCTTTACCTTTCACCAGACATGGTGCATCATTACCAAATCTTACATAGCCTCCATCATAGTCTTCTTATTTAACAAACTTGTGTTTATCACCTATCATGTGATGTGAGCATCCACTATCTATGATCCAAGAATCATTTTTATTTATGTGAGATATCAAGGCTTTTTCCTCATACCTTTCTTCATCTGATCCATCTTTGATAGCCACATATACAACTTCCTCTGTCTTAGTCCCATCAGACTTATCATCATTGGATTCCTCATCAGCTACTAGGCATGTCTTTCTATCTCTCCTTCTGAAGTCTCGGTGTCCTCTATATTGGTTGTCTTTCTATTTGTCATCTCAGTATTCTCTCTTTTCACTAGATTATTTGTCAGGACAGTTAGAAGCCATATGTCCTATTATATCACAATTAAAAATTTTTAAAGGTAACTTTCCTTTATACTTACCTTTGCCTCTTGGTAACCTTCTAGCTAATAATGCTTCAAACTCTTCTTTCTTTCTGATTTCCTCATATAGTTTGTGTACCTCTTCCATGTTTTTGCGAAATCTCTCACTTCCTCCATTGTGATTTTCTTCAGTATACTTATACATTCTATCATTATAATCATCAGATTCACCAAGACGAAAAGAACTGAATGCAGATTCAACTTTATTTATCGAAGACCCATTGTTATCAAAATTACTTAACTCAAATACATGTAGCTTACCGAAAGTAGCATCCAAGGATACTGGCATGTTTGGTACAAACCTTAATTAATTGATTGTAGAGACTCGAATGGCATAAGCAGGTAGAAATGTTCTAAGCAACTTACTTGTTACATCCTTTTCTTCAATAGTTCCTCTTGCTCCTTTGATTTGATTGACAGTTTCTTTTAACCTTGTACTGTATTGGGTTATGTTGTCACATTCATTCATTCTCATGGATTCAATTTGACCTCTTAGACTATCTACTTTTGCTCTCTGAACATGTTCATCACCACCATACACAGATATAAGCTTGTTCCACATTTCTTTGGCATCAATGCAGCCTTCTAGATCATTGAACTTTGAGTTGGTTAATGCTGATGTTATTTCAATCATTGCTTGAATATGTTCTTTTTTTTCCTTTATCTCTTCCATTGTCATCGAGTAGGTGCTAGGTGCACTGTAATCATTCTCCAGATAATATGTTGCATATTCTCCAATTCCTAATAAGTGCAGCTTCATCCTTTTCTACCATGTGGAGAAACTAGACTTGTTCAACTTTGGTGCATCCCTTTTATACATCTTCAGATATTGCCTCAAGTACCTTTAAAATTTTCTTCCAAAGTCCTAAGCTCTGATACCAATTTTTAATAAGATGAGAGGGGGGGGGTTGAATCATAAAAACTCACTATGCAATATATTTATCATATTCAACCTCGGTAGCCTTTACTGATATGCAACTATGACTATAAATCATTCAAACTCATAAGCAGATACACATAAAACATCCTAACACATTTAACACTAGATTTAACGTGGAAACCCAAATAGGGAAAAACCATTGTGGGATTTCGGACCCACTAAGAAATATACCCTTCTAGAGTATGCTCGGTTAAAAGCCAATCCTGTTACAGATTACATAAACACATTGCTAGATGTGACCCGGTTTAGGGATTTCCCTCAGACTTGTTAGAGTCTTGCACTTTATTAGAAGTGACCTTATCAAAGGATTTCAAACACTCATTTAGAATGTTACCTTTCTAGAGGATTTACAAATACGACTGTTAGGTCCACTCGGTTAAGAGATTTCCCGTCACTTACAAAATAAATAACAGTATAAGATATATCTGCAACTTCACATTTGAAATGCTAAAGCAGACTCTATGTGCTCAAAATAATCTTGTTATAAGACTTATCTTGCTCCTTGCCGGGCTTCTCAATCTGTTCTATAATCATATATTCAATCTTCTATGCTCGGTGATCACTGTTGTAGTATCATTGTTCTTCTATTTGTCCGCATACATTGTTCATCGACAATTTCTTATTTATAAACAATTCCTAACCGCTTAATCTCCATGATCACATTTCCCATGATCAATCTTAGCCATCAGATCTTCAAACTTGACTAGGTTCATTGTATCCTTCAATCTGAAAATGTTTTATCTTGCCTTGGAACTTGTATTCCTTCCTTGGAGCTTGTGCTAGGTTATGACCGTTCAATCTGTGTTGTAGATCTAACTCTTGTATTTTCGTTGTCGTAGATCTTCAACAAACTTCTTGCACGACATATCAGTCATCTATACATCTCTAGCTCATTGGCATCATTCATTTAATAATGCTTTTATCCATCCAATTCATTCTATTATTACTCAGTAAATACTGAACCTTACTCGGTAGATATTTTGCCTTCTTTAACCGATAGCGATAACCTTAGGGTTTACCGACTAGCTTCTTTGCTCGATAACATAGAACAATATCAAACTTCTATTCATCTATTGAATGAAATCTTTTCTCCTTCATGTTCATTCTTCGAATACTCATTATATAGGATATCAAAATAATCAAAACAACAAAATCTCATCATTGTCTTACTCGGTAATAGTTGCCCATTGAATAACTTATTACTCTCCTTCATTTTCATTCTTTCTATGTCACTTACTGACATCTTTATACTTATCAAATCATACTCATTAAGATATGGCAACATCATACTGAATCAGAAAATCAATTGCTTGACATCAATGACAAAATAATATTATTAAGACAGTAATCATCCTTTCTCAATTATATCCACAATCTTCAACAACCTTCTCAATATCCTTATACCAACAAACTTACTGGAATGCCAACAATTTTCCTTTGTGAAAATACTAACAAATCAGACTAGAGGTAAATCTTTCATTTGAACAACAATGAGAAAGCATGTTTGATTGCACATATTGATGAAAGTTGGTTATGGCATAAGAGACTTTGCCATGTAAATTTTGATTGCATTGTGAAAATCAGTACAACTAAGGCAGTAAGAGATTTACCTAAGATTGTTAAACCTCACAATCTGGTATGTAAGGAATGTCAATTTGGAAAGCAAGTTAGAGAAACTTTCAAGAGTATTCCAAAGAAATCTAACAATGTTCTTGATTTAATTCATACTGATTTATGTGGTCCAGCAAGAACTAGAAGTATACAAGGAGATAGATATTTTATGCTAATCATTGATGACTATTCTAGAATGTGTTGGGTTACTTTTTTCAGGGAGAAATCTGAAGCATTTGGGAAATTCAAACTATTCAAGGTGATGGTAGAGAATGAAACTGACAAGAAAATCAGATGTTTGAGATCAGATCAGGGAGGTGAATTCACATCTAAGGAATTTAATACATTTTGTGAAGTGAATAGGATCAGAAGATAATTATCAGCACCCCGGACACCGCAGTAGAATGGAGTTGTTGAAAGGAAAAGCAAAACTATCTTGGATGCAGCCAGAAGTGTGATATCAGAAGAAAATCTACCTCATATATACTGGAGAGAAGCGTTCAATACAGTAGTTTATACATTCAACGGAGTTCACATCAAAGGTGAAATCGGTAAGACCCCTCATGAACTATAGTTTGGAAATACTCCCACTCTTAAATATTTCAGAATATTTGGAAGTAAATGCTATATTAGAAGAGATGAGTATATTGGAAAATTTGATCCTAGAAGTGGTGAAGGAATATTTCTTGTTTATTCATCTAGGAGCAAGGCATATAGATGTTTTAACAAAAGATTGCAGAAAATTGTTGAGAGTGCAAATGTGAAGATTGATGAACAGTTTAGAAGAAATTCAAGGTACATGGACTCTGAACCGGTAGTAAAGATAATCACAAATGAATCTACTATGAGTACACCGGTAGAGAATGTTGATCTAGTTACACCGACATCATCTGAGGATTCAACAGTTACTAAAGAACAATAGCAAGTAAAAACACCCCGATATGTAAGATTAAATCACTCTGAAAGTCAGATAATTGGAAACAAATTTCAAGGAGTTATGACTAGAGGAAGATTGGCAAATGAAGAGGTATGTCTTATTTCTCAAATCGAACCTACATCAATTAATTATGCATGTGAAGATAAATGTTGGATTAAAGCTATGGAAGATGAATTGGAACAAATTGAAAGGAATAACACTTGGTCATTAGTTCCCCGGCCTAAAGACAAAAATGTAATTGGAACTAAATGGGTTCTCAAAAATAAACTTAATGAAGATGGAAAGGTAATCAAAAACAAAGCAAGATTAGTGTGTAAGGGTTATTCACAGAAAGAAGGAATTGATTACAATGAAACCTTTGCACCAGTAGCTAGAATTGAGGCAGTTAGACTTTTATTGGCTTTTGCAACACACAAGAACTATAAAATAAATCAAATGGATGTTAAATGTGCACTTTTGAATGGAGATCTTGAAGAAGAAGTTTATATTGAACAACCTGGTGGATTTTCTTTGACAGATAACGAAGACATGGTTTGCAGGTTAAGGAAAACTTTATATGGACTAAAACAAGCTCCTAGAGCTTGGTATGCTAGATTGGACAAATATCTTTTGAAGCTTGGACACACTAAAGGTAATGCTAACAACAATCTATACTACAAAGTGACTATTGATGACATCTTGGTTATTGAATTTTTTGTTGATGATATAATCTTTGGAGGAGAAGATGGATTGTGTAAAGACTTTTCTAACAAAGAAGCAAGAATTTGAAATGTCTATGATTGGGCAGATAAAATTCTTTTTAGGATTGTAGATTTCACAAACTGATCAAGGTATATTCCTATGTCAATCTAAGTACTTGAAGGAATTAATAAAGAAATTTGGCATGGAAAACTCTAAATTGGTAAGCACACCTAGGACTACAACTGATAAACTATCTTTGAAGAATGAATCAACACCTATTAATTTGACTAGATACAAGTCTATGATAGGAGGTTTACTGTATTTGACACAAACAAGACCTAATATTATGAATGCAATATGTATTGTTTCAATATTTTAGAGTAATCCTAAAGAAAATCATGAATCAGCAGTGAAAAGGATTTTTCGGTACCTACAAGGCACTACAAATCTTATTTTATGGTATCCTAGAGATGAAAACTTTAATTTATGTGCATACATAGATGCTAATTGGACAAGAGATGTGGATGACAGAAAAAACACCACTAACGGAGCATTTTTTCTTGGTAGCAGACTAATTTCATGGTTGATGAAGAAACAGAGTTGTACATCACTATCAACAGCAGAATCAGAATATGTTGTAGCAACAACAAATTGTACACAGGTATTATGGATCAAACAGATGTTGAAGGACATAAAGGTAAAATGCAAGGAACCTATAACTATTTACTATGATAATATGGCAGCAATTGATATATCAAAGAACCTAGTATTTCATTCAAAAACTAAACATGTTTCTATCAAATTCAATTTTTTGAAAGAGAATGTTGAAGCAAAAGAAGTGAAATTGGTTTATGTGAATACTAAAGAGTAGATTGCAGATATTTTTGCAAAGCCTTTGCCTAAGGAGACTTTTGAATATCTCAGAGAGCAGCTTGGAGTTCTACCCCCACCAGTAGAGACTTAGACAATTGATGTTTGTCATCAATCGACAGAATTAACAGAGAAATTTTCTTTCAGCTTTGATGAGGAGAGCTACATCTCAGGGGGAGTAGTTGGTATTTTGTAATGAGTTGATATCTTGTATTTGGTTTTTTATTGCTTTGGCATTTTGATGTCAAAGGGGGAGAGATATTATGGAAAAACATTTTGGAAAAATATTTTGGGGAGAGATATCTTTTGGGAGAAAACATTCCTAGGGGAGAGAAATTATGTATTTTGATTTTTGGTTAATGATTTCTTTGGGAGATTATTGGTTTTTGGTTTTTGGTATTTCTGTTTTGGCACTTTGATGGTTTTTCCATCTTGTGTTGCCATCAATGCCAAAGGGGGAGATTGTTGGTATTTCGGATATGTTGATATGGTTTTGTCATTGATGTCAACACTTGTCAACCTTATCAGCACTTGGAGATCTTTGGTTATGTTCACTGGCAAGTCAGTGACTTATGCATAGTCACTAGTATCTGGTTCACCGACACTTGGAATGACTCGGAGAATACTTGGTTATGTTGAAGACATTATTTGATCACTAGTTTTTGGCAATTTGGTTATTTGTCTATTCGGGTTTGCATATTTGCTGTTACCGGCAAATAGGTCCAGGTTATGCATGGGCAAGCATATCTATTCTAGATCAGCACGACACGTTATGGGGATGATTTGTTATTATTGTAAATTAATTGAGCCGACATGTTGCATCGCTTATTGATTCATTTGTAATTGGTTTTATTGTAATATTCTTAGTGAGCCGACCTATTCAATTGGTCTTAGGTTATGGTATAAATGTAAGATCTCATTTATGAGATCGATATGCGATAAGGAAAAGGATTGTAATAAGGTATATGCGAAAATAAGAAGAGCTATACACACAGACATCATTTGAAGGTTGAAGGAAGCTTTTTGTGAAGGCAATCAGAACTAAACCGGTACTAAATCTAGCATATGAAGATGCTATTTTAAGAAGTACACTATCATTGGATTTAACCATCCTATTGTAGTTAGTGTGACTCCCATTTTGTGATTGAGTAGTGAGCTCTAGGCAGCTGGCCTTTTTGCATGTGCAAACTCCATATTATACACACATACTATCTGTAGTAGTATCATTTGATTGTGGGTAAGGATTCCCACTGTGGTTTTTCCCCTTATAGGGTTTCCACATACAAATATTTGTGTTATGTGTTGTGGATGTTATTGTCTTTCTATTTCATGCATTAATCTTTACCGGTACTACAATTAAGTGATAAAACTGTCTACCGACATAAAGTTTGGTTTACCAGCATTAAGCATTACATTTTGGTTAAGTTAATTTTGGTTGAATTTATTGGACAACTGATTCACCCCCCCTCTTAGTTGTCTCTGGGACCTAACATAGAATAGGTCACTACTGCGACCTCAAATCTTAAGATCTATCTACTATACTTAGTCTAACTTCGTTACATTCTAATTCTCTATTACAATGATTTATACAATCCAAGGGGATCCGATCAGCGAAAAAAGGGATCAAATCCCAAAGAAGATGACCTAACATGTAAAACCAACAAGATCGGCCTCCGCCAAAGAAATTCCTTCAGAAAATCCAAAGTGTGAAGAGTAGATCATGGGAAAAGGTCGGCCACACACCAAGGAACATCAAAATCAACACTTAAGGCTCTGCAAGATTCAGAAGGGATTCGGTAGATCACAAATGCAAATAGGTCCAGACAACCAGTAACATGGAATTGTCAACCGATAATAGGAAACTGTCACAGAAACCGATAGCAATAACTTACCAAAAAAATATCCAAATGCTCCACGGTTTGGGAATAAGGAAGATGATCAAGTATTCAAGAAAAATCCAACTCCATAGGATCTGGTGAGCCAAATCTGGGACACACAAAAAGAAATGCTGAAATTGCAAACAAAAAGAAAAACAGAAAGGAAAATATTTTTGGTTGATGCAAGATTGCTATGAATCGGGGATGCTCTTGCACTAGTGTGCTGACTTGGTGTGAATCCTCACACATTTCTTATACCTTCTGGATGATGTATTTTTGGGTTGATGTTATGTATACATTTCATATTCTTTTGGTTGACCTAGTAAAGTTTATTTTGGATCTGATTGATATATATTGAGAAAATTGGTTGTGTTAGTGATGGATATATGAGTGTGTGTTAGATGAGACAAGTATGGATGGAAGATGATGTGGTGGATGCAAAATTTTTGTGAAGATTCATAGATGTATTGAGTAGATAGATGAGTAATCACTATGAACTGTTATCTGCATTCTAACAAATGCTATTTGTATACAATTGAATCTACTATTTCTATTCTATAGTGAGAGTATTTTTGTATCTTGCCTTGAAGATGTGATCTTCGACTGTGCAATTCCTCTCTTGTATCTTGCCTGAGGCTGTGCACATTAGTCTACAAATCCGAAGTAGTAAGCCCTTTTTGGCAAGAATCTTTGTTCATTACTTATATTTTGTGAGTTGAATCTCATTGTGGTTTTTCCCAGTTTGGGTTTTTCACGTAAAAATATTGGTGTTCTTTTGAGAGTATTTAGAAGTTTGAGTTGTTTACTTTTATGCATATGTATTGGGATAATTATAGTTGTTCAAATAACTTAACATGTTCAAGTTTTTGTCAATGTTGATTCAACGCCCCCCCCTCCCCCTCTCTCAGCTTTCAATAGTGTTCAAAATGATATCTACTTGTCCAAATATAAAATGAAACTATTAGCCATCATGGTGCCCTTGAACTACTCCTCCCTCCGTCACTCCCCTCTCTTGGAATTCATCTCCTTTCAATCATGTTGCTACCTCTTCCCTCTTTTATTTGCATAAAAAGAAGTCGTGGTAGTAAGTGATAAAACTAGTAGGGAGAAATCAAAAGTGGAATGTTAACACACAACATTTGTTCTAACAAACCTATCAAGATTTTTTAAAAAATAATGAAAAACATCTTACATAACACTAATAAGACTTTACTTATGATCTAAAACACCTACTTCCTATACATGTAAGCAATGTTTGTCATAACCTCATTGTTCCTTACAAAATGAGCCACAAAACACAAAGAGGAATGCTTTCACCCTAGAACCATACTTGTGATATAACTCTACAACATCATCCCATCATAATAAATCACACTACCCTCTTAACATCTTATATAACTCAATGATTTACTTTTTAAAAAGTATTAAATTAATAGAACTTAAATGATGATCATAACAAATCTTATGTTCCTCATAACCTCTAACATATTATTAACAAGACTTAAGTAATGATCAAAGGCCCCATTGTCTATACATGTAGACATTGTCTTTTACAACCTCAAATTCTTTGAAAAACTAGATCATAAAATACAAAGATAAATGATTTTATGCTACAAATATACTTGTGATACAATTCTACAAAGTCATCACCTTATTATAATACATATTATCAAACACTTTAATTTGAATTTTTAATAATATAAAACTAGTAAAACTTACATGATAATCATAATAAATCTTACTACCTCTTGACCTCTTACATAGTATTAATAATATTTTCATGATGATCAGAGTCTCCCTTTACCTATAGATTATCCCTTACAATTATAAGATTCCTTACGAAATAAGATTTGATGTATAAAGAAAATTTATTTCTACTATAACTCTACAACAATTACATCATCATATTAAATCTCACTACCATCTTAACCTCTTATCAAATTCATTAATTTAATCAGAACTAAACTAGAAACTTTCACAATAAAATGCAACATTTGAACCAGTCAACTTTAATCTATTCAATAAAATAAACTCTCTCTCCCTATATATAAACAAGTCCAAAATATATTAGAAAGCTCTACCTAAAAGCAAGCTGATATGTGGATGACATAATATTTGGAGGCAACAAGGATATCTTGTATAAAGAGTTTGCTGATCAGATGCAGTCTGAGTTCAAGATGTCAATGCTTGGAGAGTTGTCATATTTTTTTGGTTTGCAGATTTCTCAACAAGACAAAGGAATATTTATCTCTTAAACCAAGTATGTCAGAGATGTGTTGAAGAAGTTTTAGATGGAAGACAACATATCGGTAAGTACCCCCATGGTGACCGGATGCAAGTTAAGTAAGGTTGATGAGTCACCGAATGTAGATCAGACCTTGTATAGCTCCATGATAGGTAGTCTATTATATCTTACTCCTTCGAGACTGCATATAGTGCACGCAGTATGCATGGTGACAAGATTTGAAGTTGCACCCAAACAGTCATATGTGAATGCAATTAGAAGGATATTCTAGTACCTAAAAGGGACTCTCAGTTACGGCCTATGATATCCAAAGCAAGGAAATTTCATTTTACAAGCCTAAACTAATGCCGATTGGGAAGGTTGTGTTAATAACTGGAAAAGTGCAAGTGGTGGTGCATTATTTTTAGGTAACTAGTTAGTCTCATGGCACAATAAAAAGCAGGATTCAGTCTTTGTATCCACCGTTGAGCCAGAATATATTGCGGCTGCTACATGTTGTTCTCAAGTATTGTGGATGAAGCAAACTCTCAAGGACATTCAAGTGGAAATCTATGACCCTATTTCTATCCAATGTGATAACTTGAGTGCAATCAATATTTCAAAGAATCCAGTTATGCACTCAAGGACAAAACACATTGCCATAAAATACCATTTTCTCAGGGAGAAGTTTGTAGAGAAGGAAGTATAGGTAGAGTATGTCCCCACGGGTAAGAAAGTGGTTGATATCTTCACAAAACCACTACTAGAAAACACATTTGAGTATCTATGCCACAAGTTAGGAGATGTTTCACTTTCTTCATGCACTCAAATGTGTATGGAGATCTGTGGTTCAGGGGGAGCTCATAGTCATATTTTTTTTTATCTCTTGGACCATGAACTACACACAAGGAGAGAGTACACATCACCAACTAGTTTGTGATTTTCATAGTTGTGTCACTTGTGTATTCAATTCACCGGCTAGCAGAATTTTGGTATCAAAGAGGAAATCAGGTTTTTATGTTGCACTACTGGCATGTTTGAGACTTTGGGAAGTTACCTATTCAATTTGCCTATCTACCAAAGTCACAATCATCTTGACCGAGAGAGTAAATTCCCAGGGGGAGAATGTGTGCATCAGTCCATGTTTGTGGTTGGTTTTCCAGTGTCTATTCAATTTGTACTTAACAAAAATCACAAACTAGACGACCAGGTGATAGGGAAAGTAGTCTGGCCTACTGAGCAACAAAACATAGTAGCTCGAGTTTTTGGTGTAACGGCAACGATGATTCCAAAAATTGGTGTTTCCAACAAAAGGTGAGAAAAAGCTCCGACCCTTTGTCATTGTTGTCAAAGGGGGAGAAAAAGTCAAAATTGATGAGCCTGCAGTGTGTTCACATCAATGCCAAAGGGGGAGATTGTTGGCATTGTGTTGTCATTGATGTCAACCGATATAACATGTTACCTATATGGATGTCTACCAACATGCAATATGGAGATTGATGTATGCTAGTGGGAGATTGTTGGCATTGTGTTGGCAAGAGATGTTACCGGTGTATTGTCAATCGACAAATAGGTCCACCAGTAAGCAAGCATGAGCAAGCAAGAGACAATTTGAAAAGAAGACAAACAAGAACTGAAGAAAACAAATAGAGAAGTTGTCGGATCATACAGATTGAAGAGTGAACACAAAACTGGAAGCAGTCTAGTTTTTCATGACCTAACCGACAGAACATAGTACCACATGATATCTAAGTTAATTGGTTGGTGTATACCGGTAGTGTAGTTTGTCGGTGAACGAGTTTGAACCGACACAATCAAGTGAACTGGATGTCGACATAGATAACACATGGACTCCAGGTGGCAAACATGCAGAGGCAAGTGAATAGTGCATCGGCGAGGTAGTTGCAGACTAGGTCGATATTAAATGTTGACTGTGAGAATTACGGATTGAGTGCAGAAGATTGTGGCTTGAAACTGATTGAATGGAAACAACTGGGTCGACAAAAATCAAGGTAGATGAACGGGATCAAATTTTCTAAACATAGTAAGTGCGCATTGGAAGGATCAAATGGTGGTGTTAGTTGATTTGTTGCAGGCTGTTAATCATAGAAAAGAGATCTAATTTAATCGGATACAGATCATGTCCCATGTTGAAAACCCTAGGCACAGAAAAAGTTTAAAATTCAATTTTGGCAGGAAAGCTTGGATATAAATGTGCAAATCGAAGATCAAAGTTGATGATGTTGCACATGAGTTTGATGTGAAGGTGAGCTTCTGCAAGGCAAGGGTGATCAGTCTAAGTTTAAGAGCAAAATACTGAAGTGGTTGAGTGTAGGAGAAGAATCGGTTAGAAAGGTGTAACCGGCAAGGATTGAGGTTACCGGTAAATTGTTATAGAGCTGTTAAACCGGTAGTGTCTGAACCGATGAGGAAGCTGCAGTGAGACAGAGGAGAGTTAAACATACAAAGAGAATTTGTTGGAAGTGTTACAAAACTCATTTGTAACAGGGTGTTGATTATTGTATTGCTTTTATATCATCGTATTTCACTGAGTGGGTGCTCGGTGTAGGGGTTGGTGTTCAAAATAGATTAGGGCTTGGTGCTCCTTTGAGTAGGTGCCCATAAATTGCTAAGGGTTGGTGCCCTAAATCATTGTGAGGCTGGATTGGAGCAGTAGACCTCCAGCAACATTTCTTACCAAGGTTTTTCCTTCATTGGGTTTTCCTCATATATCTTGTGTTATGTGATGTGCCTTTTTGTGTATGATTAATTGATAGTGGTTTTCATTACTTTACCAGTTACACACATAGTTTGAAATTGATTATAATCATTGATTCACCCCCTCTTAGTAATATCTTGTGTTCTACAAAACTATGATGTATTATTAAATCTTAATGCCATCTTAACATCTGATCAAATTCATTAATTTAAAAAGAAATAAACTATAAACATTTCACAATAAAATGCAACATTTGAACTAGTCAACTCTAATCTATTAAATAAAATAAACTCTTTCTCTCTATATATAAACAAGTCCAAATCTATTAGAAAGCTGTGCCTAAAAGCAAGCTGATTGCATGGGACCACGTTGAGGGCACGTTACAAAATCTAAATGCCAGGCGCAAGTTCTTCTCTTCTATCCACATAATTCTACTGCGGCATAGACCAAAATAAAAAGTTCAGCGTCAGACAAAGTAGTCTGCATTCAAAAGTCCACAAAGTCCAATTAAAAAAGGAGCAAAAGTGACAGGGATCTTGAAAATAAACTCCAAATAAAACCCTAATGGAATCAAACCAACTACTTAAGGGGCCTTCGAAATACCCGAGTCCACAAGATAGAAAAATAATGCCGCGGTGCATTTAAGTCTTTTAGTTAATTATCATGACAGAATATCTATCCTAGTTATTGCCGTCGTGGGTACATATTCTTCTCACTGGGAGAAAAAGAGTGAATATGGTGAATATATCATTCCTTCTGTCAGTTGATCTATGAAATTATCACGATGTGGTCAATCTTCACACACATAAATATTTCATACAGTTTTTAAAATTTACAAAATATAAGGGAATTTTGCAAAATTTTCAATAGCTAAATCTTTATGAAAAACACAAAAAATTAGTTCAAAAAACAGTATGTTTTGCAGATCTCAAAGTTTTTTTACAGTGCTATTATGTGTGGAGATTAACCTCTGACAATTATCCTTGGTTTTATTATAAATTAGCATGTTTTTTTCAGACATTTTTAAAAAAATCTTCCAGTTTTTATGAATATACTATATTTAATTTTTTACTAATTAAAAGAAAATAGAATAATATTAAGAAAAAGGGGGGCGGTAGAAAGGTACATCTACAAGTTTTAATATAAATGACTAGTCTTGAGAAACAAAAGAGCATAAGACATTCAAGCCTTTCAGAAACTAAATAGCTAATGTGATTCCTGACAGAGGTGAGTCATTATCATTTAGATTCTCCCAAACATCTCTGAGGTGAGGTTGTCAATGAGTTCCCAACCAGTTATAAGATCATTATCTTCAGCATTAGTTTTAATATAAGGGTCTAGTCTTGAGAAACAAAATAGCATAAAACATTTGAGCTCTTCAGAAATTAAGTAGCTAATGTGATTTCTGGTGGAGGTGGGTCATTATCATTTGGTTTCTCCAAACATTTCTCCGGTGGCATCACCAGTGAGCTCCCAACCAGTTAGAGCATTATCGTCAGCATTAGTTTTAACATAAGAATATAGTCTTAAGAAACAGAAAAACATGAAACGTCAGCACCCTTCAAAAACTAAGTAGCTAATGTGATTCCTCATAGAAATTGATCATTATCATTTGATTTCTCCAAAACCTCTCTGAAATAGAGTTGTCAATGACCTCCCAACTAATCTTCAGCATTCTTTTTCAGAATGCAAATCAAGAGATGACAAGTGACAAAGAAATTTGCTGATGTTAGTACTCTGCCCTAAAGAAGACGGAAAGGAGGGCTGAGACCATCCTCCACAAATAAAAGAATCCCTGAAATGGATTACTTTTGACAAACAACAACGTAATATCCTACGTAGTAAACAACGAACAATAAATATCGTCTTTAATCCTCTGGAAATTTCTTTTGAATCTTCTAGTGTTTCAGTCAAATCACACCGTTTCTGGAATCCCAATAGTCCACTGAAATTATGAGTGCACGATTAGAAAAATCCCGAACCCTAATTACTCTGACTCGGTGTGTCAATCTAGAACAACATTAAAGAATGGGATTGGACGCCCCGTGTTGCAGCCCATGTAAGATATTTGACAATTATTGCCGCAAATTGTGAATTCAAAGCATTCTAGAGGAAGAAAAGAATCTTTAACCCACCCCACGAGTGCAAAGTCTTGATCGCCCACAGAATAATAATTGTTGATAGACTCCTACCAAACTTGTCTATCATGATTCCCTGCACTTTGGTTCAGTCAAAAATTGACTTCATGACAACTCTCCAATTTGTGGTTTATAAAACTCCCCAGTTCTCTTATCATTCCTGCACGTGCGAAAGTGATATATATGTTTGATATTGAAAACAAATAATGTTTGTAGGCAATGTATTTGGCTTTAAAAGGCTTACCAAATAATTTGACTATTTCTCTCTTCCTCGAATGTTCTAGGGTAGCCTGTTTTGTGTCATCCATGCTCATATTACGTTATGAACAGAAAATTGATAGATATTTTGTTAGGTATTAGGGATATAGAGTAGTTTTTTTTTTAATATATTCAAGGCAAGAGAGTAGAAGTGGGTGGAAGTTGGGTATCAAATATAAATAGAAGTTTGCTTGTATAGATAGTGATTGGTTATACAAGTTATGTATAAATTGTTTACATATTTGTTTTGTTTTAAGTTGGTAAAATGAACGTCATAGAATAGATAAAAGTTTGTTTCAAAATAAAAGATATGATTTGTACATATGTAGTAGGTATGAGATTTCCATAACCTATTAAGATAGCAATGCTCTATCTTTTGAATAATACTATTTTTTTGCTCATCTTGATTGTGGACATAAAGGGTTATCTAAAAGATTGATGTGAAAAAACAAACACAATTTAATCCAAAAGCTAGAATATTACTAGATGTACATCTTGAAGGTAAAATATATAAGATAAATTAAAAAAGAATCAAATTGTAACCATCCATCAAAATGATATTATATATCATACATCATATTAATGTTTAACATTAAAATGATCATAAAATACTTTACTTTATTTTACTCGTTTAATTTTTTTTAGAGGTTATTATATAGCTTATTTAAATATTTACAACATACTTAACTAAAGAGAGAGCTTTTAGTATTGCTCATGAATATATGTTTGAAAATATAGAGACATGATTGAAAATTAAATAATTCAATTAATAATATCTTAATATAAGAATAAGAATCCCTTATTGTCTATTTAATTAGGCCTTTGCAACATATCATACATTAATCAATAAGGCAACATAATGCATAATAGACATGCATTAAAATACAAATCATATACAAATAAGAGCTACTACAATAGCAATCTCATACATTACATACTTCAAGTAAATAATAGAAATGCATACAAAGTGAAGGATTAGAAATCTAGAAACATATAAATTGAAACTCACCTAAGGCGATATAATAGAATAGAGTATTTACATACAAACTATAATATATTGAAGGTAAGAGAGTAGAAGTCATTGAAATTTGGTTATAAGATGTAAATATAAATATTCTTTTATAGCTAATGATTGGTTATACAATTTATATATATTGTTTACATATTTGTTTTGCTTTAAGTTAGTGAAATTATTAAAACACACTTGCACATCATAGAATAGATAAAATTTTGCTATAAAAGTTAAGATTTGATTTATGCACACCCCGTAGGTATGATTTTTCCATGGCCTATTAAGATGACAATGTTCTAGCTTTTGACAATTTAATCCAAGAGTTAGAATATGGCTATTACATCATGTAGATAAATACATATGATAAATGAAAAATAAATCAACTTGTAATCATCCATCAATAAAATTTTATATCATACATCATATTATTATTGAACTTAGCATTGATAATGAAATGCTTTATTTTCTTTTACCTTTCTAAGTTTTTTTTTTTTGGAGGTTGACATATAAATTATATAAAAACTTACAATAAAGTAAAATAAAGAGAGACTTTCTAGTTTTGTTTGATGAGCATATGCTTGAAAAGATAGAGGCGTGATTGAAAATTAAATAATCAAATTAAAAATGTATTAAGATAAGAATTGGCATCCCTTTATTGTCTATTTAATTAGGGTTTTGCAACATGTCATACAATAGTCAGTAAGACAACATAATACATATCAGACATGTATTAAAAAATTCAAATCATATACAAATAGGAGTTAGAACTAGTAAAATAATAATATTTTACATTACATATTTTAAGAGGATGGTACAATTTTACATGTGTAAAGTGAATGATTAGACCTTACACACATAAATTGAATCTCACCAAGGGTCATATAATAGAATAATAGAGATATAAAAATACTTATCCTAGTCATGAGAAATAGTAGCATAGTGTTTCAAGTTGCTAATATCTTTACAAATATATATAAGATATACTAACTCTCTTTAATGTATATTTATTGTGTTTTATGCATGTGTTGTCAGAGGATCAAATGTCCCAGATTGATAATGTCATGCTCTTGGCAATCAATTTTGGCCTAGAAAGCTATGTGGTATCATATTTTCCACACCTCTTTTTATGTATCCTTTTAATTGAATATGCGAGTCATTTGATTTTAGATTTGTTAAATTATATTTAATATTATCTACTAATATCTCTTGTGTTAATTTTGTTTCTTTTAGGACACCCCACACATGTCTAGGACACCTCCTCGGTGAAAGAAATCCTCAAGGATGCCTAAACGTCATAAGGTAATTCAACATATTTTTAATTGACACAATTGTTTGAAAAGGTTGAAATTGTCTTAATTAGAACTTGTAGATTGATTAGTCTTTTTTATCTCTTTTATATACAACGGCAATTGGGATTTGTAGAACTGATGAATGCACCTGATACACCAGAGGATCAAGAGAGGGAGGAGGTATGTATCTCTACTTTATTTTCTTGATTTGGTGATTATATGCACATGTACATGTGAAATTTAGATAAATTCTAATCTCATCATTTTTCATACAAGAAATAGCCATAGTTGCTTCATCAATGGCGAGCCCTCCTAAGTCTATTGGAGAAGCATCTCAGGCTCCGATACAGTTTTGTTCTATATATTGTAGATGTTTAGTGTTTTTTATCTTTATATGTTATTACCTTGTATTAATTGCATTTAACCTACAATAATTATCATTGTATTAATTGTATTTAATCTTATCATTTTTCATACAGGAAATAGCCATAGTTGCTTCATCAATGGTGAGCCCTCCTAAGTCTACTGGAGAAGCATCTCAGGCTTTGGTACACTTTTGTTCAATATATTGTAGATTTTAAGTGTTCTTTTATCTATATATGTTATTACCTTGTATTAATTATATTTAACCTACAATAGGCCCCTTCTCGGTTTGGGCATAACGTGGATCCTCTCAAGTTCCATTTTAAGAAAACCCCTAAGTCTGACAAGGCAAGGAAAGAAAAGATGGTAGATTCCAGATCAACAGATGAGGTAATATACAATTCAATTGCAAAGAAATTATAGTTGAATGTATAGTTATGTTGATAATTGTGAACTATTTTGTGAAAAAAGATTCTAACTTGGGTTTTGAATTGTGGTTGTGCAACCATCTACAGAGTTGCATACTACATCAAAGAGGCTCCATTTTGATGATCCACCACAACTACAGGATGATATAGTTTTATTTGTGGTCATCTAAGGACCAATACATCTAGATATAGTCTACTTTTTTATTGTATATCGATCTAGACATGGCATATGTCACATTTTTGTAAAAATTTTATTGATGACATATATGCCATTTTTTGTATACATACACAATTATTGTGCATTTTGATATATATAAATGTTGATATTTGATCCAATAAATGTGCATTGTGTTCATTATTGTGCATTTTGTTGATGTTGATTTGATATTCGGTACATACATAATTTGTGCATTGTGTTCATTATTGTGCATTTTGATATATATAAATGTTTTTTATAATTTATATAGTTAAGTTTTGCCCAAACAAAGACATGCAATTCATTATGTGAGCAATTTATCCAAAGAACTCAATGAATTAAGTCTGAATGACAACAAACAAGCTTACAAAATTGTAATAAAAGAGCCTCCAACACACAATCATTAAAATTTGTCTCTACCTAAAATAGTAGTTGCAAACTAGGTATTGTCAAAACCAGTGGCTTGCTAATCAATTACTTCAGCTAAACAAATGCATTTTGTTGAATTCTACCCCATATTAAATACTTAACAATTACCATCACGGAATATGATTTGATAAGCTTTTTCAGATATTGAACTACCCCTATAAAACTAAATGTCTCAATCACAATGAAAGTCTTTGATCACTTCAAAATAGCTTCCACTTTTACTAAATTCCTAACAAGAGCTAGATCCTTGTCTGATAAATTTTGATCTTAGCTACTCCATAGACTTGGCTAATCTATGATATCACACTTAGACAACTATTCGGTGTATCTGGTGACATCCCTTTTATAAAGTTAAATGAATATTTGCCTATGTAATCAGAAATAGGAATGTAAACAACAAAAATCTATTTTCTACAATCATGGGTTACAATGAAATAAGGTGATTTGATAAGCTTTTTGATGCTTACAATGGTCAAATTTTGGTTTTTGTCTTGTTTTGTGTTGTTTCATATAAATACGATCATTTGGGACCATTAATGATCATTTGGATAAAAGATGTAAAAGTTGCTCAGTTGTTGTCAAAGTTGCTCAGTTGTTGTCAAGGTTGCAAGATAGGCTAAATTTGATTTCATTCATCATGGACACAAACCAGTAGGATGAGAACATTCAAGTGGGTAGTTTTACAGTAGGCATGTTCCTATTGTGCCTCCCAGCTCGTTGGAACATCCAAAGTCATACCCTACCGACATGATCTCTCAAGTGCCCTAAATCCAAAAAAATGTCAAACTTTAACAGACTGTTTCTTGCAATACAAGATGCATAAGATTAATTTGTTTGAACCTATAGGGTCATGTGAGGCCTATCTACAACAACTTGTCTCATTTTTTTAAGACTCAGAGCCATTTTCACATGGTAGCTTTTTTCAGTTGGTGCGAAAGTCTTTAGATGCATGCATTGCAAGGTTGCAAGATAGGCTAAATTTGATTTTGTTCATCATGGGCATGAACCAATAGAACGAGTGCATCTAGGTGGGCAGGTTTATAGTAGGCATGCTCCTGTTGTGCCTCCCAGTTCGCTAGAACGTCCAGAGCCATACGGTAGGCATACACATGTACTCATAAATAGTCATAAATTAGGTCATGTACTCATAAATAGTCATACAAAATTTCAAGTATAATAAAAAATATAAAGTGCATCACAAAATTCCATTTATACACAAACTTGCATATACAAAAATTTACATATACAAAAATTGACATATATTCAAAAATTTGCCTCTAAGAATGAACAAACCAGCTTTTGGCTGTTTAAATATACAAAAAAATTATTTACAAATCAGCTCATGGGCATTTATATATAATTTGGCATTTAAATATGCAAAATCCAACTTATGGTCATCTAAATATACAAAATTTGGCATTTAAATATGTACAAATCAGCTCATGGGCATTTAAATATACAAAATTTTGCCTCTAAATATGAACAAATTAGCTCATGGGTATTTATATATACAAAAAATGAATATAGAACAATTCACCAATGATATATACAAAATTATCAAAATCATTCTACCTTGAACTGTAGAATCATTGTAATGCTCCAACAATTGAGCACTTGTAGATGACCCAAAATCAATCAAGTGAGCCTTTTGGATTAGCTCTAACCTGTATTGTGTCAAGTATTGCCTCATGGTCGGATTCATGAACTTTCCTTAAATTCTTGTTATGAGGTCTACCACGATACTTAATCAGTTGAAAATTTGTTGCAACAACAAGGTTGCAAAAAAGAAGAATATGTCTATGTGTTTCAAAGTCCTCGAACAACCAAACATCCAAATTCTTGATAGGGTATCTCCTAAGCTATGTTCCTATCATGACAATAGAACCTATTGGGTACTTAATACCCTCTCGGTCAATGATTGTGGTTGTCAATTTTCTTTTAGGCTTAATACAATGACAAAAAAAGTAATATGTTCCTTCTTCATTGTTCTCTTCTACAACAACTACATACACATGATCTGCATTTTATAGAATGATAATTAATACCAAAAAATAATGTGTGATGTAACAAAATGAGCCAAAAAAATTCTTGCAAAAAAATAACAAAAAAAAATCACCTAGTTCCACTAAGTCGAATACATGGTTGAAATCCACTGATTCTTCCATCTGGTTCAATTGTAGTTATTTGGGAACTTGATATGTATCAATTGGAACTAACTATCTACAAGACCATTTGTCAACCCACTCTTGTGATTCACATTCTTCCCACAAAAAATACATACATGAAGATAAAAAACATACAATCTATCTAGTATAAATTACTAGTGAACTTGTGTTTGAATTTCTAAATGAGTGCATTTCACTTGATCCTGCAGTTGTACAACAATCTTGATAGTTTTCAATATTAGATTCACTGATCAACCAAAAATATATATGAACCATTGATGTACCTGCATTACCTGGTCCCATTGTAGAGTTACACCATCGCACAATTATTGTTGCATCTATCAATTCAGCAACACCTTCGTACTTCAATTCTTCTCTAGCTAGGGCTCTATTTATGTATGCTCCTACACCATCATGCTCCCCCTTTACATGTCCAACCTCAGTAAAATTACAAAACTATTGTACATCACTTGTCACATGCATCATAATCAACCAATAGAACATCCTTGCATTCTTGAATTGTGAGGTGCAATTATCTGACCATTTATGTGTTGGTTGTATCGTATGTTTCTTTCCCTTAAATTATCATAAAAAACTTTAAAGCATCCTTGCACAAACTTTGATGAATGAGTATGATCATCACTTATGTAGAAGTGATACTCTCTTACAACCTTTCTATCCCCCTCTGTGCTGTCATCTGCATGCATGAATGCTATGTGTACAAAAATAGAAACTTATGTAGAATGGTAATACATAGATAGCATTGCATTTTGAGGTTGTAGTGTATAATTGTCAGCAAAATCAATGATAGAGACAATGGTACCAAGAGGAAATGTGTCCTTGCATAACTTGAATTGCTCGTCTAACCACAGAGCTCTATGTGTATGCATTATATACTCATAAACTAGATTCTCTTGAAACATTTTCATAAATTCAGCTACACATATATCATTTTTCACTTACCTCTCTTCAATTCTTTTCCATCTTTAACCCCATATGTGACTATCTTATATTTTCCAAAAGAAACTAGTTTCTTACCAGTTTCATGTGTGCTCTCCAAATATACACATCTTGGTAAATGTTGCAAACCACCACATGTAGCACAAGAACCTTTCAGACACATCATCTTATAATAAATGCAACCATCATGACTTTTATATAACACACATGAAATAAATTCCATGGGTGACTTATGAGGTTCTTGTATATTGCATTCCTTAAAAACATTGTTAGAGTGAAAAGTACAACATATATGACAATAAATATCATAGTGCATGGAAAATTCAATATGCATCCTAGAACAACACGTTTTGCGTACATGATTAATCTTAACATAAAAAGGTTTTGCCATTTCAAAAAATCTTTGACTAATTCTTGTTTGAGGAAACTTTTGAAGGAATTTTTCATAAAATTTTGTTGGAGTCATATCCAAATAGTGTTTGGCATGTGGCTCATGATTTCTAGATCCAATTCGCCTTCTAACAACATCTCTTTGGTTGGGCGAAACTCTTGTGTTGTCATGCCAAAAAATTTCAATTTATGTTCTTAGTGCATCAACAACAACCTTGTCTTTGTGTGGTAGTCTACCCGAGAATGCCCAAAGAGAATTATTGCTAGGATCCTCTATTTTCTCCCACCTCTCTAATGCTTTACGTAATGTTGTTCTACTTATGTTTAATGACTTACTTGTTTTTCTTATCAAATGATCTTTTTTTATTTTCTTTCTCATTATGGTTGATGTAATAACACATTGAGTAACATTAGAATCTTTAGTATGTTATTTTGAACCAATATCTTGATATGCATCAAAGAGATTTCTCACAATAGTTCTTTCACTATTACTTTCCGATAATCTTAGACCTAGAATTTTCGTTGTCTCTCTAAAATTTAAATTTTTAATCATTTTAACAATTAATTGTCATCTTCCAGTTTGATTTAACTTTTCAAAATAGTGTTTACATATTATTTTAACAATTCTTCTACAAGTTCGTTCATTTATTTTATCAGGCATTGGCTTCAAAATATTATCATCGATGTCAATTAGATACTTAGGTTTCCTACAAATTATTCTAGGAGGTGTTAACTATTGGCAATATGTTGGATTTGGTTAAGTGTTGTCATTGATGTCAACAGTGTATCCCAGTTGGATCTATCCTGATTAGTCTTGGTGATCTTCTTGGTTTTGGTTGTGATTATGATCCGGTATGAGCAGATCTCTGGAATCGGTTTTGGATGTTTATTTTGATGATTATATGCTTGCTATATTCTGGTGGTTTCATGATTTGGCTATCACTTTTTCTATTTCTAGTTACTGATTGGTTTGTGCCTTTACCGGCTCGTTCTTGGCTTTCCCAGCTAGCTTTTAGCTTTACCGGCTTCTGACATTCCCGATTAGCTTTATTGGTATACTATTTTCATGACTTGGTCAGTGGATTTTGGGTCCATCTTATGGAATCGGTTTCTTGATCATATCCTAAATGTTTGATGACTTTGTATTGGATGGCGTGTTGTTATGGTGGTCCTCTTTGGATCCGGTTAAACTTTCACTGAGGATTTCTACCAGCAAGTGAAGCATGTTGGATTTTGGTCTTATCAAACTTGCTGATAGATATAATTGTTTGGTTACTTGATTTAGGTCCATGCTATGTAAACTAAATCATAATATTGGTCTAGTTGTATCGTGTGATGTAATTTTTGTAATTATGGGTTTATGGGTTTAGGGTTTAGCCGACCTTGTCAATAAGGTTGACGATATATATTTCTAGGTCACTTATTCATGTAATTGATCATGATGTTTGATGGTTATGGTTGGTTAAGTCTGTTGAACACTATATGTCACTGAGAGGGGGGGTGAATCAGTGGTTTCCAAATCTTTTCCCTTTTCTATCCTATGTGTATATATCAGTTATCTAATCTAACATAAAGCAGACATACTGGTTAGATGAGAGGATAACACAAAAGCAATCACATATAAAAGGGACATCTCATAACACTAGATGTACAAGGAAAACCCAAGATGAGAAAAACATCGGTGAGAAATGTTGTTGGAGACTTCTGCTCCAATCCAAGCGCACAATGAAAACCTTGGTTACAATATTTAGGACACCAACCCAAGGAGTACCACTCTTTCTTTAGGGAACCAACCTAAGGAGCACCAACCCCTGGTTTTAGGGCACCAACCCAAGGAGAACCAACCCCTACACAGAGCTCCAACTCAGTGATTACAAGATCATATCATAAATACAAAAGTAGTCTCCTTGTTACAAAAGAACTTTGTAACTCTTATCCAAGTCTCTCCACCAGTTCTCCTCTCTCCAATTCTTTGTTGTTTCTCATCTCACCCTCTCACTCTTGCAACCTTATCTCCTACTGCAACTCACTCTCTATTGCAACCTTATCGGTTCAACCTCTTCTTCTTCTTTTCTGATACATTGCTCTTTGTCAATTCTCTTTTCTCTCTAACACACTACTTCTGGCCACCATAGTCTTCTTCACTCAGTCAGATGTCTACTATCTGATTACTATCAGTTCATAACTTACCAATTCTTCACTGCAATCTTCTCTGCAATCTTATGTGGCTCTTCTCTACCAGTTCAGTCACCACTGGTGTACTCCTCTGTCAGACTGAATTGCAGGCTACCGGTTGTCTCACTCTTTCGAGTTGAACTCTTCAAACCAGTTCTCTCTCTAACACACTTAGTCTCTTTTCTAATTGATGTTGAGCACTTGACAAGGGATAGACTACTAATTTGGAGCTCGGTGCAGGGGTTCGTTCCCTAAATATTATAACCAAGGTTTTCATGTGAGGCTAGATTAGAGAAGTAGTCTGCAGTAGCATTTCTCATTCAGGTTTTTCCCATCTTGGGTTTTCCTAATACATCTGGTGTTATGAGATGTCCCTTTTATGTGTGATTTCTTTTGTGTTATCCTCTCATCTAACCAATATCTCTACTTTATGTTAGATCAAATAATCGGTATATACACATAGGATAGAAAAGGGGAAAGATTTGGAAACCACTAATTCACCCCCCCCTCTCAGCGACATCTAGTGTTCAACAATTGGTATTAGAGCCTGGGTTCTAGTTGATAATCTTTCTCTAGCTTGGGTAGATTCTGGTATTTGAACATAGTAGTTATTTTGTGTCAATCCCTACTCCTGTATTTGATGGTTCAAACTTTTATGTTTAGAGTTGTAGGATGGAAGTCTACCTATCCTCTTTAGGGTTTGATGTGTGGATCTCAGTTGTTAATGACTGCCCTAGTAAAGTTAGTCCTCCCACTGATTCAAATGTAGAAAGAAGAAACCAATGTAATGATGTAGAAATAAAGGCTATTTTATGCGGGCTCACAGATGATGTTTCCTCTTAGGTGGACAGATGCAAATCGACAAAGAGTTTATGGGACATATTAAAGAAGCTCTATGGAAATGAGCCTACCACTGTAGAACCAGTTTGTGAAGACAAGATGAGCAATGCAACTTATGTGTCTGTAGATGATGAAGGCATATTTTTCAGAAGCCCCAATAATGATGAAGAAGGAACCCACCTCTTCATGGCTCAAGAATTAGAAGATGAGAAACACACATCTGAGAATGACCATGCAGATCATTCTTACTAGCAAGATGTGTTTGGTAGTGAGAGTGAAGGTGAAGAAGAATATGAAGCAGATGTTGATATTGAAGGAGAACTTGTAAGTGCACTCGAAGAACTTAGTAGAGTGAGGAATAAATACAAGTTATTCAAGAATGTTGTAGTTGTGGAACAAAACCGGTTAATCAAATGCCTTGAAGAATTTGAGAAATGTTTCTCAGAGTTGAAGACTCAACAAGAAGATCCCAAGGAGTGTCGGTGTAATGATCTAGCATCTGAGCTAGAGGCCAAGGATAAAGAATATCAGTAGCTAGTAGGAGATATGGGGAGTCTCTGAAATGACCTTGAGAAATGTCAGGATGAGCTCAAGGTAAGAATTTTGTTTGATGGCAGCAGTGATGCCTTGGATAAAATGCTGAAGAAACAAAAGCATTCCAAGGATACCGGAGGATTAGGAAGTGGTGCTGGTGAATGCTCCACTAGTAAGAATGTCCCCCATAATGACATTTTGTTAGTCTCCTCAAATGGAGATAATAAAGGACAAACCTTCACTATCTGGAATTCTTCCTGGAAGAAGGTTGATCTAACCACAACTGATGAGGACATGATACTAAGGATGAAGACCGGTGCTACAAGGAGGAACAATGTAGATCCCAAAGGAAAAGGAAAGATGGGAGAAGGAAATTTCACTAGAAGCAAGAATAGAAGAAGACAACATAGAAGACCCCCTATTGGTAGAAGACAAGTAAAATTTACCACCCACAAGACAAAGCAAGTGTGGGAAATGAAGGGATCAGATGGAAGAAATGTAGAAGGTGAACATCCCAGGATCCATCCCCGGAGAAGCAGACATGGAGATACTAAACCGATTAGATCTCCACATGCATGGCAAAATAAATTTGTAAGTCATATGTCATTCATTACTAGTTATTGCTTCTCTTGCAAAGATTATGGTCACAGGGCAAAAGAATGCATAAAGAGGCTTAGAAATAAGAATGTGATCTATCCAAGAAGTAATACATATGGCCATAGTTTATCAAAATGTAAAAACATGCATAGATATGCTCCTATGCATCATAAGAAGAGTCCATTTGCTGACTCAAGAAATGCAAATTATGTATGTTATAGTTGCAATGGATTTGGGCATAGAAGTCATGAATGCAGGAACAGGAAAGTTCAGTCACATGACAATCGGTATAGTAGCTATGCTCAACATGGATATGGATATAGAGCATATGGAAGTCAGAGACCTACATGGAACCAAAAGAGAAATGTCCCTGTCAGATCAAGAGAGCCACTAGTTCCTATAACCTGATACAATAGCATGACCAGAAAAGATGGTCAAACCATTTTAACAAAAGGTCCTCCAATCATGTGGTTGGTATGAACACTATTTTCTTTAATAGAAATGCTTTCGGTCATGTGGTAGAATCTGGAAAAGAAAGGACGAATCTGAAAAAGAAGGTAAGACCTTCTCCCAAGTCTGAAAATGGGAAGAAGAATGAGACCAAGAAGGTTTGGAGGAAGAAGGAAGAGAGTAGGATCATGGACTGACACTGCATTCAATGCACAGGTGGTATTTCCTAAGGATTAAAGGAGATGCAGGGCCTCGAGAGGAGTAACATATTGATCAGATCATTCACCCCCATGCTTGACAAGGACAGAGGAAAAGACTAGATGTTGTCAGTAAGAAAGAAGAAAATGAGATGGCAAGTGTGTAGTGGTTACCTTGGCTTCACACCTATAGATGATAGATGTATCACTACTAGATGTGTCAATGGATGGAAAATTTGCAACTAGGATCATAAGTAAATTGACACAAGAAGATAAGAGTTAGAGGAAGGTGCTCCGGTAGAGATGATAGACTAGTGCAGGAAATCGGTATGTGCAGTATGGTACCGGTATGAATACTGACCGGTCGAGCAGGTTATGTAAGACAATGAGGTCCAGGATCATTGCATTAGCCCCAATAGAATGCATTGAGGAATTTATGTCTCAGGTGGTACTGAAGAAGACCTGAATGACATTTGTTGGCTCAGTTGTTGATCGTGTATGCATGCATCCTTTGTGGGATGACCGGTTTGATTTATGGCATGATAGTGATATTGTATGGCATTGTGTACACCTAGGATCATGTCATATGTTGTGGTGGAAATTGTGGAGCTGATAGATCACCAGATTGATCACATATGCACCGCTCAACTGGCATAAGGGGCAGGTTGGCTTCAACTTAGAACCTAATAGACAAATGAAGACCTGAGATATATGACTCAGGAGGAGTTCACAACCATGTTTTTTGATTTGTATCAAACTTGCTAGACATAGGGGGAGATCAAGTGTTTATGATGCAAAACCGACATGCTTGAACTTATGGGTGTATTGACAGCATCAATTGCAGAAGAAGGAAATTATTGTAGGAATACTCAAGAGAATTTCATGATTACGGGTATCTACTTTCCCAATTGGTAGCACTCATAGTACAATCACATTTGATTATTAAGAACAATCAGTATCTGATGGGAGTGTTGCAGTTTGATCGATAGTTGGTGTGTGCTTCCTCTATTTCAAATAGTGTTGTGAATTGAAGGATGCAATGTATGATGGTCAAAGGAGGAGAAGCATCTGGTTGAGAAAAAGGTGGTTAGAAAAGTGTCAGTGCCTGGTAGAAACAAGGAGGAGAGAAATCCCGACAGTGCCCTTTGCCATTGTTGTCAAAGGGGGAGAGAGAATCTGTAGTATGCCAGATACTACATGTGTTGACATCAATGACAACACAATGCCAAAAAAGATTGCATTATCAGAGAAAGGATTATGTGTGAATAAAGTCATTGTTGGTGTAAATAATTATTCATCATGGATATTATTACACTTTACTTAAGTTTACTTAGGAAATGAATTTCATAGTAGTTTGGGTATGAGACACTTGGGTGTTTGTGCCACATTGGGATAGTGTGTGTAGGAGAATTTCCACCTTTTATGGTGTTGATCTCGTTGTTACACTCCACATTCAGTGGGTGATCCACCTCATGTGGAATATTGTATTGTTTCTCCTACCTACCCACACCTATTTCCTACCTACCCTTGTTTCTTATTGAGCCACATATCATGTTTGTGTGCTCACATATCCATATAGCCTTGCCTATATAAGCAGGCTCATATTCATTGTATGTAACGAATGCTTAATCATCCAGTTGATCATATTTTTCATCTTGATAGAATACAGTTTATTTCTATAATCTATTTTGTTTTCTCTTATTTGTGCTTTCCATTGCCTCTTGATCTTGGCAAAATCTCACATGGTATCAGAGCCATTAGAGTGTCATTGGTTTGCTAATTGAGAGAAATTTGATGCTATTTGGGGTTTGCATTTTGGATCTTTCTATTGCAGGTTATTATTGAAACTTGATGGGTCAAATCTAAGGTCATCATTGGATTGAGGAGGTCCAAGAAAGTCAATTTTGCCTTTTGTTTCATCCAAATCAGACTTTGGAGGCCAAATCTAGAGGCATTTGAAGTTTGAAGCTGCGACGGAAATTTTCCAGAAATTATAATTTTGCAGGCGATTTTCAAATAGCGATATCTCACTCATCCGGACTCATTTTTCAGAGCAATTTTTTTTGTTTTGGAGTAGAATTTCTTGATCTGTATAGTGGTGCGGAGTTTTTCTGATTTTCGAATACAGGTTTTTCAAAAATCGTGAAATCCCATTTTTTACAACTTTGGAGGCTTCACTTGGGCTCATATGGACTCCTTTTCAGGTGCCATTGTTTTTGAAAGTGCATATTTTTTCATCTACTTTCATAATCTTCCATTTGTTTGCAGTAATTTTAAGTAGAAATTGTACTTTCATTATTTGGCCATTTTTGGCATATTTGGTACTTGCATTTTGCTTGGATCTCAGTTTAGATCACTAGCAGTATTTATTGAAGTCTCTTAGATCTCATTTTGAGAAGTTGTAAATTGAAATCAGAATTCCACTTTGCCTTGTTTTGCAAGTGGCCTATTGTACATGCACTACATATAAAGTGCCAAAATCATTATTTTGGGGGGTACTTTGATTGAGTGAATTTGGGGGGTGTCTCTTGTTCTTTTGTACTCTTGTGTTCCTTCCTTTTTGTTGCTATGGGTTCTTCTAAGTTTCCTCTCTTAACTCCTCATAATTATGCTACTTGAAAAATTGATGCATGGAGTAAACTTATGGAAAAAGGACTAACTCATTACATTGATGGAACTATTGTTGCTCCCGCTGATCGTAAGGTTGATCCAGTTGGTCACTTGGATTGGCTCACTAAAAATATCATGGCAATTGGTACCTTAAGAAAGTATGTATCAAAGGATCTCATTTTTCATATTGAGAAGTGTACTCTAATCAAGGATTCTTGGAAAAAGTTTCAAGACTTGTATGGTAAAGTTGATGAGATTAGGGGATATCAAATTGATAGTGATCTCACCATGTTAGATCCCAAGAAATTTGATACTATACAAGATTATGTCACTAAGGCAAATGAGTTGAGGGCACAACTCAAAGATTGTGGCATTGATAAGAAGGACACTCAATTGATATTCAACTTGATAGGCAAACTTCCACAAGAATATGCAACATTTGTTTCTAGTTTCCAAACCCATAGGATGACAATGGGTTCAAGCTACACAATGCCTACATTTGATGCTTTCAATGAAATGTTGATGATGGAACAAACTAAGTTGATAAGCATGCGCATTCTTAAGGCTTCTAAGTCTCAAGCATTAGTGGCAAATCAAGGGAACAAAGAAAATCAAGGAAAGGACAACTCAAACAAGAAGAAATGGCAATCAAAGCCTAAGGACAAAGCACCATCTTCTCCACAACAAGGAGATTCATCCTCTTCCAAGAGGGATAATTCACCAAAGAGGGAGAGACCTACTTGTGCCTATTGTAAAAAGGTTGGTCATGAGGAGCATCATTGCCATTTTAAAAATATTGATGAGCTTACACATATCATCAAAAAGCATAACATTGATTTGCCTAATGTCTACAAGAAGGATGATTCATCAACTTCCACTTCCTCACATTCAAAAGGAAAAGGGCAAGCATTCATGGCTTCTACAAGTGGGAAGACTCACTCTTTTGGGACAAGAAAAGGAAAAGCTCTTTGTGCTACTACCAGTCATGATTCAGAGAGATGGCTTCTAGATTCAGGGGCTTCTCATCATATGACATCTTCACAGTCTATGTTCTCAACATTTGAGCCTTGCACCATGCTGCAGATATTGGTGGGCAATCATACATACATGGATGTGATTGGGAAAGGATCTATTGACATTGGGGATAACTCCTTCAATAATATGTTGTGTGTACCCCACTTGACAAACAATCTCCTTTCCATCTATCAAATCACACATGGCGCAACTAAGAGAATTGTGGAGTTCACACCTAAGTCAGTTTTCATTAGAGACTTGGAGACTAGAGCTATCATTGCGACTGGGATGGTTGATCATGCATCTTGGTTATACTCCTTTTCAGATTTTGTTGATGATGATGATTTCACATTTGATGATTCTACACATGATGATCACACTTCTTGTGATGGTTCAGTTTTTGAGGAGAAGTTTGGACACTTGAACATGGGGATTCTCACATGTGACCCCGTTCTTGAGCCTTGTATTTCATCTCCTCATATTGATATCACATCACTTATTGCACCTAATGATGCAGATAGTGGGACAGTTTTGCCTTCATGTGATTTAGTGCAGCAGGATATTCATTGTCTTCTAGCTTTAGATTCATGGGATGATTACTTGACAGACATTGCAGGTTTGTTTATGGAATCCTGCATTGTAGATTTGGGAGACATCATTGATGACATTCATCTTCTCTTTGATGAAGATGATCCTTCTTCGATTGCTGGCACACTCTGACCCTCTTGTTCATTCTCTACATGATCATTCTTTTGAGGTTGATATGATTGTGGAAACTTATGTACAGCAGTTGGAGGAGGTCTCTTTATTTTTTGAGGAGACATGTGAGTCTTTGGATATTGTTCTACATTCATCTCCACTAGATCTTGGAGTGCCTTTTTTAGCAGTGTGGCATAGTTTACCACCTTTGGAGGGGGTATCTTTCAGCATCGACATGGGGACACTTGAGCAGTTTTCAGAGATTCCTTTCATCATGAGTTTTCTTCATACATCTTCCCTTCATGATTGGGGAGACTTCATGGATACACCTTTGGTTTTGTTTCTTCCTAAGGGGAGAAATGTTGTTTGATGTTCGTGGAGCAGTTTCTTCATACATCGAGCTTCTATCATTGGTGCAAATTCCACATTGGGGGGGGGGCTTCCTAGCTTCTCTTCTTCTCTCATATGGGGGGGACATTTTCCTCACATGGGGTTTTGTTCCTCACATACTTCTATGAGAGTTCTTTGTATCTAGTTTTTCATCTCTCTTTTGGGGGAGGGTTTTTTCCCATTGGGTTTTTCTCTCTTTCCCCACTTTGTGAGAGATTTCATTGCATTGGTTTTCACGCATTTTCATTTGTACATGGGTACCTAACATGGCCTAGTAGCCGGGACCCATCTTGCATTGCTTAGTTGCATTGTAGACTTTAGTGCATTCCCCTAAGTTGCACTTAAGGGGGGGTGTTGGTGTAAATAATTATTCATCATGGATATTATTACACTTTACTTAAGTTTACTTAGGAAATGCATTTCATAGTAGTTTGGGTATGAGACACTTGGGTGTTTGTGCCACATTGGGATAGTGTGTGTAGGAGAATTTCCACCTTTTATGGTGTTGATCTCATTGTTAAACTCCACATTTAGTGGGTGATCCACCTCATGTGGAATATTGTATTGTTTCTCCTACCTACCCTTGTTTCTTATTGAGCCGCATGTCATGTTTGTGTGCTCACATATCCATATAGCCTTGCCTATATATGCAGGCTCATATTCATTGTATGTAACGAATGCTTAATCATCCAGTTGATCATATTTTTCATCTTGATAGAATACAGTTTATTTCTATCATCTATTTTGTTCTCTCTTATTTGTGCTTTCCATTGCCTCTTGATCTTGGAAAATTCTCACACATAGCATTCAAGAGAAGGTTGGAAAAGTTTTGTATTGTAGAGTAGACATCAGTGCTTAATCGAAACCATATCAAGCATTAGTAGATGCTACTTTCACAGTTCATTTTTTTCCAGATTGTAGTCCGATGTTTATGTAAGTTAGTGAGACTTCCCTCTGTGATGAGTAGTGCACTCTAGGTTGTTGGCCTTTCTACAAGTGCAAACCCCATTGTAATTATTCATAATACTACTGTAGAGTATTCATCTAATTGTGGGTAGGGCTTCCCACTATGGGTTTTCCATGTCAAAATATTGATGTTATGTGTGTTATGCTTTAATGATATATCTTTCATTGTGTTGTGCTTCAATATAAGGTTTATAATTGAATTGATTGTTGTTATTGTTAGTAAACTGATTCACCCCCCTTCTTAGTTTACTATCGGTATCAATGCATTCCAAAAATTGGTATCAAAGCGAGGTCCTCTCTATAGAAGCTTTACTACTTTAGGAGATCCGATGGCAACTGCATCTAGGTCTACATTCAATACTTACTGGAAGGAGAGTCCCAGATTTGATGGTACACATTACAAAATATGAAAGGAGTGATTGAAGATTCATCTTAGATGTCTTGGAGCTGAAGTTTGGGAGATAGTGGAGAAAGGGTATATACCTCATGATCATAATTCTGGAACACAGACACCTATTGATGAGTAGAAGAGAGCTGAAATGATGTGAGAGAAAAAGAAGCATTGTTGAGCGCCCTATATGATGAAAAGCTATTGAATATCATAGAGATAGAGAATGCTAAGATGATCTGGACAAAGATTGAAACTCTTTATGAAGGTGACCAGGCTATGAAAATTGCTAAAATTGAAGGTTTCTGGGTAAGATATGAAACTTTAAAGATGGAAGAAGATGAGAAGATAAGTTATTTCATGGATAGAGTCAATCAGATTGTCATGGGTATCAAATATTGTGGTGGATCAGTTAGTGAGGATGAAATAGTGTCAAAAGTTCTAAGAGTTCTACCTTTAGCTTACAAGATGAAGGCTATTACTATCAATGAACTGCAGACAACGTCAAGTACCCCTGTGACCAGAGATTCATTACTTGGGAAATTGACTACTTTTGAACTTGAAAAACTTAGAGATCAGAGTGCTGCTAAAACTGAGATTGCATTTAAAGCATCTGCCTCTGATAAGCAGAAGATAGATTGGAAAGAGATGTATGCTAAGGATATGGAGGAAATTGAGAGAGAATAAAGAGAGCTTGAAGAGATGGAAGCCCTGATTGCTAGAAGAATTCCTAAAGGACCAGTTGTAAGTAAGTATGAAGGAAAAGTCCCTTTTAAATATTTTTCATGCAATAAGATTGGTCATTTTGCATCTAGATGTCTTGAAAGAGCTGCTAGAAATCATGAAAGATTTGTGAGGAATTATAAGCCTAATCTTGAATTTTAGAGAATACCTACATTCAGAAGGAATAAGGATAAATCATGCTATTATGATGGTGATGATGATTTTGGTATTTATGATGATGATAATGAACCTATGAGTGGATCCAGTAATGGTGCCTCATCCGAAAAAGATTGGGTATTTATTTCTATTAAGGATGATTCTCCAGTATCTATCATTGGAGCAATATATACTGAGGAAAAGGCATTAGCTACTAAAATTGAAGAAATGGATGAATGGGTCATAGACAATGGTTGCTCGCATCACATGACTAGTGATAGAAGAAAGTTCTTATCATTGCAAGAATTTGATGGTGGATTGATTAGATTTGGAGAGAACAAGGCATGTAGGATCAAAGGCAAAGGAAAAATATCATTGGATGGTAAGAATAATACTGATAATGTTTATTATGTTGAAGGCTTAAAGCATAATCTTTGAAGTGTAGGTCAGATGGTGGATAGATGATTTCATTTGTAATTCAAAGATGGAAAATGCAAGATCATTAATAAATCTAGATGGGAGATTGCATTCGGAACTCAGACCAAAGGTAATATCTTTCATTTGAACTCTGGTGAGAAGGCTTGCTTGATTGCTTAGATTGATGAAAGTTGGTTATGGCATAAAAGGGATGTGTCATGTAAATTTTGATTACATAGTAAAGATCAGTTCAATACTGATTGTCAGAGATTTTCCCAAGATTGTTAAACCTCATAATCTGGTATGTAGAGAATGTCAAATGGGTAAGCAAGTTAGAACTTCTTTCAGAAGTATACATGATTTGTGTGGACCAGCAAGGACTAAATCTTTCAAGGTGATAGATATTTTATGTTACTTATTGATATCTATTCTATAATAATGGTGGCATTTTTGAAAGAGAAATCGGAAGCTTTTGAGAAATTCAAATTTTTTAAGGCTATGGTTGAGACTGAGACAGTACTGAAGATAAAGTGCTTAAGATTAGATAATGGTGGTGAGTTTACATCATGTGAGTTCAACAACTTTTGTGAAAGGAATGGTATTAGGAGACAACTTTTTGCACCTATAACCCCACAATAGAACAGATTGGTGGAAAGGAAGAATATAACAATTCTGGATGCAGCAAGGACTATGATGACAAAAGCTAAATTACTTGATATCTATTGGAGAGAGGTTGTCAATATCGATGTATACACTTTCAACAAAGTACACATTAAAGTGATAGACTTATTAAGCACTAAGAAGGGGGGTGAATCAGTGATAGCAAAAACTGTTGGCCATTTGGTGGAGTTGATTATGTGTTGCACTAATCGTTTGTCATTGATGCCAACACTAGCTGTTTGGATGCTTTACTTACCCTTCTAGTCCCAGTAGGATGAGTGGTTTCTGGTTAATTTGGATCCGGCATGATCTGGTAGGCTCCAGTATAGTTTGGTAATGGAATTGGCTTGTTCATGATTCTCATGCTCATATTTGGTCAGTTGGTTTTGGTCTAGTGATCGGATGTTATCCTGCTTGCCTAGAAGCTTAGTTTCTGGTTCCGGCGAGGGTTTCATCGACAGAGCTTTTGGTGAAGATCTTTGATGAATTGCATAAGTGGTATTGGTGTAGCTTCTGGTGGAGTTTCAGGATGTTGTTGGTGATCATGTTTGAGACTTGGCAGATGGAGATCATTGATGTAGCGTATGGACCTATATTGGGTCCCGGTTGATCTAAGTTATGGACCAACTTTAATGTAACATATGGATTGGACCTATTGATGTATTTCCAAGATGTCTTATGTGTTGGATATTATTTGTTTGGTATATGGTCGACATGGTTTGTAATTTTGTAATCAGTTTATTGTTTGGTGGTCGACCTAATTATTTATGGTCGAGGGTTTGTATATAAAGATGTAAGATCTCATTGTAGATCATCATGGTTATGTTAGAGGTCATGGTCAAGGAATGTAATGTGCGAATAATGTAATATCATTTAGGAATAGGAGTTGGTTGACCATTGGAGATCGAATTGGGTTTATGTAAGAGGATTTAGTCCTCTAGTATTGAGATTAACCAGAATTGTACTCAGGCATAGGAGATGCTCTCTTTTACAGTTCAACACTTCTCCGAATTGTATTCTATATTTATATGTAGTCAGTGAGGCTCCTTTTGTGATGAACAGTGTGCTCTAGGTTGTTGGCATTTCTGCAAGTGCAGGCCCCTCAATTGTAATTCACATACTTACTGCAGAAGTATTATCTAACTATGGGTAGAATTCTCACCATAGTTTTTCCCTTTACTAGGTTTTCCACGTACAAATCTTGGTGTTATGTGGATGGCTTTTATTCTGCAATTATTGTTTATGCTTAATTGGTTTAACTACTATTTCGGTATTAATGTTTTGAATTTTGGTATTAAAGTTTAAATTCCTAATGGTTTCGATAATTTGTGACAATTGATTCACCCCCCCCTCCCCTCTCAATTGTCTTTCGGTTATTTGAACTATCTAACAAAAACAATAACGATTTAAACACAAACCAGTAAAAATAATTAACCAGTTTACTTAAAACTATGCATGCAATCCAAAGTGTTATAAAAGAATCCACAAGAAGTAAAACATCCACCATAACACAACTGTTTATATGTGGAAAAGCCAACTAGTAAAAACCACGATGAGATGGGACTCACGAGTTAACTATCTGTAGAAATAGGTAACTGACCGATTTAAGTCTACAAAGTGCTCTGCTAGGAGTGAATCTTGTTAAAGATCCCAAACCCCTGTTAGGAGCTATGCCCGGTTAAAGGTAGTATCCTATTAGGGGTAACCTTAGTAGAGGATTTAAAACCCAAACTAATGGATCACCTGATTAGAGGATTTGTACAATGAATCTTGTTAGAGCTTACCCAATTAAGGGATTTAACTGTTATAGTGATTAGAAAACAATAGGTGGTATGATCTAAAAATAACACATCTTGCTTGTATAGATCCTCTTCTACTCACTCAATACTGCATCACCAACATACTATGCAATTCACATCAACTCGAACTCATAACATCACTTGTATCTTGCGTCATCAAAATAATTCATCACAATATTTTATAGACATTAGATTTCATGTCGGCCTCGAGAACCTCATCACAATTTCCTAGGTTCAATGTAGCTGGACAATCTTTCATAACAAATCACAGATTATAGCCAAATCTATCAGTTAGAGATAACTCATCATGACCGGTGATAAATCATCACACAATCAGTGAAACCGATTGGAACACCGATATCGGTTGAGTGTTAACCGCTTCCAACTCATAGACCGATTGTCCTCCATTTGCCTCCTTGTTGATCTCCACAGTATCTCCAAACTAGTGTCAGTGAAAATGAACAAAACCAATCGTCATTCCTACATATATCGGTTGTCTACATATACCGGTTAGACACTTTCAAACCAGTTGGACTTCTCTATACAAATGATACCGGTTTGCAATACTAAGACTTAGGAGTAGTACCGGTTTGTCTTAACCAAGATGACTATGACAATGTGAACATATGTGTGTGTATATGTGCCATCAATGACAACACATAAAGTCATCCATTACAAAAATCATCATCAAGCCAACATAAAGGTGATATTGGTAAGACTCCTTATGGATTATGGTTTGGTCATACTCCTACTGTTAGATATTTCAGATTTTTTGGAAGCAAATGTTACATTAGAAGAGATGATGCATTAGGAAAGTTTGATCCTAGAACTGATGAAGGAATATTTTTGGGTTATTCTACTAAGAGAAAAAAATATAGATGTTATACCAAAAGATTGAATAGGGTAATGGAAAGCATAAATGTCAAAGTAGATGAACATGCTAGTAATCAGATTAGATCATTTGATTATGGACCAGAAGATGAATTTATCAGTTCAAAATAGTGATCCAGTGACACCAGTAACATCAAAAAAAAATTCAACAGTGACAGAGGAACAACATAATGAGTCAACAAATCAATAAAATTGAAAGACTTCCAAGTATTTCAAGCTAAATCATTTTGAAGATCAAATTATTGGAGATAAAAGGAATGGTGTGATGACTAGGAGAAGGTTAGCTACTAAAGATGTATGTTTAATTTCTCAAATTGAACCGAAATCATTTATTGAAGAAAGTAAGGATGAAAATTGGATAAAAGCAATGGAAGAGGAACTAGATCAAAACTTTGGGGATTGTTGCATGGTGTGCGCCCTTGGTTTCCTTGTGTTGTGCACAACAGTGCTTGGGTTTGTGACATGGTATGCATTATTTCTTGGGAAGAAGTTGGTTTCATGGCTTAGTAAGAAACAATCATGCACTTCATTGTCTACAGCTGAAACAAAATATGTTGTAGCTGCTACCAACTGTACTTAGATTTTATGGATGAAACAAATGTTAAAGGATATAAGGGTAAGTTATGATGAGCCTATTTTTATTCACTATGATAATAATGTTGATATTGATATGTCAAAGAATCTGATATTTCATTCCAAATCAAAACACATTTCTATAAGGTATAATTTCTTGAAGGAAAAGGTTGAAGCAAAGGAGGTTAGATTGTTTCATGTGCCTACTAAGGAACAAATTGCAGGTATTCTAACGAAACCATTGCCTAAAGACACTTTTGAATATCTCAAAGATCAGTTGGGGGTTACTAGCCCTCCAAAAGAGACTTAGAGATGGAAGAATGCATCAATCCGGTGAGCTTATCATACATACTTTTCTGATATGGGTTGGTGAAGATGGTGATACTACTCAGGGGGAGTAGTCAGTTGTTTGGTTTAGTACTCTTGGTTTAGCATCTGCCCTTTGTCGTTGATGTCAAAGGGGGAGAAGGTATTCATGTGAAAAACTGCTAGATCTTTTGATGGTGTTTTTAGGTCAGTCTTTTCTCTTTGGGAGATTGTTGGCATTCCTTGGAACTTGGATGTCTTTCACATTGGTGCATTGTGTGCATTAGGTACATTCATCATATCAAATTGAGTTGGTGTATTTTCATCATTTTATTGATCATTCATTGAGGTCTCTTCTTCAATTGCATTAGGTTCATTCGATAAATCAAATATTGTTGGTGCATCTTTATCATTTGTTTGATTATTGATTGTGATTTCTTCTTCAATTGCATTAGGTTCATTTGGTACATCTAATTAAGATGGTGTGGATGACATACCTTCTTGTCCCATTGTTCTTAGTTCACATAATTTCTTCATACATTGCCTTTGTCTTTCCTTTTCAGCCTCTCATTGTTCGATTGTTCCTCACTTGTTCTTTCCCATCATTAATAACGCTTTTCCTTAATAGAATCATTTTGCATTAATTAGAACAACAATTCAATCATTTGAAATCACACAAAACAAAATTTCCCTTACTTTGACTTATAAAACTATCACAGAATCGTAGTATCAGTTGTAGTGGGGCCTTCAACGACTTCTAAAACTCCTTTTGCGGTCGTTTAGGTCATTGACCAAATTAAAATATGTGCAAGAAATGCATATGGGTTATGTTTAGTTAACTTGTATGCGTAATTAGTCCCTAAAAATATGCCAATAGAGCAACGCTCATAATTCCCATAACCCGTACATGCTTTTTATGTTGAAAAACCCGTACACACTTTTTATGTTAAACACTACAGCCCCGCAAGGCTATGGGCCCCCCTCCCCATATCCCTTGTGGGAGTGTTGTAACCACCGCACTCCCACAAGGGATTTGGGGAGGGGGGCTCAGAGCCCTGCAGGGCTGCGGGCTGGCCCTTAGCCTTGCAGGGATGCGACAAGCACCTCGTAGTCTCGTAGGGTTGTGGGCCCCCATCCCTAAATTCCTTGCGGGAGTGGGATGGTTACAACACTCCTACAAGGGATTTGGGGAGGGGGGCCCTCAGCCTTGCAGGGCTGTGGGGTCCTTGTCCCCCCATTTTTAAAAAATAAAATTAAATAAAAATTAAAAATAATATAAATAAAGTAAAATAAAAATTAATATAAAATAAATAATTTAAATAAAAATAATATAAAATTAAAATAATTAAAATAATATAAAATGGAGAGAGAGAGAGAGAGAGAGAGAGAGAGAGAGAGAGAGAGAGAGAGAGAGAGAGAGAGAGAGAGAGAGAGAGAGAGAGAGAGAGAGAGAGTTGGCAATTGACACTCAATTGGTTGGTTTCACTATGTTGTCATTGATGGAAACATGGCAATTTATTCCAACTTCATGTATTGGGTTAGTTGTGTATTGGTAGGCACTTCACCAGCACTAGAACCGACAGGCTGAAAGGAATTCTTTGGTTACCGGCAATGCAGGCCGACATGGTTTAGAATCTGGTTATCAGTATTGGAGGCCGACATCTTTTGGATCCGGCATCGGCAATTATTTTTGATATTTATATCTAGTTGACATGTATATTGATATTGTAATTATCTTTGTGAGCCAACATAAGGCATGATGAATTTTAAAGGGTATATAGGCAGCTGGTTAGATCATTTTTATAGATGAAGAATATGATATGTAATGGATTGATAGGAGAATAGGATGATGTTATGTAATGTGAAACATATGAGAGAGATCATGTACGTGAGGATATTTATGTAAGGGGTATTCCGGTAAAGGGTTTAGGGTTTTAGACCAAAACAGATAGAGCTTAACCAGAACTGTATTTAGGCATAGAAGATGTATCTTTGCAGTTCAATCATTTCTCCAGATTGTAGTCTGGACTTGTATGTAGTCAGTGAGGCTCCTTTTGTGATTGAGTAGTGTGCTCTAGGTTGTAAGCCTTCCTGCAAGTGCAAGCCCCTATATTTTGTAATATCTCTTCATATGGTCCGTGAATTGATATTGTGGGTCACAAATCCCACCGTGGTTTTTCCTCTTTGAGGTTTTCCATGTATAATTATGTGTGTTATGGTATCCATTTATGTGATTGGCTTATTGGTTGCTTTACTTCTTTCAATTATATATGTACCAGTATACCGGTTGGTGTATGCATATTTTAATAAGGTTAAAATTGATCATTCTAGTAGAACACTAATTCACCCCCCCTCTCAGTGTTCTCAAATTCCAACAATTGGTATAAGAGCCTTGTGCCTCAGAGGAAGTTTAACAGCTTGAGGAAGATCGTGAATCCAGAATCCATAGATATGGGTTTGGAAAAGCAACTTGAGATGGCACTTGAAGATTATGATGCTTAAAGGATGAAAAACTTAAAGGTACAAGATGAATTGAATTCTGCTAAGGAATTCATTCTTGTCCTACAGGAGAAGCTATCATCTGTTCAAGCTAGGAGGAAGGAACTTTTACAAAATCGTGATGATGAAGAGAAATGAGAACAAAATTAGCTATCATCTGTTCAAGCTGAGTTAGGAGAACATGGTCATGAGAAATGAAATGCAAGCTATAACTATGAGAATGTCTAAGGAGATTGAAGACCAAAAGAAAAAGGAAGAAAATCTTGTTGTATCTCTGAAGAACAAATTTGAAGAATGTGGTAGGTTGGTTCATGAGAATGATATGTTGAGAAAAGATTTAGTACAATCCCAGAGTAATGAACAAGATCTTGAGAGACAAATGATAATTTTAAGAGATGATCTAACTATTGAAAGTGATTATAAAGAAAAATTCAAGATTAGTTCAGCACAACTAGATGAGTTATTGAAGAGACAAAGGTAGAATGATGATTCCAGTTGACTTGGATTTGAACAAGGACAGAGTTCTGATACTGCAAATGAAGATCAAAATCATAAGGCACCGATAAGGTAGTTTAATGCTTATAAATTTAATGGTAGATGTTTTATTTGTAATAAATTTGGTCACATGGCTAGGCAATATAGAAACAGAGCAAATCAGAACCCTGATTCTGCTCTCAGTAAATGTCCTAAAAGTAAAAAGTATGGTCATAAAACAAATAATTGCAGAATGAATGTTAAGTTTTATGCATGTGGAGAATTTGGATATATGGCTAATCAGTGCAGGTCAAGCAATTATACCAGTTTTAGCAAAGAAATTCAAAAGAACAATGTTACATGTTATGCATATAATGAGGTTGGACATATTGCTAAATTTTGTAGAAGCATAAATCCACCAGTTAGTAATGGAGGATAAAATAAGAAAGGTAAAGAAAAGGTTAATGAAATCCAACAAGATCATACCTAGAGATAGGTCAGGAATTCTAAAGAAAAATCTGCAAATGGTATTTCTCTAGTTACTTATCCAATAGAGGAGGTTGTTCCTGCACCAACAGGAAGCTCAACTAGTAACTAAGGCAGATTCCTTAGGGGTAGGAAAAATTTATGAAGATGTTGCATATGCCCCAGGAATAGGTTTTGGAAGATGTTCCAGACATTGGAGATGTTTATCTAGAATGGAGATGTTTAATATAGATCCGGTATCTTCCACCGGAAGTCATTGATGTCAATGAAAGATTAGGATTTTTTTTGGAGGATAAAAGGTTGAATCTACTTATTTTTTATCACCTTGCATTCAGAGCAATTTAGAATGATTAAGTGTGATTCAGTGTGATTAGATATCTTATTGAGAGATTTCACCAGCGATTGGAAGAGGTCTTTAGGGTTTTTCACTGGAAGTGATTCACAGGTATTTATCTTGAATCATGAAAGAGGGAACATCATTTGTACCTATCTTTGTTGCAAATCTGACTATAGTTGAGGGCAAGGATCATCCCAGACTGATTTTCAAGCAATATCCACATGTCGCTACCCTGGACAATTCAGTTGGCACTTTTTCCCTTCTCTCAGAAGGAGTCATGTATTTTGAAGATGTGAGAACCTACATTCACTATCATATTGAGGATTTGGGAACGACTGATATCAAGAGCATGCACATGAATGAGTTAATGGGAGATCCTGGAAAGATTAAACCTGAATACTAGCATATTATTGATTTAAGGTTTACCGACATTCTGGATATTCTGGAATTCGAAGATGGAATTGTTAAGTATGTTTTGAGCAGAGTACATGGAGAGTTTATCTGGTTGGATAGACAATATAAGATTACAGAGGAGGCCATCAGGGAAATCACTAGTTTACCACAGGTTGGACAACATCTGGAGAATAAAATTTCAAATGATCAGGTTAACAAGATTACCAGTGCAACATCAGATAGGCAGTCAATGAGAATCAATACTATCACTGATACAGACATCAGATTTAGAAGCATGGTCATCGATTACAAGGTAACACAATCAAACCGACTGAATTCTATTTCTAGCTCCTGCATTTATGCAGCTTATAAAATGATGAGGGAGAATGAGAAGATAGATCTATGTGGTTGGATGTTGGATGAATTGTTGATAAACCTAAGAAAGATTAAAGAAGAAAAGAAGGGGACTTTTCGATATAGTAACCTAATTATCTATTTAATGCTATTTTTCATCAATGAGACTCCTAGTTTTGGGAGGAGACAATGGGCATTTGATATCCCAGTAGGGAGGCAATTGAAACAATCTATTGCTACATTGGGTAGTCAAAGAGATGAAAAAGTGGTGATATTTTAAAGCATTTCAAAAAGCTATTAATTATAGGATGAGGGTTCCAAAGCACATTGTTGAGAAATACTCAACCGATGTATGCTTCATGGTTAAGAAAGAAGAAACACTCATGGAAGTAGTCAAATCTCAGAAGATCTGGATTGAAGAGATGGTTATGAATTTGATACATAGATCCTTGATGCTTATGCACAACTATTAATTGATGCACCGCTAGATGAAACTATAAAAACCTTCAACATTACTCAGCAGAATACCCAAGAGGTTGAAATTGAGTTAAACCAGAAGAAGAGGGAGAAGCAGGAAGGAAAGACAAGTAAGTTTGTTGAAAAAGTTTCATAGGACATGAAAGAATTGATTGATGTTGTCTCAGAGAAAGGCAGGAAGAGAAAAGAACCAGAAATATTCATCGCACCCATTGCAGAAGAGTCTACATCTGAAGATGGCACACCCTTGGCATTCAAAAGGGTAATAAGGAAGAAAATTGAAGAAGCTACAATAGAGGCTAAGAAGAAACTGGTTATAAAAGTTACTATCAGGGTACTAGCACAGAAGAAAGCACCAAAAGAAACACTTTCAGCCCCATCCAGTACTGGAAGAAGGAAGAAGAAGGATGACATTGATCTGGCAATTGAATCTGGTAATGTAACTATCATTCCACCAAAGACTTGTGCAGAGTTAGTTGATGAGATTACTAAAGATGGTATGTTAAAGAATGTATATTTTTATTATGAACATTTAGAAAATGATGAACAAAGAGAAGTAGAGGAAGCAATTTTTTTATATTTGGATATTTATAAGAAAGCCTTGATAGAAATTCAAAACTGAATACCAGCAGAATTGTATGATATGTTATATGCTAGAAGACTATCAGCAATGTAAGAGGACAAGCATATACATATACAAGAGTTGTTATCTATTTGTGTTTCTATTGCTCTAGAGGAGATGGATAAGACACTTGAGGTTGCAGATAGGAAAATTTTTAACAACAATCATAGAATAATAAGACTTATCTTAGGTAAGGTAAATGAGATAATCAAGGAGACCCACAAGGCATGGGTTAAGTTATTTGAAGAGAACCGTGGTTTTTATACTTCACCGGAATCTAAGATAGATACTACAGACATCCCGGTTGAAGGAAAAGGAAAGGGTATTATGGGTACTTCACCCTCAATTTTGAAAAACATTAAGATAGTGGAAATTAAGCCCCCGGTAGATACAAATATACAGAAAAATGTTGAGATACTGGAAAATACAAAGAGTGTAAAGGTTTATAATGTACAAGATACTAATGTTGAGGACAACAGTCCTCCAGATACAGATGTACAGGATGAGGCTACAGTTCATAGGGAGGAACCGACAGTTACTGAGACTGAACCTATTGGTATTATGGATGACTTCATCATGTGTTGCATTGGTTTTGTCATTGATGTCAACACTTATCTTCTTGGAGGTCTACATTGTTAATTTTACACTATGGTTATATTGGTTTATTGTTGAACTGGCATATTTTGTTCACCGGCATGGTTAGTGGCTTATGCACAGTCACTGGTATATGTTCACCAGTAGGATATATGGTTCACCGGCAGTGATGATAACTTGGCGATCATTTGGTTATGTCAAAGACATGGATTGGATGTTTGGATTTGGTGTTTTTCTTATTGGTCTAATCGGGTTGACATATTTGCCTTTATTGGAAGATAGGTCTAGGTTATGGACCGATACGTGATATCTATTCCATATCAGCATGACACATTTTGGAAATGGTTTATTGATTGGATAATATGGTAAATGTATTGAGCCAACATATTGTATCACATCAAGACTTATTTGTAATTGATTTTTGTAGTCACATAGATCTGTCCAGTTTAATTAAATGAATATTTCCTATTTATTTGATTAAAAAGCCACTAGCCATCAGTTGATTAAATTAATATTTAATTAATTCATCTTCAAACATTTTCCTATTAATTAAATAAATTATTCAATTTATTTTAATTAATTCATTCAACCAAATTCACAAATCAATTAAATGAATAAATCATATTTATTTCATTAAATCCCCTTTTCCTCTTTTAAATAAATTAAATAAAACATTTATTTAAATCATTTATTCCCCCCACTTGCATTTTCCTACAAATGCAACTTGCACACATTTATTGAAATAAATGAATTTTATTTTAATTAAAAATCCTATTTTCCCTCACCCACCAAATCCACTTGCACTCCTAAGCCCCCTTCTAGATTCTTCTAAACCTTTCCTAATTAACCTAATCCATCCCCTAATTATTGTCACATTCCTAAGCAACTTGGAGTCACTTCTCAAAGACTTCAAAGTCTTTGAAAAACATATAATACTTTGTGTGTTCAACAATCTAACCTCTAAAGTCTTCCAAAACCACTAATGGCTCTTGCATGACCATTAATGGCTCTTACATAACCATTTATGGTTAATTCAACTTGCACTCGTGTCTCCTCAAGCATTTATTTATTGCTTTGACCATGGTTATCCCTTTTGCCTTTGCACAACAGTTTATCCATTGGATAAAAGCTTTATTCTTTGAATAAAGAATTTAGTCACTCAACCTAACCTTGACCTTAACTCCCAAGTTAACTCTTAGGTCATGTCAAGCATTTAATGCTTATTCCCTCTCCTCTCAACCTATCTCATATGGACACTTGTCATCCTGGGATTGGGTTGAAAGTCATCACATGGATTGAATATCATTCAATCCTAACCCTTCTTGAGATTAGTCAATCTCAACCATCCATTGCTCCATTTTCCCTATAAATAGAGCCCATTTCTTCATAATCTAGATCCTGAAAACTTGTATGCATCTAAGTTATAGAGAATTTTAGAGAGCATCTAGCATAAATCACTAATATCTTGTTATTTTGGCCTAAAATAAATCATTTTAGCATCATAGCATCTAATATTAGCTTTTATTCACATTTGCATAGCATTTGGAGTAATCATCTACAATCTTGAACCTCCATAAGCATCCATAGTGCAAAAAGCTATTGAGAGCTACACTAGTTTGGAACTTGGAGAGGAGAGGAACAAAGGAGAAGGAGCTAAGAGCATGGTAGAAAGCATTTGGAGATGTCTTCTTGCATTTACATTTGTAGTTAAGTGCTTTACTTTGTTTTTGGTGTCTCTTTTGATATGCCTGCTTAGATTAGTCTTTGATTGAATAACACTAACTTTGATCATTGTTCCTTTTTTTTTTTTGTGTTATTCCACCATAGGTTCTAGTCTAACCTTCCCCCATTTCACAGAGCATCATTTGGTGAATCCGACATGAATCGAACACACAAAAACAATTTTTTTTAACAAAACTAACTTGTTTGAATGTTTATCTTGACACACAAGTCACGCTCTGGCGCTTTTGATCGTGTTTTAGCGCTATTGCAATTTGATATTCTAGCGCCATTGTACTCACAATAGCGCTATTGTCTCAAATTTAGTGTTATTGCCCATCTTTTGGTGCTTTTGAGGCTTAAGTAGCACATTTGCACATGTTTTAGTGCTTTTGTTTTTGCTATTAAAATTTTACTTTTAGCGCTTTTGTCTTCTTTTTAGCACCTATGTGTTAAATAGCACTTCTGTTTGCACATAGAGTAGCGCTATTGTAACAAAATGTGTAAAAAGGCCATGTAACCGAGAAAATAAGTTTTCTTAGGCTTGTAGAAGCTCACCATAGGTTCGGATTTTCCTAACTATTTGTTTCTTGTGCAGGTTTAAACTAACTCCTTTTTGTTGTTTAAAAGTTAAAATTTTTCATTTAGTGTTGTAAAACTGAACAACACAAATTTCATTTCTCGCAAGTTAGGATGGATTTTGTTTTGGTGCTCTAAAAATGAACAACACAAATTTGCTTTCATTGCAAGTTAGGATACACTCTCTTTTTGGTGCTTAAAACAAGACAAAACAAAATTTTATTTATTCTATCAAACTAAGAATTCACAATCCACACTTCCACTTTTGGGCAACTGAAAATAACAATTAACTTGTCTTATTTTTGCCAGACGATTTACTTCATGCATACATGCTCTTATTTTAGTTGACCAAGATTTCAAATTCTAGTTTACTCAAACATTTTGCTTTGGATGTTAAAAAGAACATCATGGTTGTTGGAGCAACATCTCCAAATAGATAAAACATCATTGCAATGACAAGTTAAAAAGAACAAGTGTATTTTGTGTTTGGCACACTTGTGCAAAAGAGTTTGTCGAGTGGTCCTACTTCTAACACACACTATCCTCTCCCTTGGCTTTTGTGGTCCTAGGTGCAAGAGAAAAGTGTTAGTAACACTCAAGTTTTATCTTTTTAAGAGAGGCCTGCCAAGAGACACATCACTCTTGGGAATGACCTCGTGTGGTAAATCCTTCAAGCCACTATATAAATCAGGTGAGAGCGAAAGCTATAGCCTTGGGTATAGCTATTCCTACAGTGTAAATTGCCGAAAGGATAAATGGGCCCCACCACAAGTTACAAGGCTCTTAAGTGAGTCACTGCAGAATGTACTTATGTCCAAAAACATCGAACATTACTAAACACCTTTAAGTAGTAGCCTACTCGTTCTATTGATTGAGGATATTTGTGATACAATTCAATGCAAGAGCATAGATTGTTTTGCTCCCAAGATACTCACTATACATATTTCCTTGAGTAGAAACATAGCTTTTTGAAAAGTCACTTGTGGCTTGATGAAAGTGATGACTCCCCCATCATAGGGATCATCTATTTGTTATGCTCGTGCAAGACTTAGTATATCACATCCTTACCTGCCACGATGAGATTCATAAGGTATGTAGTACTAAAGTCGAAGAAATATCAAGATGTGGGCTGAATTTATCACAACTGGCCATTTGACCTTAGGGATAAAGAGTGTTTGAAGTGTTTTCATTTTTGAGTCAAGACCGGTGCAAATTAAGCCGACTTCAGGCTTTTGGAAAACACCTAAAATACATTTAAAGGAAAAGGGTCATAAAAAGTCCAAGGATTGGGTTGATCTAGACCCATACTTACTTGTGCCTTTTGAGGCAACATTCTTGTGTTTGTGTGCTTGCTTTGTTTTCTTGTCAAAGAAAAAAATCAAAAATCAAATTCCAAGAACAAGTATTCATCCAACATAAACATTTCCAAACACCAACAAAAGATCAAAAACAAATAGCAACAATCAAAGTATCAAACTTTATGACCATTCTTCACATCTTGAGAAAGAAGAATCTTCATCAAAACATCAACTTGAAGAAAAGACCATTGAGCTCAAAGGCTCTTATCAAATGGAGGAAATTCTTCTATCTTAATAGACAAATCTTTGTCTCTCATAGAGCCTTCTTATGTCACATGCGTCTTTATCTTCAAGGGAAATCAAATGAATTTGATCCAGAGTCATTAAACCGCAGAGCTTTTACACAATATCGAGCTTTGAGTTATCACAAAAACAAAGGAGGCAAGATCAATCCTGACTTCTTTCTAGACATTTGCATCACATATAATGTAGCTTGGGAAGAACCACCAACTCTCGAAAGAGAAGAGGAAGAATTTGTCCCATATGTGACACAAAGCTTTTATTGAAGTTAAAACATTTCATCCATTATCATATCCATATTTCATCAACTCCATTCCAACTCTCAACACACCCAAAGGTTTTTTTTGTCCTAAGTTATATTCTAATATTTCTTGAATCAAATGCAAAACATCACTTTTTAGAGTGTCTCTACATCTAGGATAAACTTGTCCTAAGAGACATTTCTATGCAGGTTAAAACTAGTCTATGAGTGAATCCTCTCACTACTAGGTAGTTAAGTCTGTAACACATCTCATATTTCTCTAAACCTTATCACATCAAACCTTATAAAAAACAAACAAGCAATTCAAGAAGAAAACTTTGGTCACATCTACCCTTAAGTGCTAGAGATCCATATGCAACACACTTCACCAAACATCAATCTTTCATTCCATCACCAACTCATCATCATTTTCATCAAACTTCAACAAAAACTTGTAAACAAAATGGCTCATACCAAATCACGATCTAGACAACAAGAAATTGAAGAAGAAGAGGAAGAAAATATCAATGACTTCCAAGAAGCCCTTGGAGGAAATGTAAATGATGAAAATCTAGGCACTCCTACTCCTGTGGCAATAGAAAGGGCACAACACAACCCTCTCTTCAATACGCTTTTTGATGAGATACTCAAGAGTAATGTTGATGCTCACTTTTTAAAACTTTCTCAAGAAGGAGCCAAACTCCCCTCTGACTTTGATCTTGCACAACTAAGACAAGCATCAGAATGCCAAAGTCATAATGAGGATGAAAGAGGTCAAGAACACATTAGATACAACTTTCATCAAGGTAATCCTCCTCCTCCTCCAAGTGAAATAGACATGTTGCGGAAACAAGTCAAAAATCTCGCCCAACAACTTCATAGTGGTGTAAAAACCAATCAATTTTCACTCGACAATGACATTTGTCCCTATCCCTTTGATAAGCATCTTCATATTCCACCTTTTCCGCGAGGGTTTGAAACACCCAAGTTTGAAAAGTATAGAGGAAAAGGTGATGCTCGTGATAATGTTAGAGAATTCCATTCAGCTTGCCTCGAAGTGGCATACGAGGATACATACCTAATGCGTCTTTTTCCCCAAAGCTTGGGAGGAACAACCACATCATGGTTTTCTTGATTACCAGGTGGCATTAGGACATTTGAAGAGTTAGTCCAAAAATTCTTGGCACATTACTCACACAACATTGAACGTGATATCACAATGGCTGATCTATGTAACACTAAACAAAAACCAGGTGAGCTATTTTCAGTCTTTCTGCAACGATGGCATCAAATGTCTAGTAGATGTTCTCTTCAGTTACCTAAACAAGAACTAGTGAAAATATTTATTTCCAACTTAAATGACAAAATGGAATTTGACCTAGATGTAAAAGACACAGACTCTTTCAATGACATGATCACCAAAGGCTTAAAATGTGAATGGGCTCTCATCAAAAAAGGGATTATCAAGATATATAATGAGCCAAAAGACGGCCCTCACCCATGCTTCAATAGTGACAAACCAAACTTCTGGAACAAAAACAAAAATGTCGTCAACAACGGGGTTGTGGATGCAAGAACTATCAAAAGTGCACAATCTATGGTTCAATTTGTAGGAAAAAATCCCCCACCTAATACTAACATAGTTGCTCCTCCAAATCAAGGCCACGTTACATCTCAAGATGAACCCAGACAACATCAACAAAAACCAAAGAGAACATACACTCCCTTAGGGGAACCCATCGAAATAGTATTACATCATCTGGTTTCTCAAAATCTGGAACCTTACCCAAAACATCAAATTATGAACCTCAAGTCAAACCTTCATGGTGGAGGGATACTGAACATTGCAATTTCCATCAAGGGAAAGGGCATAAGACAAGCAATTGTCATAGATTGAAAGATCTTATTTAGGATCTTATTGACCGAGGTGAAATCGAAATCAAAGGACATGACCCAAAGACAACAAACAATGGTCATCTCATGTTTAAAAATCCACTTCCATCACAAGATCAAAGGGGTCCTTCCACTTCAGAGAGAAACACAGATACCACCAATTATATGCAAGCCGCATATAATTATACTCTGAATCACCTGTATGATGCTAGTGAACAGATTGCAACTATAACCATCAAAAATCCTAGCTCCACTTGCAATGTTGTTACATGTTGCAGCAAGATTACCATAAAAGTAGCTCCACAAGACACCCCATCTATCCCAAAGTAGTATAACCTTGTGGAACATTTAGACAAAACACCCACATTGATATCTATCTTAGAGCTATTGCGCCTATCTCCATCCCATAAAACAATCTTGGATCAAGCTCTCCAAGAGGCATCAGTCCGTGCAAACCTAAATATAGATCAGTTCCAAGCCATGGTCGGAAATCTAAGATCATCACCTTGTCTCACTTTCTCAAAAAGTGACAACACATCCTTCCAGCAACCTCATAATGCCTCACTCCATACTGAAGGGTTTATCAACTAGCATAGGATCAAGCGAGTCTTGATCGATAATGGAGCGGGCTTGAATGTTTGTACTCTACAATTAGTCACAGCTTTGGGATATGCAATTGAATTAGTGGATCCCTGCAAGAAGATCACAATCAAAGCTTTTGATGATGTAGAGCGTTCATCCAAAGGCATTATAGTGCTACCAATCCGAGTGGGCCCTGTGGTGAAACACATCATCTGTCAAGTTCTAGACCTTCCTCTTCCATATAGTTTATTGTTAGGAAGACCTTGGATACAAGCCATGTAAGCCGTTCCATCCACTTACCATCAGTGTATCAAGTTCAAGCATAATGGTGTAGAGATCACAATCTTGGGAGATGTGAACCCCTTTGCATATTGTCATTATATCAGTCATCAACTAGAGATTACCATTCCTGATAATAGAGAAGCCATCTCCTTCACATCATGTGTAAGTCTAGCTTCTCTTTCCAGTTCAAACACCACTATACCCAAGCAAGAGAAGCTCAAAATGAAAATAGCAGAGGAAGGTCTTGGGGAATACAATCTCAGCCAACTCTTTTGTGTGGGACAAATGCCTACTTCTCCTAGAACTCATGGTAAACCTCAATGGTTGCTTCAAAAACCACTGATCAAGCCAGCATGTACCCTGACACCATTCATTCTTGGAAAGAGTCAAGAAGAAGAAACTAGAGATGAGGACTTAGCAAAATGGATCTATACAGATCCTATCACCACATAAATCCCACAAGCTAAGCTTCCCACAGATCAGTATGGAAAAGGCCTTCTCATTATGCAAAGAATGGGTTATGATGGTCAAAGTTCTTTGGGACCTTGCAAGCAAGGATGAGATGAACTGTTGCAGCCGGAATTAAAGCCCAAGGATAATACAGGACTAGGATTTCAAAAGGAAATCTTTCCTAAGCTCAGATTCAAAGGAAAATCCAGAGAACCACTATATCAGCCTATTACAAAGAGGTAAAAGCAACATCAAACGCCATGGCAACTGCCCCATCGAGGCTAAAAATACCAACAAAAACATTCATCCCACCAATCAAACCAGCGATCCCATCAACAGAGCAATAACATCAATAGCACCATTAGCAGTAGCAACTGTATCAGAACCCACCGTAGTATCTACGACACCGGCAGTTCCAGCAGAAGTAGCAGAGTCAACACTACCAATACTCCCCCGTATCGGATTCATTGATCCCCATAATCCTTCCTGCAACACTGATCATTTCATCTACAAAATTGGTCACACCTACAGTGTTTAACTCAAAGGACATCCCAGTATGGTATAGTAATTGGATACTGGAAAGTGACTCAGAGACCGAATCACATGAGTGGGAATTTGATTCCATACAGCTTAATACTTCAGATGAGGAAGACACATCACTACCTCCACCCCGCAAAGACATCCCTATTTACGGAGAAGCACAGATAAATACCTCTTGGGTTCCTGAGCTGGAAACTTCTTCCACAGACCCTACATCACATCCTATGCCTGATTCTGATAGGGAGAGTACCATCAACGACCTTCACTACAATGTCTTAACCCTCACTAACACGTCTCACTAACTTAACCTAATCAATGAGGTAATGCCCATTATCCATCCTGAACTCATCGAATGGAACCAACCTAATCCCCCATGTCTTGACCTTTTCCAAAATGATGAGGTGATTATTGACTTTTTGGAACTATGGGATAACATACCAAGAGGGGATCACAAAGCTGGATTCGCCATTGAACTTCATAGCACAACATACTTCGGGGCGGATGCCAAACCTTTCAGCTACAAAAATATAATAATAAAACATGGATCTTCCAGTGAAAACCACACTGTGGCACTGTTTTATCCCACAAAAGTAAAAAGAAAGAGTGTATCCAATGGTGAAAACCTCTCTGAAGCGCCAGAGGATGAAAGGTTTGACATTCTCCTTGCTAGTACACAACAAGAATGATCGACAATTCTCATTGAAGAGACAAAAGAATACAACGTGGGGACTCCTGACATGCCTCACCACATACATCTAGCATCTCTTTTAACTCCAGAGGAACAACCTAAGCTTGTAGAGTTCTTCCAAAAGCATCAGAACAACTTTGCATGGTCATATGCAGACATACCTGGGCTTGATCCGGATTTAGTCATGCGTCACCTCACCGTAGCAAAAGGAGCCAAACCTGTCAAGTAGAAACTTTGCAAGATGCATCCTCAAATTACAGTACTAGTCAAAGCAGAACTTAAGAAGCTCTCAGATGTTGGTTTCATTCGACCAATTGAGTATGCAGATTGGATATCCAATATTATGCCTGTTGGCAAGCCAAATGGGGGCATCCGTATTTGTACTGACTTTAGAGATCTGAACAAAGCATGTCCTAAAGATGACTTCCCCCTAGCCAACATTGACATCATAGTGGATCTAACAACAGGACATGCCATGCTCTCACTCATGGATGATTTTTCAGGATACAATCAGATAAAGATCACCCTAGAAGATCAACATAAGATTGCCTTCACATGTCCATGGGGCACATACTGCTGGAATGTAATGCCTTTCGGTCTCAAGAATGCAGGAGCGACCTATCAATGAGCAATGATAACCATCTTTCATGATATGATGCATACCATAATGGAAGATTATGTTGATGACTTACTGGCAAAATCACTAACAAGAGAAGGTCATCTAGACATATTAGAGAAAATCTTTGACAGATTGGAACAATATCATGTTCGACTCAACCCAGAGAAATGTGTCTTTGGAGTAACCTCAAGGAAGCTTCTAGGATACATCATCTCAAGCAAAGGTATTGAGGTCGATCCAGCAAAGGTAAAAGCAATCATGGGCATGCCACCTCTAAAGAACATCAGTCAGCTAAGGACATTACAAGGATGACTTCAATCTATTCGAAGATTCATTGCACAACTGGCAAATAAGTGTCACCCATTTACACACCTATTACATAAGAACATCCGATTTCAATGGGATACCAGATGCCAGCAAGAATTCCAGATGCTTAAAGACTATCTCATGAATACACCATTGTTGATTCCACCAGATCCAAGTAGGCCTTTACTACTCTATATATCAACAACAAATACAGCATTGGGTGTACTATTGGCACAATACAATGCAGAAGGGAAAGAGTGTGTTGTTTACTACATCTCTCGCACACTAGTTGGCTATGAACTCAATTACACACCTATTGAGCGAGCTTGCTTAGCAGTAATCTTGGAAGCCACTAAGCTAAGATACTATCTATTGACACATAAAGTACAATTAATTGCAAAGATCGATCCACTCAAATATTTACTCAGGAAAGAAGCATTGATAGGCCGCTTGGCCAAATGGGTGATGATTTTAAGTGAATTTGACATCAAGTATGTGGACCGTAAGGCTATCAAAGGTCAAGTTATTATAGATCAATTGGCTGATGCACCACTCATAGGTGATCATCCTCTCATTTCCAATTTTACAGATGAAGAGATATTCATGATCACAATAGCACAACCATGGAAACTATACTTTGATGGTTCATACATTAGGCATGGCTCGGGTGCAGGCATTCTGTTTATCACACCTATAGGTGATAGCATCCTGAAGTCTTACAGGCTCACATTTCAATGCACAAATGACATAGCTGAATATGAGGCCTTGATCACAGGACTCAGGCTAGCCATACAATGGAAGTTACAAGAACTACAAGTATATGGTGACTCCCAATTGGTCATTCGGCAAGTAACAGATGAATATCAGACAAAGGATGACAAACTCATGTCGTACAAACAAATGTTGGACAAATTAAAGGCATCATTCACTACTATCACCTTTGAGAAGATACCAAGAGATCAGAATCGAGCTGCTGATGCTATGGCTACCATTGTATCTCTCCTAGATCTTCCATAGAATTCAACACGCTATAAGTTCTTGGTCGAACAACTTTGGATTCCTGCTTATGATATCCCTGAATCTGAGATGATATGTCACCTTGTCAGTTCTGAATTCCCATGGTACGGTGATTTCTACACCTACCTCTATGATCACACACTTCCTCCTAACTAATCGAATAACCAACGTAAAACCTTCATTCGCCAAACCACTCTATATACCATTATTGCTGAAACCCTATACCGACACAGTCTCGATGGTACTCTCCTTTGATGTCTAGAACAGGATGAGATAACAAAGGCCTTGGAAGAGGTACATGAAGGAATTTGTGGAACTCATGCAAGTGGTCCATCACTTGCCAAGAAACTCCTATGCACTGGATACTATTGGCCATCTATGGAAAATGACTCCTACTACTTTGTCAGAAAGTGCAAGAAATGCCAAGTTCATGGAGACCTGATACATGCACTAGTAAAGGAATTGCAACCAATCACAACACCATGGCCTTTTTGTCAATGGGGCCTTGACCTTATAGGTAAAATCCATCCATCTTCATCCAACGACCACAAATTCATTATTACCGCCACCGAATACTTCACAAAGTGGATCAAAGTTGTTCCACTTACCCAAGTCACCGACAAGCAGATCGCCTCATTCATCCTCAATTACATCATCTGTCGGTATGGTGTACCAATGTCCATCATCACATATAACGGTCTTCCTTTCAAGAATCAGGATGTTCGTGAGCTCTGTGAGCAGTTTCACATCCAACACCGCTTTTCCACTCCCTATTACCCACAAGGCAATGGTCAGGTCGAAGCATCAAACAAAAACATATTAAGAATCCTCAAGAAAATAGTCAATGATGCCGGTCGTGATTGGAACATTCAATTGAATCCAACACTATGGGCGTATCGCACTAGCATTCGAACCCCTACAAGTGCAACTCCCTACTCACTAGTCTATGGCACAGAAGCTATCTTACCTATTGAGGTCGAGATACCATCACTATGGTTTTCCTTGCACAATCTCATCGATGATGAAGCATACAAAGTATCATGTCTTCAAGACTTAGAGCTACTTGATGAGAAGCAACGAGCTGCATACAATCACCTCAAGGCCTATCACCAGTGCATGAGCAGAAGCTATAATCATTAGGTTAGACCTCGTACATTCGAGGTAGGTGATCTTGTTCTTCGAGAGAATCCTCATAACCAACCAAACCACGAACATCAGGGAAAGTTTGAATCAAATTGGCTGGGTCCATATGTTATCACTGTTGTATTTGGGTCCGGGGCATATCACTTGGCTACTTCAGAAGGAGAACTGCTAGCAGATCCAATCAACATCATGCACCTTAAAAAGTTTTATACATAAGCTACAAAGAGCATCAGGCTCCCATGCATACCAGCAAAAACACCAAAACATTCAGAAAAATGACCTGGAGAAAATACAAACACATCAAAATAGTAAAGAAAAATCATGCATCCAAACAATGAACAACCACTCTGGTGGCACCTTGGGTATGTATGATGGTGAAAACCTGGCAAATAGGCGTCACTCATAAAGGTTGTGGCTCCATTGTCTTTCAGACTTGTTGCGATCACATTCACTACATTCACTCATCCATCCGTTCAAACCATGGCTTGTTATTGATCTCCAATTAAGGATAGTACTTCATGTGTCTTGCATCCCGCTTTTTCAGAGTCATGTCTAGAAACTAGGGGCAATGCCCTTAACCTGTTTCATGGAAGTGGATACTACATTGTTTTGTGATTCACTGAGTTCTTCATTTCAAAACTGTCTCACAAAATCCAAAAACATTCAAAACAATCATCAAAATACCAAAAACATTGAAAAACCATCTCACAAAATCCAAAAAAATTCAAAACAATCATCAAAATACCAAAAACATTGAAAAACTATCTCACAAAATCCAAAAACATTCAAAACAATCATCAAAATCCAAAAACATTGGAAAATCATATCACAATATACCAAAAACAGTGGAAAACAATCATCAAAAATCCAAAAACATTGAAAAACTATCTCACAAAATCCAAAAACATCAGAAAACATCAAAAATCAATCAAAAACATGACAAACACCTTGTACATATGTTTTTCAAAGTAGATACCAAACAAGCACTGTGAAATACTCCAACGATGACCACTTATCACATTTAACGAAACAATCAACATCAACACTCAAACTATCTTCAACAAGGATGCATCCTTACCAAAACCAAGACAAGATGACATTTTCTTTAACAAGAAAATTCTATTTAAGCTATCAAATACTTGGTTGATTTGTGGGTTATTTATTCATATCAGGTTCCTACAACATTATTTGTGTATCTTCTGCACATTATTCCAATGAAGTACTGGGGCATGTCCTAATGGTGTCTACATGGGAAGTTCACTAAGCTACGCGATCATAGACAAAATATAGTCATAGATCACTACGGCTTGCTAACTACATCGTATACCTCGACCATATGAGCATGAACCATTACCAGGGATCCATATTATTTATTCTTTATATATGTTGTTTGTTTATGGGTACAATGCTCTTTCTTTGGTTCCTCCTACCTCATCCAAACTGGATAAAGGTTTTTATCTCTTATTACAGTATGAACTTGTCTCAGGATATGATCAGCCCAAGATCAAGGAGGACGATCCAAATCTTGCAGGAAAGGAGATGACCCTTATCTATTCTACAAGCAATACTCAGGTCAACTTGACCCATTATATCAAGTTGTTTGTATTAACTTGCTATATCAAAATCCATGTAAGGAATACTCAGCTCATCTTGAATCATTATGTCAAGTTGTTTGTATTTTCTTACAACATTTTAAAGCTCGATGATGAAAAATAAAGCACTATGGATCGTCATTTCATCTCATATGTTTATATTGCATTCTGCTGCATACCATCCATCCATTTACTCATTTATTTACATGATTTTGCATGGAAGTGTGAACAAAGTTAAAAATGAGCAGTTATGCAAAAATTGAGCTAGTTTTGGATGCAATCGCGATAGAGTACTCTGATACATCATCAAGTGCATCATGCAAAGTCTAAAACAACCTTGCATTCATATATCATCATCCCATCATCATTTCATTACATTTTAGTCACATTTGCATTACTCTTTAGCCATTCATTAGAGTGCATTTAAATATCATTTAGTTGCACTTACCCCATATAGTTCATTCTCATTCTACTTGCATTAAGTATCATTGCATCCTTTCATTATTACCCTCATAACATTTTAGATTCACTTCCATAGATAATTGTCCTTATTTGCATTTCCTACCATGATTACTCATTACTATACATTCATTTAAACATCCATTAGTGATCATCATTTATCATTATTTTCACACTTATGTATCATACATTTGTTTAGGTTTCCATAGTTGCATACATTCATTTATCTATCCATTAGTTAAAGTGCATTCATTCATCCATTTTAGTATATTCTTATACTCATTTTGTCTCACTTAGGATTCATTAGATTGCATTCATTATCCCTTTTAATTGCATTAAGATGTAGTTATTCATGAGTTGCATCATCATCACATTATCATTTTACTTCATCATATTTTGACATTTAGAATCATAAAACCATTTATCTCAAACATTAGTTCATACATTATACATATGCATCCATTTAGAAATCATCATTTAAACATGTGTACTTTACATTTGTTTATCCACATATACACTAATTTTTAAACCATCTAGATGCATATTCATAAATAAATTATTCATTTCAAAAGCATTACATTAACATCATTGCATATCATTATCTCATCATTATATTATAAAGAACAAACTACTATCTATACCATCACAAATCATCATTTTCTTATGCATACATAAACATCATGGCATTTCATAAATCTGACATTCTATCCCAAAAACATCAAAATGCACACATATATCAACCTGCATCCACATGTTAACATCCAACATCATACAACAATGCATATAGACATCATGTAAGAATAAATCATTGTAACACATGCATATAGGAATAATCTCATAAACACATACATATAGCAAAGAACAAGTATCCATCTAAGCATAAACTCCATACATATCAAAATACATATCATCAAAATATGGGATCTCCTCATATATACCATCTCATGTATCAGAGTATAATGAAGTCTACAAAATCGGCTACCAAGAGCCATCCAAGAAATAGTCCAAAATGACAATATAAATACATGCATGTAAAATGCTCTCTCAGATGCCACTTTGACCAAATGCTGCACCACCATCACCACCTACTCCCCCACTAGTCCTTGCACCATCTGATCTATCTCTCCATGGAGGCCCCATCAAACCCCCACTAGCTCCTGCACCACCTGACCTATCTCTCCATAGAGGACCCATCACACCCCCACTGCTCTGCATCCTCTAAGACTGCTCTGATTTGGTCTATCGCATCTGTGAATAACTCAGTGCCCATCGACTAGATGGCACCTCCTGCTCGTATAGGCCCCGCCAGTAATCCACCTCTGCACCTGCTCTTTGTATCTCCCTTGCCAAAGCCTCCATAGACGACCCCTATCCCGGTACTCCCTCCAAGGCCTGCACTCTCTCCTGCAACTAGATCACCCTGTCCATGGCCTCATCTCTCTCCTGCAGCATTATTGTCAGCTTTGACTCTCGTGCAAACAGCTGCACATCTCTAGCTGCAACCTCCGCCTCAAGATCCTCCACCTGTGTCTCAACTGTTGTAAGTCGAGTCTTCAAATGTAATATCATATGATCTTGAAGATCTCCCACCCAATCTAACTCCTCCTTGCATCAGAGGTCCCTATGGTATCCGCAATGGCAAACTGCCTCTCCCTCTCCGCTGAACCCGACCACCACCACCACCTCCACCTCTGAATCCACCACCTCCACCATCCCCTCCTCCTCCTCCATCACCACCTCCTCCATCACCACCTCCTCCATCACCACCATCCCCTCTCCCTCATCCATCTACTATAGGTCCTCGACCTCCTCTCCTCCTCTATCTTTGTCCCCTCTCCTCCTCAAAATCTAGAATCGGCTCTGCCGGATCTGATATCCAAGGAATCGGATGAGCCGCCATATACTGCGTATACTCTTCCGACACCCCTGCATCTACCATCCTCAATTGTATATCCCATAGTCTCACTTGTAGCATCTGAAACTCTACTAAAGCTTGATCATAAGGTAGTACTGGCCCCCATGCGTACCTCTCTTGGACCACCCTGGCATACTCCCCCGATCCCCTAGGCAATCCCTGTCACCGTCCAAACTATCTCAAAACTCTGTCAGGCAATTGTCTCTCCACATGGTAGGCTATCCTCCCAATGAGGAATCGGGTCATGAATACATACGGCAACACCTTTGCATCATCCTCCCAGGGCTCACACTCAATATAGGGTCTCTAGATCACTGCATCCAGATCATCCAGTGCCCGTCGCCACCACTCTAACTTCCCCAGGTGGGGCTGACTCATCATACCGCTATACATATACACATATGGCTGGTCGACTGCCCGAAATCTCAAACTAACTGGTAGGTGCTCCCACACCCAAATATGCAGCAGCATGACTTCCACTACTAATGAGCCCCTCCCTCGGTATACTACCTCATGAAGCTCCTAATATAAGTGCGTCAGCATGCACGGTCCCCATGAAAATCGGGTCCCCTCAGTCATCATCTGCTCAATCACCTGCCCCCAACCAACAATAAGTCCATGTGATCGATGATTTGGGCACAGTAATCCCCCCACAATCCCTGACAAAACTGTTGGTAATGGCTCATACAATGGAGAGATATCCTCCCAGGCTATTGAACCATCATCAATATAAACATCCTCATCAAAGAATCCCTGCACCATTAGGGTCCCCCATGCTCTATCATATGTCACCAGCTCACCTCGAATGGGAATATGCATGATGTGCTATACATCCTCCAGTGTCACAGTCATCTCCCCCTATGCCAAGTAAAATGTGCATGTCTCACTATGCCAGCGCTCTACCAATGCTGTAATCAAACTGTGATTCATCTGAATCATGGGCATATATATCATATCATACAGCTCAGTCGCTGCAATGCAATCCACCTCGACCTCTGTCAGCCGATCACGCAGCCCCTATGTGGCGGGATGTCTCTCGCGCAACTGTAAGATGCGTAGATCCTCCTACACACGTGCATCAACCATCATCATCAGTTGTTTTGTTTCAAACTTTCTTAAGTTTAAACCTAGACTATCAACAGATACTTTGATCAAGTATCTTCAGGTCTCAACAAGTAAACAATCATGGCACACTTAGACTTCAACAGGCATTTATCCTAATGACCTAAGTCTCATTAGGGCTGCTATGGTTCAAAACAACTCTCACTTCACATCTCCATCCATCCATCATTGGCATCCAGAGATTATTTGTTCAAACACTAGGGCATCTATTTTTCTGCACAAAAGCATTATTTTGCACACAAAAGCACTATCTCCTAACAATAGCGCCACTACCCTAACAAAAGCACTTAATCAACTATGCAAAAGCGCTTAAACCACAAAAAGCGCTATAGTAGCACTGTTTCACATCAATAGTGTTCAATTACTTCCTCAATAGTGCTAAACCAGTAATAGCGCTCAAATAGCTATGCAATAGCGCTCATATTTACAAAAGCGCTCAAACAACTACACAATAGCACCATTGCAGCACAAAAACGCTAATTAAATTGACAAAAGTGCCAAAACACAGTTTCAGCACTATTGTCTCGACTCAACTTGGACCTAGCTAAAAACACATCAAAAATGCATAAAATTCAAAAACTTAAATTCACATACCGCTAGTCCGTAGTCATCTGGCCACCGGAATCATCGGACTCGCTCTAATCGATGCTCTGCTATGGGTACCAACATCCTGACTGCTCCTTGCTCTTCTAGAAAGTCACAATCAGAGCTATAATTTCACTATGGTTGCGGATACAAATGAGTCTATTTTCACCCCTTTCTCCCCATATAAACCCTTCGTCATACCCCTAATTTTTCCCCGCTCACCGCCATGGTCCCTGTGAACTTCCCGAGCCTCCCATTTCTCCATTTTATCTCCGATTTCTTTTATTTTTCACCAACATTGCTAAATTCTTCTCTTCTATCACCTTGCCAATTTTCATTCTTTTTCAAAAGATCGCCCGATTTTTCGAAATTCTTCGGCCTATCTCTCGAAGGGGCATACCACCCATTAAATTAAAATTTTATGGGGTATTTCTTCACACATATTTTTCTTTCTTTGAAACAACACGATAAACCGCACCGTCTCAAAGAGGGGCAAATGTAGTCACATAAATTTGTCCAGTTTAATTAAATGAATATTGCCTATCTATTTGATTAAAAACCCACTAGCCATTAGTTAATTAAATTAATATTTAATTAATTCATCTTTAAACATTCTCCTATTAATTAAATAAATTATTCAATTTACTTTAATTAATTCATTCAACCAAATTCACAAATCAATTGAATGAATAAATCATATTTATTTCATTAAATCCCCTTTTCCTCTTTTAAATAAATTAAATAAAACATTTATTTAAATCATTTATTCCCCCCCACTTGCATTTTCCTACAAATGCAACTTGCACACATTTATTGAAATAAATGAATTTTATTTTAATTAAAAATCCTATTTTCCCTCACCCACCAAATCCACTTGCACTCCTAAGCCCCCTTCTAGATTCTTCCAAACCCTTCCTAATTAACCTAATCCATCCCCTAATTATTGTCACATTCCTAAGCAACTTGGAGTCATTTCTCATAGACTTCAAAGTCTTTGAAAAGCATTTAATGTTTTGTGTGTTCAACAATCTAACCTCTAAAGTCTTCCAAAACCACTAATGGCTCTTACATGACCATTAATGGCTCTTACATAACCATTTATGGTTAATTCAACTTGCACTCATGTGTCTCCTCAAGCATTTATTGCTTTGACCATGGTTATCCCTTTTTCCTTTGCACAATAGTTTATCCATTGGATAAAAGCTTTATTCTTTGAATAAAGAATTTATTCACTCAACCTAACCTTGACCTTAACTCCCAAGTTAACTCTCAGGTCATGTCAAGCATTTAATGCTTATTCCCTCTCCTCTCAACCTATCTCATATGGACACTTGTCATCTTGGGATTGGGTTGAAAGCCATCAAATGGATTGAATATCATTCAATCCTGACCCTTGTTGAGATTAGTCAATCTCAACCATCCATTGCTCCATTTTTCCTATAAATAGAGCCCATTTCTTCATAATCTAGATTCTAAAAACTTGTATGCATCTATGTTATAGAGAATTTTAGACAGCATTTAGCATAGATCACTAATATTTTGTTATTTTGGCCTAAAATAAATCATTTTAGAATCATAGCATCTAATATTAGTTTTTATTCACATTTGCATAGCATTTGGAGTAATCATCTACAATCTTGAACCTCCATAAGCATCCATAGTGCAAAAAGCTGCTGAGAGCTACACTAGTTTCGAACTTGGAGAGGAGAGGAACAAAGGAGAAGGAGCTAAGAGCATGGTAGAAGGTATTTGGAGATGTCTTCTTGCATTTACATTCATAGTTAAATACTTTACTTTGTTTTTGGTGTCTCTTTTGATATGCCTACTTCGATTAGTCTTTGATTGAATAACACTAGCTTTGATCATTGTTCCTTTTTTTTTTGTGTTATTCCACCATAGGTTCTAGTCTAACCTTCCCCCATTTCGTAGAGCATGAATTTTTATTGTAATATCTTTAGTGAGCCAGCCTCATGTATAGGTCTTAGGTTTTGTATAAATGATTGTAAGATCTTATTGAAGATCAGATATGGTATGAGTGTGTGCGAATATTGAAGAGAAAAAATAAGCAGATCCTTGTGCAAATCACATAGACATTATCTGAAGGTTGAAGGAAAGGTTATGAAGGTGTTTGACACTCATGTTCAGAGCTTAAATTGGTACTGAATCCAACATTGCAAATGCTATTCTGAAGTAGGATATTGTTATTGTATTTAACCATCCAATTGTACTTAGTGTGACTCTTATTTTGTGATTGGGCAATGAGCTCTAGGCGATTGGTCTTTCTGCATGTGCAGACCCTATTTGTATACACTTACTATCTGTTGTAGTATCATATGATTGTGGGTAAGGTTTTCCACCATGGTTTTTCCCCTTACGGGGTTTCCACATCAAAATCTTTGTGTCATGTGTTGTGGATGTTGTTTCTCTTTCAGTTTTATGCATTAAGTTAAACCGGTACTGCTATAATTGTTAATCTATTTTGTCGGCACTAAGTTTCAAGTTGGAATAATCTGTTTTGATTTATAAATTATTATAAACTGGTTTACAATTGATTCACCCCCCCCCCCCCCCCTCTTAGTTTTCCTTCTCGGTTCCTAAATGCACCAAGTGGCAAATCCATTGGTGCAAGTGAGGAAGCTATAAAGGTTAAATCATCAGAGAAGAAGAAAGAGGAATCCGACAAGGAATCGATAGTGAGTCCATCATTGTTGTCAATTGACACCTCATAGGTTGAAAAGAAAAGAATAACCAAGATGAGTTCCACTTAACTCATGATGATGGCTGCACAGAAAATGATGAAGGAAGGATCTATGGATAAAGGTTTTATTGATCAGTCTATCACTATTTTGCATAGACTAGTCCTAGAGTGCAAGTTTAGCAATGAAGTGAGCTCATCCAGCAAGCTTAAGATAACCACTAAACATATTTCAAAGGATTTCCAATCCTTGCAGCATATTTCAAATCGGTAAGCATTGGAGAGGTTCACACAGGCAAAGAGAGCTACATTTGATCAAACGATTGAGTCTAAAAGGAAGGAAATTAATGATAAGTTGAAATTGATAGATAATTATTTAAAGTAGTGTACAAATATTTATAGAGTATGTTGTAAGATAGATTTTCATGCAGTTAATTTGGATAAGAGGATTAAGGAATCTCAGGAGAAAATTGTAGGTATAGCCAATTATTTTGATGGATTGAATTCATTGACTACATCCATTGATGGTCAGATTTTGGTTTTGGAAGCCCAAGTTTCCGCTCTTGAGAAAGAAAAAGACAAAATCATATGAAGATCCAGAAGTCTTAGAGGTTTGGTGAGTCCCTGGTTGGATTCACTTAGTGTACATAAGGAGTGTATAGATATGGTTGGTAAGCCCACACCGACAGGGTTAAATGAGAAAGAGTCATTTGCCCATATGCCAAATGGACTTGTATATATTTCCAGCACTTTCAAATCTAGTTGGGATACTTATCTAGAGCTTTTGGAGAAGGCCTATCCAAAAAATTTCAAATATATTAAGCTTCGCTAAGGTATTTTTTGGGATATTCAATGTACAGTATCTTTCATTCTTCGTCCCGAATTTGGATTTTTGGTATTCTTTTTGGAAATTTTTATGGCATTGATGTCAAAGGGTGAGTGATATAGATGTGAAAAAGAAAAAAGGGAGTTGTATACATTAGGGGGATTATAGATGGAAAACTATGGAGATGTGGAGTATTTTTTATTATGATCATAGATGAATATTCATCTCAAGGGGAGGAGGTTTAGGATGAAACCGACAATTGGAAACCATGACCATTTTTCACATGAGTGTTGCCATCAAATCTAAAGGGGGAGATTGTTGGCAATTGACACTCAATTGGTTGGTTTCACTATGTTGTCATTAATGGAAACATGGAAATTTATTTCAGCTTCATGTTTTGGGTTAGTTTTGTACCAGCAGGCACTTCACCGACACCAGCACTGGCAAGCTGAAAGGAATTCTTTGGTTATCGACAATGCAGGCTGACATGGTTTAGAATCAGGTTATCAGTATTGGAGGCTAACATCTTTTGGATCCAGCATCGCCAATTGTTTTTTATATTTATATCTAGATGACATGTATATTGATATTGTAATTATCTTTGTAAGCCAACATAAGGCATGATGAATTGTAAAGGGTATATAGGTCAGTTGGTTAGATACTTTTTATAGATGAAGAATATGATATGCAATGGATTGATAGGAGAATAGGATGATGTTATGTATTGTGAAGCATATGAGAGAGATCGTGTATGTGAGGATATTTATGTAAGGGGTATTCTGGTAAAGGGTTTAGGGTTTTAGATCAGAATAGACAGAGCTTAACCAGAACTGTATTCAAGCATAGAAGATGTTATCTCTACAGTTCAATCATTTCTTCGGATTGTAGTATGGATTTGTATGTATTTAGTGAGGCTCCTTTTGTGATTGAGCAGTGTGCTCTAGGTTGTATGCCTTCCTTCAAGTGCAAGCCCCTATATTTTGTAATATCTCTTCATATGGCTAGTGAATTGATATTCTGGGTCACAAATCCCACTGTGGGTTTTCCTCTTTGAGGTTTTCACATATAATTTTGTGTGTTATGGTATCCATTTATGTGATTGGCTTCATGGTTGCTTTACTTATTTCAATTCTATATGTACTAGTATATCGGTTGGTCTATGCATGTTTTAATAAAGTTAAAATTGATCATTCTGGTAGAAAACTGATTCACCCCCCCTCTCAGTGTTCTTGGATTCCAACAGAGAGATGTGGTGAGGGAGGGAGGGAGAGGGAGAGAGAGAGGATGTGAAAGGAAAGGAGATAGAGGGGCGAGGGAGGGAGAGTGGGGGAAGGGAGAGAGAGAGAGAGAGAGAGAGAGAGAAAGAGAGAGAGAAATATGGGGTATGGAGGAAGGGAGAGAGGGGGAGCATACTGGTTTATTATTTTCATCCTTGAACCTGATGCTTGCTCTTAAGGGATGATCTGAATTTATTTTTGTATGCAGTATTGACACTACTTTTTATATTGTAATAATGGTTCAAATTTCCCCTCAGGACACCATACTACCCCTTAGGACACCATACGACCCCTTAGGACACCATGTGACCCCATACAACACTATTAGACCCCTTAGGACACCATATGACCCATTAGGACACCATACAATGTCTTAGGATATCGTATGGTCCTAATTGGGGTTGTAGGATGTGCTAAGGGATCTTATGGTGTCATTAGGGGTCATGTGGGGTCATAAGGGGTCACATGATGTCGTTAGGGGTCACATAGGGTCCTAATTGGGACATGCATGTGTTACAACACCATATGACCCCTTAGGATATCATACATGGTTCTAAGGGGTCCTAATGGGTCTGCACATGTGTTAGAACACCATATGACCCCTTAGGACATCATATGACCCCTTAAGATATCATATGGTCCTAAAGGGTCATGTCACATGCTAAGGGGTCATATGGTGTCATTATGACTCTTTGGGGTCCTAATGGACCCACACATGTGTTAGAACACCATATGACCCCTTAGGACACCATACAACCCCTTAGGACATCATATGGTCCTAAGGGGTCATGTGGTATGGTAAGGGGTCATATGGTGTCATTAGGGGTCTTGTGGGGTCCTAATGGGTTTGCACATGTGTTAGAACACCATATGACACCTTAGGAGACCATACGACCCCTTAGGACATCATATGGTCCTAAGGGGTCATGTGGTGTTCTAAGGGGTCATATGGTGTCATTAGGGGTTATGTGGATTTCTAATGGTTCCACACATGTGTTACAACACCATATGACCCACTAGGACACCATATGACCCCTTAGGACATCATATGCTCCTAAGGGGTCATTTGGTGTGCTAAGGGGTCACATGATGTCGTTAGGGGTCATGTGGGGTCCTAATTGGGCCATGCATGTGCTACAACACCATATGACCCCTTACGACACCATATGACCCCTTATGATATCACACATGGTCCTAAGGGGTCATATGGTGTCATTAAGGGTCATGTGGGGCCCCAATGGGGCCGCACATGTGTTAGAACATCATATGACCCCTTAGGACATCATACAATGGTACCAAGGCACTTATGGGTCCAAGGGGCCTATTAAGTGTGTTTTTCATTTCTTTCATGTTGAGTTGTTTATTTGGATGTAATAAGGTCTCAGGGACCACCTTGAAACATTTGAAGTCTTTTGAATTCATTTTGTAAGGATTGCATATACTCAATTAGGACTACATTGGTAAACATGGGTCAACGCCTCCCAAACTATGGTATGGGAGTGCATATAATTTATTTGATGTTTTTAGGTCCTATTTGACATGCTGGCAAGGTTCTTAAAGGTCATTTGTGTAAAATGAGCAAAATTGTAAAAGTTGCTTGACAACTTTTCAAAGTTGTCAAGTAGCATAACACACAATTGGTAGTTGCAAGGCTAACAAATTCAAAATATGGTTATAGCCATTTTTTTTGGAGTTTAAATAGACCCCTAAAGTGTTGAGGAGGAGTTGGATGGTGATTTTGTATGGAAAACTCAATTTAAAGGCAATTTGGTGATCATTCTTCTCTACAATTTTTTGTAAAAATGTTGCACTTTGCTTCATAACTTTCTTATTTGGATGTAAGAGTGGACTTGTTGGAAATATATTTTTGTTAACTTTCATTTGGGACCAGTTTGGTTAAATTTCATTGATTTTTGATCCTTCTACAAGAGGATTTACCAAAATTGGTCTGAAAAACCTAGGTTTTGGGGCTTTGTCAAAGAAAAATGTAGAACTCTCCATTCCATAAATGAATTGCCTCAAGACTTGGTGGAATGGTGGATATGGTAGTTTTACAAATGGTTTTTAAACAATTTTCCAAGAAAAGAACCTAAGTGAAGTTTTGAGCATTTGAGGGCTTAACATCCTCATGTGTTAAGTAGGTTGGACAAGGTTTGAGAGGACATTTGGAGTTTTGGTACCAAAATAGTCAAGAAGACCATAACACCTATGAAATCCTTTCATGTTTTATATTCCCTTACCTTCCAAGTTGAGTGTGTAGGTTGGTGGATTGTCTAAGGGGTGTCTCTAGTGTGTTTGGGGGCCTAATAGGACTCTTGGAGGATTTCAACAGCCAGTTTTTTAACATTTCATCCCAAAGAACCTCATCCTGATTTTGACATATGTTTAATAAATTCCAAAAGGTTATCTAGAAGTGGTTTCATTTTTCTCCTTGTGTTAGTGAGTCAAAAGCTATGGCTAAAAAGACTTCTGAGTAGGGTTACTAGAGTCTAGTCCTCCTAGAAAGCCAATGGTGTGGAGTGGCTTAGAAGGGTTTGTTTCAAGGGTGGTATTGGTTGTTTTGAGTCCTTTTGAGAGTCTAAGAACATGTTGTAACTCCTTCCCCAAACTCTACTTATTCCTTTTGTTGAGTTATCTCAAAGGACCTCATTGTGAAGCATTGTTAAAGGTGTAGAAACCTTGGTTGCGTAACCCATTGTGCAAATTGAAGTTTGGGGTTGAGAAACTCAATCTTGGTGTTTTGTAGAACCTCTGCATCAAAGTGGTATCAGACCAACATTTTATTTGGTAAGGGAAAGTACCAGTGTGTGAAGAATGGTAGGTGATTTTGAGTGAGCAATATGCCTCCAAAATCTAGATCTACAGTGGCTAGGGAATTGAAAGCCCTTAGAGAAGAGGTAGAAGCATTGAAGGCCAAAGAGAGAAGGAGAGATAGGGGTGAAGAGAGTGATAGTGACCCTGAAGAAGAAGAAGGAGGAGAAGGTGAAGGTGAGACCCCTCCTGCAAGAACTCAAGAAGAGGAGATCCCTCCTGAAGAAAGAAGGTTCACCAATGCCTTGAAATTGGTAAAAGGAGATGTTGCTTATGTAAAGATGGAGCTTCCTATGTGTGGAGACAAGATGGATGCCAAGGAGTTGATGGAGTGGATTGATGCCTTGAATAATTACTTTGAGTACAAGGAGGTAACTGAAGATAAGAAGGTGAATTTTTCCAAAACAAAGTTGAAGGGTTCTACCTTGGTTTGGTGGAACTACACCCAAGGAGAAAGGGTGAAGCAAAAAAATCCATGATTAATTCATGGGATAGGATGGTGAACAAACTGAAAGGACAATTCCTACTTGCTGATTATGAGGTTCAAGTATTTAGAAGGATAGAAAACCTGAAACAAAAAGACATGGATGTGGTTGCCTACACTGAGGAGTTTCACAAGCTCAACATGAGATCTGGACATGTGGAGAATGAAAGAGAAAAGGTGGCTAGATACCTTAATGGATTAAGGTGTAATATCCAAGATGAAATCAGCCTCCTTGTCCCCAAGACTATGGATGAGTGTTTCCAAGTAGCATTGAGGGCAGGAGAAAATTTGAAGAGGAAGAGTGATCAGAAAAGTAGAGGAAGTGGTAGAAGTTTCAAAGGGAGAGGAACTTTTAGGGGCAGAAAAAAGTCCGAAAGAAAGCAAGGAGAGTCCAACCACAATGAACACAGTGGGAACTCAAGCAATAGAGGAAGTTTTAGAGGAAGAAGACCTAATGGGAGAGGAATGTTCAGTGGACCAGGAAGAGGTTCAAGCACCTTCACGGGTAGATTCTATAATTGTAATCAAGTGGGGCATCCTGCCTTCAAATATCCTAAAAAGAAAGCCTCTAATTCTCATGGAGGAGATAGGAGGAACTAACTAGTGTAAGAGGAGGATTCCCAAAGTGTCAAAACACCACCTAAGCCTACTGATCCAGAATTTGGAGAGAGCCTAATGATGAGGAGAACTCTCTTGAAGGTGCCAAGTACCAAGGAGCCACCACAAAGGAAGTCACTTTTTAAAACTTCTTGTAAGTTTTATGGGAAGGTATGTAGAGTCATAGTTGATTTAGGGTCTATAGATAACTTGGTGTCATTAGAAATGGTTGAGAAGTTAGGATTGAAGAGAATCCCTCATCTTACCCCTTATAAGGTATCTTGGTTGAGTAAGGGCCAACAAGTTCTTGTAAATGAACAATCTTGGGTGGAATTTCAGATTGGGGGACATAGGGATAGAGTACTATGTGATGTGATCCCCATGGATGCTTGTCATTTTCTTCTAGGATGTCCATGGAAGTATGATCTCAATGCTCAACATGATGGGTAGAAAAAGAGTTATACCATAACCAAGAATGATGAGTCTTTTACCTTGAAACCTCTACCGGATGAAGGTGTGGATAAGCAAGTGGTTTCTAGTGTCATGGTGGTAGGTGAGAAGGAGTTTTAAAGACCTTGAAAGAGGAAGGTGGTCTATGATTTGCCTTGATTGTGAAACCAAACAAGGGACCACATTTGTCTAAAACCAAAGGAGGAGCCATACCTAGTGAGGTTCAAACTTTGGTAGGGAAGTATAAGGGAATTGTAGTGGAGGAATTACCCAATTCCCTTCCTCCAATAAGAGATGTAAGTCATCATACAGACCTAATCCCAGGAGCTACACTACTTAATAAGGTTTCTTATAAAATGACATCGGCTCAAAATGAAGAGATTGCAATTCAAGTGCATGAATTGTTGGGCAAGAGCCTAGTGAGGAAAAGTTTGAGTCCATGTGTTGTACCCACCATCCTAGCACCCAATAAGGATGGAACATGGAGACTTTGTATAGATTCAAGGGTCATTAACCTGATCACAATTAGATATAGGTTTTCTATGCCAAGAATGGAGGATCTCATGGATTGCTTTGGAGGAGCATGCTACTTTTCAAAGATCAATTTGAAGAGTGATTTCCATAAGATAAGGATCATAGAAGGGGATGAATGGAATATAACCTTTAAGACCAGTGAGGGACTCTATGAGTGGTTGGTGATGCCCTTTGGTTTGTCAAAGGCACATAGTACCTTCATGCGCCTAATGAATGAGGTATTGAAACATTTTATTGGAAAGTTTGTTGTGGTTTATCTAGATGATATTATTGTGTTTAACATGTCCAAAGAGGAGCATCTAAAGTACCTTGACATGGTTTTGAGAAGACTGCATGAGGAAAAAGTGATGATAAACTTGGCCAAGTGTGATTTCATGAAAGAAGAGCTAGTGTACCTTGGTTTTGTCATTTCCAAGGGAAGTTTGAAGATGGACCCTTCCAAGGTGGATGTATCCTAAATTGGCCAACCCCAAGATCAGTGGGAGATGTAAGAAGGTTTCATGGACTTGCAAGATTCCATAGGAAATTCATAAGGAAGATCAACCATATATGTGTACCAATTCTTAACACCATCAAAGGAGGTAATAAGGGTAAGTTTTCTTGGACCAATGAAGTTGATAAGGGTTTTGAGTATTTGAAGAAAAGGGTATCCCAATAGCCCATTCTTGTGCCTCCTAATTTTGATAAATTTTTTACCATTGAGTGTGATGCTAGCAATCAAGCAATAGGGGTTGTTTTAAGCCAAGAGGCCAGACCGGTTGCATTATTTAGTGAAAAGCTCTATGAGGCAAAGAGGAAGTATTCATCATATGATTTAGAATTTTATTCCATGGTGCAAGCACTTAAAAATTGGAGGCACTATTTATTACCCAAAGAATTTGTTGTTTTTACTGATAACCATGCTCTAAGTTTCTTGAATGGACATGATAAACTCAACAACATACACATGAACTAGGTTGAATCTTTGCAAGCCTACACCTTTACTATAAAGCACACAAAAATCCAATCCAATAAAGTGGTAGATTCTCTTAGTAGGAGAGCGCTCATGGTGCAAGAAATACAACTACAAAGGATGGGGGTAGATGCACTCAAATACATGTATCATGATGTTGCAGATTTCAAGGAGATTTATGAGGTTTGTAATCAGACTTTAAATACCTTCCACAATGAGTGTTCTTATTTTTTACTTCAGAATGGTTTTCTCTTTAAAGGGAGTCAATTATGTGTACATAGATGCTCAATGAGAGACAATATCATTAAAGATAAAAATAGTGGGAGTTTGGGAGGTCATTTTGGGCTTGACAAGACTTTGGATCAGGTTAGAAGGTTCTATTATTGGCCAAAAATGCAGGTTGATGTAAGGAGATATGTTGAAGGGTGCTCTATATGTCAAAAGGCCAAATGTACTTCATCAAATTCAGGATTTTATCAACCCCTTACAATTCCCAATAGTCCTTGGGAGAGTGTGAGTATGGATTTTGTGTTAGGGCTTCCTATAACTCCAAGGGTTTTTGATAGTGTATTTGTGGTTGTTGACTGGTTTAGCAAGATGGCACACTTTCTTCCATGTAAATGTACTAATGATGCATCTCATATTGCAGGTTTGTTCTTCAAATAAGTGGTGAGGATCCATGGTTTACCCTTGAATATTGTCTCTGACAGGGACTACAAGTTTATAGGTCACGTTTGGAGGATCTTATGGAAGAAACTTGGCACAAAATTGCCTTATAGCTTAGCCTACCATCCACAAATGGATGAAACTGAATTTGTTAATAGGTCATTGGGAAATGTCTTGAGATGTCTTATAAAAGAACATGGATAGGATTGGGATCTAATCCTACCTTAGGGAGTGTGCTTATAATGAATCCATGAATAGGAGCATTGGAAGAAGCCCATTTGAGGTTGTTTATGGGATGCACTCTAGAGGTGTATATGAATTAAGAGATCTACAAGGGATTGATAGGAGGAGTGCTCAAGGGGAAGACTTTGCTATTGCAATCAATGATATTCATTAGCACGTAAGTGAAACCCTTCAAAATAATGTGGAAAAGCACAAAGAAAGGGTGGATTTGAAGAGGAGAGACATTCAATTCAAGGTTGGTGATTTGGTGTTGGCACATATGAATAAAGAAATTCTTCCCAAAGGAAAATACACCAAACTGATGATGAAAAAGATAGGACCTTGTAGGGTGCTCTACAAATTTGGTCCAAATGCTTATGAGATTAAGTTACCCCTTGGGATAGTCATGTCTCCCATTTTTAATTTGTCTTATTTAATCCATATAAGAGCTCTGTGAGTGCAGGTTCTAATGTAGGTATAGCAGTAACATAGGATGATGTGTTGGTGTAAATAAATATTCATTTTGGATATTATTACACTTTACTTAAGTTAACTTAGGATAATGCATCTCTTCATAGTTTGGATTTGAGACACTTAGGGAAGTGTGCACATAGGGATAGAGCTTGTAGGAGAAATTCCACCTTTTGTGGTCTTATTTTGCTGTTACACTCTACATTCGGTGGGTCATCCACCTCTTGTGGAATATTATATTATTTCTCCTACCTACCCCTAGTATTTCTTACCTACCCTTTGTTTCTCATTGAGCCACATGTCATAATTGTGTGCTCGTACATCCATATGGCCTTGCCTATATAAGCAGGCCTATATTCATTGTATTGGTTAATCTAGTTGATCATTTGTATATTGATGAGAATACAGTTTTGTTCTTGTCATTCTATTGTCTCTCCTTTTATGCTTTTCATTGTGCCCTTGATCTTGGAAAAATCCTACATGGTATTAGAGCCTATAGGGCTTCATTGATTAGTTTTTTGGAGACATTTTGGAGGCTTCAATTTTTGGATTTGGGGATCTTCATTTTTTGGGGGCGTCGTACAGTGATTTGGACATCACCGTTGAATCCGGGAGGCCGTTTCCATGAATTTCGACTATAAAGTCGACCTAGTTTGGTGAGAAATTTTTTTTCCCCATTTTGGCTATTATTGTATGGATTTCAAAAAAAAAATATAATTATTTTTCAAAAAAATAAGAACAAAAAATTTCGAAAAAAAAATAGCGATCAAAAAAATTTGGAAAAAATCAAAAAATAAAAAAAAAAAAAATTATTTTGTTATTTTTTAGGGGGTTCGCAGACCCCCACCCCGTACCTGCACGTGTTGTAGGCACTGCAGACTATACCACTGCCACCCATACATTGTCCTCGGGCCCCGCAGATAGCCGTGGTCCTCCGTCACCGGTGCTATCGCCACGTACTATGTCGGTCGCCCAGGTCTCCCGCCGCCGCCGCCGCCGTGCACCTCCCACCAGCTACCCAGGTCTCCCGCCGCCATCGGCCGCTACACCTCTAGCCTACCGCCGACACCCAACCTTCGACAGTAAACTCGCCACCGACACCAGATCTCAGGCTGCCCAGTCCCCGCCACGCGGTCTCCAGGACCCCGCCGCATGGCACACACGCAGCCTAGTCAGCTACCCAGACCCCGCCATGCGGCACACACGTAGCCCAGTCAGCTGCCCAGACCTCGCCACATGGCACACACGCAACCTAGTCAGCTGCCATGTCAGCCGCCACGCAGAGCTGATGCAGACTACCACATCAGCCTGTCCGTACAGTATGGATGCCTAGTCAGCAGGGAGGTGAAGTTTTCGTGATGGTCATATGGCCATCAAATTTAAGCCAATAAATTGCTGATGTCAACACCACATCAGCAGACTTTTGAAATTTTTTGACCCCCTCTTCATTGAGCTTTTCAATTTTGCAGTCCAACTTTGAAAGGCCATATCTTGCTCATTTTTGCTCCTTTTTTGGTGCAATTTTTTTTGAAATGGGCTAAAATTTTGTGATCTTCGGAGTGGTATGGTTATTTTCTGATTTTGGTGCACAAGTTTTTTGAAATTTTTGGATTCTCTCAGTTGTACCTATCCAATCCTTAATTCTACAACTTCAAAAGCCTCATTTGAGCTCATACGACTTCCTTTTCAGGTGCCATTTTTTTTTAAAGTGCACATTTTTTCGTCTACTTTCATAATCTATGATTAGATTTCAGAGATTTTGAGTGGAAATTGTACTTTTAGATATTGGTCTTATTTGGCCTATTAGGTACTTGTAAAGTGCTTGGATCTTAGTTTAGATCTCTTGCATTATTAGTTTGAGTCTCTTTTGGCCTTATTGAGGCAGTTGTAAAATTGTAATCAGAAGTCCACTTTGCCATTTTTTGCAAGTGGCCCATTGTATACGCACTCATTATAAAGTGCCAAATCATCACTTTTGGGGGGGTTCTTTGATTGAATGAATTTGGGGGGGGGTGTCTTCTGTGATTGTGCCTCTCTTTGTGCTCTTTCATTTTTGTTGCAATGAGTCCTCATAAATTTCCACCTTTAACTCCACATAACTATGCATCATGGAAAATTAAAGTATGGAGTAAATTAATGGAAAAAGGTATCACGCTTTACATAGATGGAACAATAGCAAGACCACCTGATCGTGAGGCTGATCCTAATGCTTAGTTAGAATGGCTCACAAATAATTGCATGGCTCTTGGAACTTTGCGCAAGAATGTATCAGATGACCTCATTTTTCACATTGAGAAGGGTACAACAATCAAAGAGGCTTGGGATATGTTTCAGAAATTGTATGGTCAAGTTGATGAAATCAGAGGTTACAAAATTGACAATGAACTCCCCAACTTGGATCCCAAGAGTTTTGATACAATCCAAGATTATGTCACCAAAGCAAATGAGCTAAGAGAAAAGCTTAAGGATTGTGGGATTGACAAAAAGGATGCTCAGTTGATATTCAACTTGTTGGACAAGCTTGCACCAGAATATGTAGCATTTGTGTCTAGCTTCCAGACTCACTGTTTGACAGTGGGGAGTTCCTATGTTATGCCTTCATTTGATGCTTTCACAGAAATGTTGATATTGGAACAATCTAAGTTGTTTAACATGGGGCTTCTCAAGTCTTCAAAGTCCAAGGCTTTGGTGGCTAATCAAGGGAATCAAGGAAGTCAAGGCAAAGATTCCAACAAGAAGAAGAAGCACTCTAAGTCTAAGCCACAATAGGAAAAAACACAATCATCCTCTCCATCACAAGGCGATTTTTCATCCTCTTCCAAGAAGGGGACACCACCTAAGAAGGATAAACCAACTTGTGCATATTGCAAGAAGTATGGTCATGATGAGCATCGATGCCACACAAAGCAAGTTGATGAGTTAACTAATCTTCTTAAGAAAAACAACATCAACTTGCCATCCGCCTACACAAAGAAGGATTCATCTCCTTCCTCTTCCTCACATTCTAAGGGAAAAGGGCAAGCATTTGTGGCTACAACAGGGTCTTCACAGCAATGGATACTTGACTCAGGTGCCTCATATCACATGGGTTCTACAAAGGAGCAGTTTTCTTCATTGGAGCCATCTAAGGTACCTCACATTTACACAGGTGATGATACTCAAGTAGAGGTTGAAGGGAAAGGTTCAGTTGACATGGATGATGGAACATTTGAGAATGTTATCTATGTTCCTAACTTGTCTACGAACCATCTCTCTATCTACCAAATCACTCACTATGGAAATGGGAAAAAGGTTGAGTTTACACCAGATTCAGTTGTGGTAAAGGAACTTGATGATGATGCCTTGGTAGCAGTGGGACAAGTCAATGACAAATCAAGGCTATATTCATTCTCCCACTTTGTGCCAAGTTCACCTTCTAGGGCCTTGCTTACTCATTCAAATTCAGAAAGTAAGCTATGGCATGAGCAGTTTGGTCACCTCAACTATAGCTATCTTCAGTAGCTCAGCACTAAAGACATGGTCACAGGTCTACCTCAAATCAGCTTTTCAGAGGGTGTATGTTCAAGTTGTTCCATGGGCAAGCATCTCGAGGAGAATTTTGATAAGGGGAAAGCTTGGAGAGCTTTGGAAGTTCTTCAACTTGTTCACAGCGATGTAGCAGCTCCATTTTGAGCACCTTCATTTAGTAAGGCCCACTATGTCCTCACCTTCATTGATGACTACTCCCATTTCACTTGGGTCTACTTTCTTATTCATAAGAGTGAAGTATTTGACAGATTTCAGGACTTCAAGACTCATGTGGAGAAGCAATCAGGGAAAGTGGTCAAGATTCTTTGCACAGATAATGGAAGGGAATATGTGAAAAAAAGACTCGAGGATTTTTGTACATTTGAGGGGATTGATCTTCAACATTCTGTCGCATACACTCCACAATAGAATGGGGTTGCAGAACGCAAGAATAGAACTCTCAAAGAAATGGCTAGCTGTATGATACATGCACGTTCTCTTGATCCCGCCTTTTGGGCAGAGGCTATCAGTTGTGCCACACACATCCAGAATCGGGTTCCTCACAAAACTTTGCAAGGTATTACTCCTTTTGAAGCTTGGGCTGGTAGGAAACTGATTGTGAGACATTTCAGAGTCTTTGGGTGTCCAGCATGGGCTTGCATACCTCCACAGAAACGCAAGGCATTGGAACCTTAGAGTCGACCTTGCATATTTGTTGGATATCCTGAGGGTGTTAAGGCATATAGATTGATAGATCTTGAGACACATGAGGTGTTCATTGAGAGGAGTGTTCTCTTTGAGGAAAGCTCTCCTAGCTTAGCCTCTGTACCTCCTCCACCTTCCTTCATAATGGATAGTGATGTTAGTGATTTAGATGATGAGACTCCTTCAACTCTGACTCGCAGGGTACCACCTCCGTTGGGTCCACTTGCAGTTGAGGAGCCTCATTCTCCACCTCCACCTAGACCTCGTTGGGCTCGACAAACACTTGAGTCTGCGGGTTCTCTTGTTGGGGATCCTTCAGATACTCGGAGAACTCGATCACAGCATCAGGATCTACCACATGCATTCATTGCTACCTCTTCCGATCCACAGACATTTAGGGAAGCATCAAGGGTTCTTGAGTGGGACCAAGCTATGGAGGAAGAGTATAGTTCCTTGCTGAGGAACAACACATGGGATTTAGTCCATCTCCCTAAGGGGAGAAAGATGGTTCGATGTAAGTGGATCTATCGGACCAAGTTTGCAACGGATGGTAGTGTGGATAAGTATAAGGCTCGGCTTGTTGCGAAAGGTTTATCTCAGGTTGTAGGTGTTGACTATACTGAGACCTTTGCACCCATAGCCAAGATGAACTCCATTCGTTTGACACTTGCTATTGCTGCAGCTCATGGTTGGGTTGTACATCAAATGGATGTGAAGAGTGCTTTTCTTCATGGTGATCTTGATGAGGAGATTTATATGGAGCAGCCACAAGGTTTCATCCAGGATACTTCCTTGGTTTGCAGACTAAGGAAATCTCTCTATGGCCTTAAACAGGCCCCCAGGGCTTGGTACGCCAAGATGGATTCCTTTCTTCTCTCCATAGGGTTCACCAAGTGTCATTCTGATCCGAATGTCTACATTTTGTGATGGGATGACTCTCACTTGATACTTGTGCTCTATGTTGATGACTTGATCATTACAGGGAGTACCGCATCCATCATTAGCAGGGGCAAATCTGCTTTGCATGACAGATTTGCTATGACTGACTGGGGTCTTTTGCACTACTTTCTCGGGATAGAGATTTCATAGTCACCTTCTGGGATTACACTATCACAGCCCAAGTATGCTCTTGATCTACTTGCATGCTTTCATATGGCTGATTGTAAGCCTACCCCAACTCCCTTTCTTTTAGGAGTCAAGCTTGAGGCTCAATGTTCTTCTCCTCCAGTTGATGCCACTTTGTATCGTCAGCTTGTGGGTAGTCTCATCTACTTGACTCATACACGCCTTGATATTTCATTTGTAGTTGGCATGGTTTCTTGCTTCATGCAGGAACCACATGAGCTTCATTGGAAAGCCACCAAACACATCCTTCATTACATCCAGGGTACACATCACTATGGGATTCACTATGTAGCAAGCACAGGACTTCGCTTGGTTGGTTTCATAGACTCCGATTGGGCTGGTGATCTTGATGATCGTAAGTCTACTTCTGGTTATAGTTTTCACCTTGGTTTGGGCCCCATTTGTTGGCAGAGCAAGAAGCAACATGTTATTGCTCTCTCTTCGACTGAGGCTGAGTATTGAGGCGCTATTAACGCAATGACTGAGACCATTTGGCTCTAGTAGATTCTCACAGAGTTTGGAGTCACCACTCCACGGCCGACAGTTCTACATTGCGACAATCAGAGTGCTATTGCGATCTCAAAGAACTCGGTCCAACACCAGCAGACCAAACACATCAAGATTCATATGCACTATATGCGAGAGCTCATTTAGGAGCAGGTCATTGATTTGCAGTATTATCCTATAGCAGAGTAGGTTGCTGACATATTCACCAAACCTTCCACCGAGAGTAAGTTCCAGCAGTTGCAAGCTCTCTTGGGGTTGCGGGATGTGTCATTAGGGGGGGTCTGCTGACTTTTCCTTCCTCTCTTATGGGGGGGACTTTTTCCTCTTTGAGGTTTTGTCCTTCTTCTTTGAGAGTCTTTTGTACTTTCATCTCTCTTTTGGGGGTGATTTTTTTCCCACTGGGTTTTCTCCCTTTCTCTGTTTGTGAGAGATTGCATTGCATTGTTTTGCTTGCATTTGTATATTGTACATGGGTACCTATCATGGCCTAGTAGCCGGGACCCATCTTGCATTGTTGACTTGAGTCTTCATTCCCCTAAGTTGCACTTAAGGGGGGGTGTTGGTGTAAATAAATATTCATTTTGGATATTATTACACTTTACGTAAGTTAACTTAGGATAATGCATCTCTTCGTAGTTTGGATTTGAGACACTTAGGGAAGTGTGCACATAGGGATAGAGCTCGTAGGAGAAATTCCACCTTTTGTGGTCTTATTTTGCTATTACACTCCACATTCAGTGGGTCATCCACCTCTTGTGAATATTATATTATTTATTTCATACCTATCCTTGTTTCTCATTGAGCCACATGTCATAATTGTGTAGTCATACATCCATATGGCCTTGCCTATATAAGCAGGCCTATATTCATTGTATTGGTTAATCCAGTTGATCATTTGTATATTTATGAGAATACAGTTTTGTTCTTGTCATTCTATTGTCTCTCCTTTTATGCTTTTCATTGTGCCCTTGATCTTGGCAAAATCCTACATGATGATTGGGTGAAGGAGTTACCTCCGAGCCAACCAATGAAGCTTGAGTGCATCCTTGATACAAAGAAGGTGAAGAAAACTAGAAGGAAGACATACAAGGAGTACTTAATCAAATGGAAAGATATTTCTAAAGAAGATGCTACCTGGATGACTAAGAATGATATCAAACAACATGGTGTATCTATTGAAGACCTCATCTCAAGAGGGAGTTGAGATTATTCTTTCCCCAGGAGCATGGTGCAGGGGCACCTAGGGGTCCAAAGGGCCTATTAAGTGTGTTTGTCAATTATTTCATGTATTATTGTTCATTTGGATGTAATAAGGTCTCAAGGACCACCTTCAAACATTTGAAGTCTTTTGAAGTCATTTTGTAAGGCCTTGATGCCAATTGATTGCATATACTCAATTAGGACTACATTGGTAAACATGGATCAACTCCTCCCAAAGTGTGTTATGGGAGTGCCTATAATTTATTTTATTCTTTTAGTTCCTATTTGACATTTTTTTAAGGTTCTTAGAGGTCATTTGTGTCATTTGTGCAAATTGAGCAAAATCGTAAAAGTTGCTTGAAAACTTTTCAAAGTTGTCAAGTAGCATAACACCCAATCAGTAGTCGCAAGGCTAAACAATTCAAAATATGGTTATAGCCATTTTTTTTGGAGTTTACATAGACCCCTCAAGTGTTGAGGAGGGGTTGGATGGTGATTTTGTATGGAGAACTCAATTTGAAGGCAATTTGATGATCATTTTTCTCTGCAATTTTCTGTAAAAATATTACACTTTTCTTCATAACTTTCTTATTTGGATGAATTAACACATAAGAGTGGAATTTTTGGAAATATATCTGTGTTACCTTAAATTTGGGATCATTTTTGTTCATCTTTATTGATTTTTGATCCTTGTACAAGCGGATTTACCAAAATTGGTCTAAAAACCTAGGTTTTGGAGCTTTGTCAAAGAAAAATGTAGAACTCTCCATTCCTTCAACGGATTGCCTCAATAATTGTTGGAATGGTGGATATGGTAGTGTTACAGATGGGTTTTAAATATGTTTTGTAGGGGAAAAACCTAAGTATATTTTTGATCATTTGAGTGCTTAACATCCTCATGTGTTAAGCCGGTTGGATAGGGTTTGAGAAGACATTAGGAGTTTTCGTACCAAAATAGTCAGAAAGTCCATAAAACCTATGAAATAATTTCATTTTTGATATTCTCTTAACTTTAAACTTGAGTGTGCAGGTTGGGGGAGTATCTAAGGGGTTTCTCTAGTGCATTTGGGGGCCTAATAGGACTCTTGGAGGACTACAACAATCAATTTTTGAACATTTCGGCCCAAAGCACCTTATCCTAATTTTGACATATGTTTAATAACTTCCAAAAGGGTATCTAGAAGTGGGTTAATTTGTTCCTTGTGTTAGTGATTCAAAAGTTATGGCTACAAAGACTTTTGAGTAGGGCTATTGGAATCTAGTCCTCCTGGAAAGCCAATGGTGTGGAGTGGCTTAGAAGGGTTTGTTACAAGGGTGGTATTGGTTTTTTGAGTCCTTTTGGTCTAATAAAATTTTTGAACTCCTTCCCCAAGCTCTTCTTATGCCTTTTGTTGAGTTGTGTCAAAGGACCTCATTATGAAGCGTTGTTAAAGGGGTACAAACCTTGGTTGAGTAACCCATTGTGCAAATTGGAGTTTGGGGTTAAGAACCTTAATCTTGGTGTTTTGTATAACCTCTTACAAAATATTCATCATACAACCCCTTAAGATATCATATGGTCCTAAGGGGTCATCTCATGTGCTAAGGGGTCATATGGTGTCGTTACGGGTCTTTGGGGTCCTAATGGGACCACACATGTGTTAGAACACCATTTGACCCCTTAGGACACCATATGACCCCTTAGGAAATTATATGGTCCTAAGGTGTCATGTGGTATGCTAAGGGGTCACATGGTGTTGTTAGGGGTCTTGTTGGGTCCTAATGGCTCTGCACATGTGTTAGAACACCATATGACCCCTTAGGACACCTTACGACCCCCTAGGACATCATATAGTCCTAAGGGGTCATGTGGTGTGCTAAGGGGTCATATGGTGTCAGTAGGGGTCATGTGGAGTCCTAATGGTGCCACATGTATGTACATTATAACACCATATAACCCACTAGGACACCATATGACCCCTTAGGACACCATATGCTCCTAAGGGGTCATGTGGTATGCTAAGGGGTCACATGATATCATTAGGGGTCATGTGGGGTCCTAATTGGGCCACACATGTGTTACAACACCATATGACCCCTTACAACACCATATGACCCCTTAGGATATCATACATGGTCCTAAGGGGTCATATGGTATCATTGGGGGTCATGCGGGGTCCTAATGGGGCTGCACATGTGTTAGAACATCATATGACCCCTTAGGACATCATATGGTTTTAAGGGGTCATAGGGTGTGCTAAGGAACCTTATATGATGTCATTAGGGGTACAAATAATTATCTTCTAATACCATTGATAATTATTTGATCTCAACCATTGATTTCAATACCTTAAATCTATGAAATTCTTCAAACATTTTTTTAAGAAAGTAACTCGTGTCATTCTATAGTGATCATCAATAAGAAACATAAAACACCTTTTACCATTTAGTCCCCTCATCCTTGTAGATATACATAGCTCTATATGAATCAACTTCAAAGGTCTTGTAGTATAATATTCCTTGTTCTTGAATTTGTTCCTTGTTTTCTTTCCCATTTGACATTCCTTGTATACTATATTATCAGGTTTGATAATCTTTGGTAAATCTCTCACAACATGAGTTGAATTGAACTTCACCATATTGTCAAAGTTAATTTGTCCCAACCTTTTGTTCCATAACCAACATTAACTACTCTGTGACTACTTTGCACCAGAAAATAGATACTTCCTTTTTTTTTCTTCACATAAGAGGCATTGTCATTTGTTCTTATGCCTTCTACAACTAGTCTTCTAGAACCTCTTTTTTTATCTAACATTTGGAACCATGATATATGAGATTTTATCCTTTACTACACATTTGAATCACACTCAAAATATTATGTCTCAAACCTTCAACATAATAAAAATCATTTTTCTTATGCTTGTCATCAATGGATATGGTTCCTTTGCCATAGATAGGTGTAGCATCCTCACCAACAAACCTCATTGATCTTCCATCATACTTTTTAAAGTCTATGAAATTTTTTTATCACCTATACATGATTTGAGAATCCAAAATCAATTATCCAAGCTTTAGGTTCCACTTTTGTATGTAGTGCAGTCTTTACAGTCATGTCACTGTTATTCTCATCATGCAGAGTGTCAAATCTTTCACTATCCTTTTCTTCTGTGGCTAAAATAGTTTCTCTTTATTTGATTCATCACCATCTTTATCATCAAAGGAATAGGTCTCCACTAAACAAAAAACTACTTTTATACTTATCTGTGTCATCTACTCTTTTATATTTGTCACCTCTCCTATAGTTATCTTTTCTCTTGTTATCATCATCTGATCTCTTATGGTTATCCTCCCAGAAAGTATGTCTAGAAGCATAATGACCAGTTCTTTCATAATTAAAATATTTAAAGGAAAACTTACCTTTGTATTTCTTAGATCCTTCCATCAATCTTCATAATTTTTTCTTCCACTTCATCCATGTATGTTGACATTTCTTGTTTCAAGTTCATCTTCAATAATCTTGGTAACTTTGAATGTTGTTTCCTTCTTCTCATTGTACTTCTCACTAAGCTCTTAAATCTCAAAGGTCGAGAGTGATCCATAGAGCCAATCCAAATTATATTTATTCATATCATGACTTTCTTCAATGGTATGTTGAACACTAGATGTCACTGAGAGGGGGGGTGAATCAGTGGTTTTCAAATATTTTCCCTTTTCTATCCTATGTGTATAAACTGGTTAAGTGATCTAACATAAAGCAAACATACCGGTTAGATGGGAGGATAACACAAAAGCAATCACACATAAAAGGGACATCTCATAACACCAGATGTACGAGGAAAACCTAAGATGGGAAAAACCTCAGTGAGAAATGCCGCTCGACACTATTGCTCCAATCCAGCCTAACAATCAAAACCCCAGTTGCAACATTTAGGGCACCAACCCAAGGAGTACCACTCTTTATTTAGGGCAAAAACCCTTGATTTTAGGGCACCAACCCAAGAAGCACCAAGCTCCAACTCAGTGATTACAAAATCATTTTTTGAACAAAATTAATATCCCTGTTACAAAAGAACTTTCTAACTCTTATGCAAATCTCTCCACCAGTTCTCCTCTATCCAATTCTCTGCTCACCTTCTCACCACTACAACCTTATCTCTTTCTGCAACTCACTCTTTGTTGCATCCTTACCAGTTCAGCCTCTTCTTCTTCCCTGTCGGTTCTCCATCCTCTCTGTTACACTATTGCTAGTCACCACTGGTCTTCTTCACTCAGTCAGATATCCACTATCTAATTACTGCCAGTTCTTAGCTTACCGGTTCTTCACTGCAATCTTTTCTGTCTCTTCTCTGCAAGTTAAGTCACCACCGGTGTACTCCTTTATCAAACATAATGGTAGGCTACTGGTTACCTTACTCTTGCCGATTGAACTCTTCTAACCGGTTCCCTCTCTCACACACGCGATCTTTTCTCTTATTGGCATTGAGCACTTGACTGATTGGCTCTATTCACTAGCCTCACTCTCTCATCGGTTGTACCTTCAAAACTCAATTTCTATGATCTTGGATGAAGTCCCTGACTAGTTGACTCTTAGCTGCACTTTCACACTCCACTTTTTAACATCCGTCTTACAGCATCATAAAAACTTTCTAGTCATGAGATGACATATTTTTACTTGAGTTTTCCTGCCATGACTGATATCCAAACTTTTGGCATGCTAGGGTTCCTTTATCGACCTCAAGGTGAACCAAATCTCATCAGATCTCCTTTCAAAGATCGACCACCTGCAAAGGATCAATCAAACTCCACCAATCATGCTACGTTCATAACACATTTTCCCTATTTGGAAAACATGACACCTTCTTCGGTTTGCACTTGTTAAACACCTATGAGGTGATCAAGTAGATAACTTCACCTACCCTGATCAACACCTAGACACTCGGCCTTGATCATGAAGTCACCAAATCAGATCTTTGTCCTTTGATCAATCTCGTGCTGCACCCTTCTGCTCTCAACTCATGAAAAATGCTATCGACATTAATGTTGACTAGTCACCACCTAGCTTATCAAAAACTCTTCACCGACCACCATATGCATGACACTTATCTCCTATGTGTCATAATAGTCAGCATCCACCTCTCCTAAGTCTTTTGTGTTGATCCAGCTTGGTCACTAACCAGTAGCACACAACTGGGTTCATCTACTGGTTCAGAAACCCTGCCAGTTTTACCCTAACTAGTCTATCTTCACCTTTGCACTTTGCTTCTCTTCTGATGGGACACCTAAATCGATCAACACTCTTTCCAACCTACCTCATGCACATCTTCAATAGATGGGAGCCTTTTGCATCTGCACTTTGTCATCTTACCGGTTGTCCTCTATACTGATAGTATTTTTTGCATGTATACTAGTAAGATAACATGCACATCGGTGGCACCAAACTTCATCTACCTTTTGGTTGCACTCTCTATCTGCAATTGCTCATCCTTTCCTTCTTCATCATTTGACTGATTCTCCTATCAACCACTTTGTCAAAGTGACAAACACATCCCTCAATCTTTCTACTGATAACACATCATGTCTACCCGGTTGATCCAGTACATATCTCTAATCTGATGCACCTAAGGAAACTTAGTTTTTCATCGGTTGATCTGGTGTGAGCCTTAAAATGCCTTAACTATTTTGTCTTATCTCAGAGAACTATGATGCATTCCATGCGTAATATGAGATAATATCCACTTACCGATGGGAGTGGATCCTTGTCAACTATATCCGACATTGCACCAATATGGATTCCCTGTTTGAGCATGCATATCTTCAAATAGGGACATATAATTTGGTTGGGCACACTCACTATCAAACTTCTCTTCACCCTACGATATCTTCTTCATTTGGTGACTACATCTTTATCTGGTGGGAGTCCTATTGTTTCACAACCAAACATCCAACAACATACTGGTGTTGGAATTCTACACTTTTATGAGAACAGTTGATGTTGTCATTGATGGCAACCAACTGGCAACTCACTGACAATTGGTTTCTACATGCCTGGCATCACTTATATTATACACCAACAGACACCGACATCAACATGTACTTCACTGACATTCAAATTACATCGACAACAAAGCATACCGACACTCCAGCCAACATGGGATGAACTTTTGTTTATTGTAATATAATTATCTTTTGTAAACCGACATGGTATATTGTAAAAGACTTATATATGTATGAGATCTTATAGGTCATTTTGATGTGAGACACATGATATAGGATATTATATGTATAGTAGAAAATAATTGTTTAGTGACAGTGAATGTTTTTGGATAAGGTATCTATCTGAGCTTAAACTGGTATTGAACCTAGCATTAGAGATGTTGTTTTGAGCAGTATATTATATTGGATTTAATTATCCATTTGGTAATCAATGTGACTCTTCATTGAGAAGTGAGCTCTAGACTGTTGGCCTCCCTGCATGTGCAGGCCCCTGTTGTAAGTAGTATTTATTCATTAGCTAGTGAGTAAATATTGTAGGTCACAAATCCCACCAATATTTTTCCCACATCGGGTTTCCTCGTTAAAATATCTTGTGTTATGGTGTGTTTCTATGTTGTCTCTATTATTTGTGTTTACTGCAATAATTCTTATTTACTGGTACATTGTTTTGGGTTGCAAAGATATCAATAAGGTTAAATATTTTGCTAACCGGTTAGACATTGATTCACCCCCCCCCCTCTCAGTATCTTTGGGACTATCATTGAAGCTAACAATTAGTATTAGAGCTTGGTCCTCTATTTACAAAAGCTTAATAGCTTGAGGGAGATTCTGAAATCGGTATAGATGGAGAACTTAAGAAAATAGTTGGAAGGAGCTCTTGAATATTTTGATGTAGAAAAATTGAAGAATATCAAACTTGAAGATGATTTGAGGATTGCATAAGAATTCATTAAAGGACTGCAGGAGAACTTTGTTATAGCACAAAATAAGAGAAAAGAACTTCATGAGAAGATGCAAAATGATGATGATGAAAAAGAAACTCTTAGAGACATTGCAAATAAGTTAAGGCAAGAGAACACTAATATGAAGAATGAAATGCAAGATATGACTATGAGGTTATGTAAGGATATTGAAGATAGAAAGAAGAATGAAGAAGACTTGGCTAGGAGACTTAATGATGTTGGAAATGAAAATCTGAGACTTGGTCATGAAAATGATATGCTAAAGACAGATCTGATTCACATGCAACATGATAAAGATGAGCTTGTGAGACAAGTTGGAATTCTAGAAAATGAGTTGGTCATTGCAAATGAACACAAAGACAAATTCAAGAAAAGTTCAGAAAAACTTGATGACATGCTTAAAAGACAAAAACCTGATGTAGATACAAATGGACTTGGATTTGAACATGGAGAAAGTTTTGGTACTGCAAATAATCAAGATCAGAACAAACCAGTAAGACAACCTATTGCTTACAAATCTAATGGGAAATGTTTTAATTGCAACAAATATGGTCATAGAGCAAATCAGTGTAGATTTATAAATAATCAGAATACAAACTCACCCACCAGTCAATGTTCCAAATGCAACAAAGGTGGTCATAATTCAGAAAATTGGAGAATGAATGTGAAATGCTATGTTTGTGGAACATTTGGGCATTTATCTAATCAATTCAGATCACAAGCCGGTCAAGGATATGGAAAGGCTATTCAGAGGAATAATGTAACTTGTTATGCATGTAACAAGATTAGACATATTGCAAAATTCTGTAGAAGCAAGAATACATCGGCGAACAATAAAGGATCTAGTTTGAAGGGCAAAGAAAAGGTAGATGAAGTAAAGCAAGAATTTTCAAAACAATGGATTAAGAAGGCGGATCAGAAAATTGATGAAACTATCTCTGCACCAGTAGAATAGAGTAACCCTCCACTGGCAGGAGATTCTTCATCTAATTGAGGAATAATCCTTAGGGGGTATTGCAGCAAGTTGAAAATCATGGATTCTACACTCGGTTGATGGTGAGAAGATACATTTCTTCTTTACCGACAGGTGTGTTAAGTTTTCACTTAATCGCCGAGCATTTAATGTGGTTGTTGAAATATATTTCATTATATAACATCAGAGAACCCTCATTTTGAACTCACCGAGCATTCAAACATCAGAGAGCATGAAACTGAGCAAGGGCATTCTAAGGTGAAGCTGCGAAGTAATTTTCAGGCATTCAGAATTTCGGTTAAGAGGTATTTATCTTTTTAAATGGCATCCTCATCTTCTGTTCCTGAGTTTATTTTGAACCCTACCATTGTGGAAAGCGTTAAATGCCCTAGACCAATAATTAAGATTATCCCCGAGATTGCAAAACAGGATGATTCTGTTGGAGCTTTTTCAAAAATTCTGAAGGGTGTAGCATTTGCTGAAGACCCTAGAATCTACATACATTGCAACGTAGAAAACCTAGGGACTGAGGATTTGAAGAGAATTTAATGAGGTTATTACTATGGAAATGGTGTAATTAAACCTGAACATAAAATTGTGGAAGACTTAGATTTTGTAGAGATTTTGATCATTCCCGAATTTCCAAAGGAAGTTGTAAGACTTGTATTGAGTAGAGTTCATGGAGAATTCATGTGGTTAGAGTCAGTTTGCAAGATAACTAGGGAAGCAATTAAGGTAGTTACTGGTTTACCTTCAACCGGTAGTAGGCCTGATAAAACTAAGAAAATACCTAAGAAAGGAGTTATGGATTTAATTGGAGCCTCATATGATAGTAGGTCACTTAGAGTGAATAATGTTAAGGATATAAATGTGAGATATGTGAGTATGGTACTAGGATAGAAAGCAACTCATGCAAATAGACTGAATTTTGTTTCTAGTCTTTGTATTCAAAGTGCATATGAGATGGTGAACAACAATGCTAAGATTGATGTGTGTGAATGGCTTAAAGATGAATTAATTGACAACTTAAATAAGATTAAGGGAGACAAGAAAGGTACTTTCCGTTTTGGAAACCTACTAGTAAGTCTGATGCTATACTTTACCAATGAGATGCCCAGCATAGGTCACAAGGATTTTGGTTATGACATCCTAGTAGGAAGACATATACTAGAAGCTTTCATCGGTATGGGCACTGACAGTATTAAGAACATCACAAACTAATTCAAAACATTTCAAACTAAGATAAGAGCAAGAGAGAGACTACTGCAGAGCATAATTGATAAGTATGATAAGCAAATCTGTTTTGTCATTAAGCGTGACAAAAATTGGATGGAAGCAGTAAAACCTAGAACTATTTGGGTTGCTGAGATGGGTTATGAGGTAGACCTATCTATTCTGGAGACATATGTTAAAGCTCTACTTGATGCACCAAGGGAGCCATCTAAGAAATTCTTTGGAAATGCATAAACCATAGAGAGTGATATATCTATGCAGAAGAGGACAAAAAGAAGAGAAAAGTTTATCAGAGATGCCTCCATGAAGGTCAAAGAGATCAAAGAAAATATCATGAATATTAGTGGTGTATCAGCAAGTAAGCTTGAAGGATTGCAACCTGAAGCACATGTTTCACTGGTTGTAACATCTTCTGATACTGATAATGGTAAGGCTACTGAGTTTAAGAGAGTGGAAAGGAAAAGGAAAACCTCACCGGTACCTTCTCCTACTCCTAAGAAAACTAGAACACTAAGGAAGAAGCAGCAAACAGTTAGGGAACTGAAGAAGAAGCTTACACCTAAGAAGAAACAGGCACCGGTTACCCCCACACTAGATGATCTATTGAATGAGATTACAGAGGAAGGAAATATGTCTAATGTAAATAAATGGTATAGTTCTTCCAATGATTCTAACAAAAACACAATTGAAGAAAGCATTATTCTACATTTAGATATTTACAAGAACGTTTTGATAGAAGTGATTGATGAATTACCCAATGATTTGTACATGAGATTAGAAGTTAAAAGGCTATCTATGATGTAACTAGACAAGAAATTGAAAGTTGAAGCACTCTTGGCTATACATCCGGTAAATTCCAAGGAAGAGATAGATGAGCTTATTTCTGAAACTAACTAGTCAGTATTTGTTAGTGGACACTGGAAAGTGAGCCTAATGGCTGGAAGGGTTAAGGAAATTGCAGATGAGATTGCAGATAAATGGGACATATTCTTTGTAGAGAAGGAAAAGTAAGAGGAAAGAAGCAAACCAAAAATGGAAAAGACATTCAAGGTATATCAGAAGGACAAAGGAAAAGGTAAAGTAGGTGGTGTACCTTCTATAAAGATAACAAATAATATCCCTCCATTGACTCAGGACACCCCTCCATTAGCACCTTCATCACCGGTTCATACAACTAATCCACTAGATATAGCTACTGAAGGTATAACTCATGATGATAATAACCCAGAGTCTGAGATACTCTTAATCATTAGTGTAGATACTCAAGATATAAACATTGTTGTGGACAAAGAAACTACAGAGGTTAAGGTAGATAGTGTTGAGGACAACAAGATTTTAGAGAAACTGGCACACACAGTAGATTCTCATAACATTGAGATACCAGCTCAAACAGAGCAACCAGAGACTGAAAAAACTACAAAGGACAAGACAACTGGCACGGGGCCACCAGAATCCGAGAAACCAACAGTGGTACAGATAGAGAAACAATCTGAGGCAGAGGTTCATGTTGAGTCTGTGACACCGGCAGTTATAGAGGAGCTTAATAAAACTGAGAAACCATTAAAGGTAAAGGTACAAACATAGACAAATCCACTGGAAGAAAATAAAAGTAAAATGGATGCATCTGATGGAAATAAAGAGGATGTAGTGAAGATGATTGATCAAACATCTGTTGAAAAGAAACCTATAGCAGAACCGAGCACATCTATAGGTGAATTCATACCCACTAACATAACAGAAGTACTTTTAGATTCTATTAAAAGGATTACTAATTGCAATGCCTTAGCATTTAAGGAAATTGACAACACATTACCTATCTTGAAGATGATTGCACCTAATTGCAAGATAGATCACATTAATGATTCTTTAGGGAAATTGGACACATTGTCCAAATTCACTACTGATAATGTAATAATCATAGATAAGGTGAATGAGGATACTATTAAGGAGAGAATTGACAAAGAGAAAAATATATTCTTTGAGAACACCATAAAGAAATGTGTCGATCACTTGTATACACTTTTACCGGTACTCAATTCTATAATTTTGGAGTATAAGGAGTTATATAGAGAAGCATGTAAACCTCATTGTTTGACAGAGGACATTGATGCGGAGATAAAAAGGACATAAAAGGAAATTGATGACATTGCAGATAATATAATAGGTTCATCTGGACTTATATCAGTTTTTGAGCAGTAAATGGCATTTTTTGAGGAGAAGTTGGAAAAACTTGAGAAAGAAAAGGCAAGAATAAGGTCTAAAGCCCAAGAACTAAAGGATAAACTTGATTTGAGGTTGGACAATCTTATTACTCAGAGAGTTGAATTATCTAAGGAAATAGTTCAAGGAGAGAGATCCCCGGAGCAAAAAATGTACTATCTCATCGGTATGATCTAGTAGACAGAGGCAACTTTAACTGACAACAACAAGTTTATGCAGAGTTTGAATCTAGTTTTGGCAGACATCTTTCAGATTGTAACCAATCGGTTACAGACATTGAGCTAGCATTTTTTCACTCTGTTGATTATTTTATGACATCCTTTTATTGATATGTGGCGATTGATCAGCAAAGTACTATACACTCAGCACGTATTCTCGCCATTTTGCCATTTTTTGTTGATGAAAATCGACATTGTAATAAAACCCTAAAAAGGACGACTTTGTTTGTTGCCCTAAAAATTCATATTATAAGTGGTTGGGATGCTTAAGGCATTGCAAGGTTGATGTATTGCTGGATAATAAGAAATATTGGACGGTTGTGTATGGTGGACGTAACCCATTCTGGGTGAACCACATTAAATCTCTGTGTTATCTGTGTCCTGTTTTATTTCTTTATCATTTGTATTTAAATTTGCATATAATTGTTAGTTCATATTTGCTTTGGATCTGCTTGAAGCCCTAACAATTGGTATCAGAGCGAGGTTTTCTATAAATTGGTAGGACTTTCAGATTTGAGTGGGAGCAATGGAGGATTCCAAATTCAAGGTCGAAAAGTTTAACAACTAGAATTATCAGTTATGGAAAATGTAGATGGAGGATTACCTATATCAAAATGATTTGTGGCGGCCATTGGAAGGAAAGGCAAAGAAAGCGACCACAATGTCAGATGAAGAGTGGGACATTTTAGATAGAAAGGCAATAGGATCCATTCGATTGTGCCTTACACCGTCTATAGCTTTCAATATAACAGAAGAAAAGACGATTGTAGATTTGATGGCGACATTGGCTAAGTTGTATGAGAAACCCTTAGCTTCGAATAAAGTATTTCTTATGAAGCATTTGTTTAATTTGAAAATGAGTGAGGGAGGATCTGTAGCAGAGCACTTAAATGAATTTAATACAATTACCAGTCAATTGTCTTCGGTAAAAATTACTTTTGCAGAAGAGGTTAGGACTCTCTTGATTTTATGTTCTTTGCCAGAAAGTTGTAATAGCTTGGTTATGGCTGTAAGTAACTCTGTCTCTTGTAAAAATACTTTGATATTTGATGATATTGTTGTTGTTATCCTAAGCGAGGAAATGCGAAGGAAAAGTACAGGTGAGACTCCAACATCATCAGGTAGTGTTTTGAATATGGAGAACTGAGGAAGATCAAAGGAAAGAGGAAAAGGCCCTAGGAATGAGAAGTCATGAGGGAAGTCAAAGAAAGGACGCTCTCAATCTAGAGGAAAGAAATATTGTTGGTACTGCGGAAAGCCTGGTCATCTAAAGAAAGACTATTGGTCTCGAAAAAACAAAGAAGGAGACAAAAATGAAAATGACAGTAAGGAAGCTAATATTGCAAGTAATACTTTACAAGATGCTTTAATCTTATGTTTGGTTAATGTTAATGATTCCTAGGTAATAGATTCTGGGGCTTCATTTCATGCTACACCCCATAGAAAATATTTTCTAGATTATGTTCTGTTAGCATTTGGCATTATAACATACAATGGGAGATTGTTGGCATTTCAATAAGGATATTGAGAAGGTTGTTGATGATTATGGATATAACTGATTAAGGATGTTTACTATCTTGATATTATTATTTTGTCATTGATGTCAAGAAATTGATTTTCTAATTCAGTATGATGTTGCCATATCTTGAGAAGTATGATTTAAAGAGTATAAAGATGTCAGTAAAAGACACAGGAAGAATATGATGAATAAGGGGATGAATAAGGTATTCAATGGGAAACTATTACTGAGTCAGACAATGATGAGATCATGATGTTTAGATTGTTTTAACATCATACATATGATGTAAATTGTAAGGTTAATACTATACTATGTTATCGAGCAAAGAACCTAGTCGGTAAACCCTAAGGAACCTAGTTGGTAAACCCTAAGGTTATCACTATCGGTTAATGAAGGCAGAATGTCTACCGAGTGAAGTTTAGTATTCACCGAGTTATTACCGAGTTGTAACCGAGCTATAATAGAATACATTAAATGGTTACATGCGTTATTTAATGAAGGAAGCTGATGAGATGGAACTGATTAGATGATTGGTATGCCATGCATGAAGTTTGTTAATGAACAAAGGAAAATCAGCATGAAGATCTATAGCTCAGATTAAACCGCAATACCCTAGCACAAGTTCCAAGAAATGTATGCAAGTTCCAAGGCGGGGTAAAATGTTTTCAGATCGAAGGATACATTGAACCTGGTCAAAGTTTGAAGATTTGATGGCTATGATTGATCATGGGAAATGTGATCAAGGAGATTAAGCGGTTAGCTAATTGTTTATAAATAGGGAACTATTGATAAACAATGTATGCGGACAAATGTATGCACAGGGATACTACATAGTGATTACCGAGAACAGAAGATTGAAGACCTATTTGAATAATAGAGTATAGAAGCCCAACAGATGGACAAGATTAGTTCTATGTCTAGATTGTATTGAGCAAATAAGAATCTGCTTTAGTATTTTAGATGTGAAGTTGCAGATAGATTTTTATTACTGTTATTTTGTGAAGTGACAGAAAATCTCTTAACCGAGTGGACTTAACAGTCTTATTTGTAAAACCCTCTAGCAAGGTGACATTCTGATTGAGTGTTTGAAATCCTTTAACAAGGTCACTTCTAACAAGGTGAAGATCCTAACAGATCTGAGGGAAATCCCTTAACTGGGTCACATCTAGCAATGTGGTTTGTAATCTTTAACAAGATTTGCTTTTAACCAAGCATACTCTAGAAGAGTATATTTCTTAGTGGGTCCGAAATCCCACAGTGTTTTTTCCCTATTTGGGTTTCCACGTTAAATCTAGTGTTATGAGGTTTATGATGTTTATATGCTTTTGATTTTGCATGTTTAGGAGTTTTGGTTATATTACTAAAGTATATGTTACCGAGGTTGAATCTGATGTTTTTATGGAAGATTAAGTTTGTATGATTCACCCCCCCCTCTCATCTTGTTGGATATTGGATTTGTATTTACATTAAGTATCATAACTATTAATGTTCAAGGTGATTTTGGATAGGTTTATTTGGGTGATGATGAGCCCTGTCAAATTGTTGGAAAAGGAAAGATAAAGACCAAGTTGCAGAATGGAAATGACTGGTTTCTACAGGAGGTAAGACATGTTCCTAATTTAAGAAGAAATTTAATTTTTGTAGGGCAACTAGGTAGTGAAGGTTGCATAGTTACCTTCTCAGATAGTATGTGGAAGGTCACTAAAGGATCATTAGTAGTAGCTAAAGGTGCGAAGGTAGGCACATTATATCTATGTACTGGTAACACTTACTCTACCCTAGCTGCTATAGATAAAGTTACTGCAGGGACAACAACAATAGATGTTGCAAGAAAATATTCGATAATGTGGCACCATAGGCTTGGGCACATGAGTGAGAAAGGGATGAAAACCCTTCACTCCAAAAATATATTGCCAGGACTAAAGAAGATTGATTTAGAGTTCAGTGAAAATTGTGATTATGGTAAACAAAAAAGAGTCAGATTTCTCAAGGTTGGGAAAGAGAAGAAGAGTGAGAAGTTAGAGCTTGTACATTCAGATGTATGGGGACTGACTCAGGTATCATCTCTTGGTGGCTCTTTTTATTATGTTAATTTTATTGATGACTCAACCAGAAAAACATGGGTATATTTCCTAAAACAAAAATCAGATGTTTTTGAAACTTTTAAGAAATGGAAAGCTTTGGTTGAGAATGAGATAGGAAAAAAGTTGAAGTGTCTCAGATTAGATAATGGAGGTGAGTATTGCAGCAAAGCATTTGAAGATTACTACTCCTTAAATGGGATTCGAAGACAGAAGACGGTTCTAGGAACTCCACAAGAAAATGGTGCGTCAAAGAGAATGAATAGGACTATCATGGAACGCGCGAGGAGCATGAGATTGCATGTTGAATTGCCCTTACATTTTTGGGAAAATGTTGTATATGTTGTCTATTTGATAAATAGAGGACCTTCAACCCCTTTGGATGGTGGTATTCCAGAGGAGGCATGGACTAGTAAAAAGGTAAATTATTCTTTTCTGAAAACTTTTGGTTGTGAATCTTTTGTCCATGTTGATAAAGAAAATAGAAACAAGCTTGATGCTAAATCTCAGAAATGTACCTTCATTGGATATGGGATAGATGAATATGGCTATCAGTTATGGGATTTTGAAAATAAGAAAATAATTAGAAGTAGAGATGTTATATTCAATGAGAAGGTTATGTATAAAGAATAGATGCAGGAAAAGAAGCATGAATAGGACAAACAAGAATATGTGGTGTTGGATGAGATTCCTGAAAAGAAAATGCCACAGGTACCTGATGCTTAGCAACAACAGATTGTCCCACAAACTCCTACAAGTGTTAGACGTTCTATGAGGTCAAGTAGACCCCCTGAAAGATTTTCTCCTTCTTTGTATTCTATTTTATTAATTGATTCTGGTGAACTAGAAGAATATGAAGAAGCAATGCAGGTGGATGCCAAACAACAATGGGAGCTAGGTATGAAAGAGGAGATGGACTCCTTGATGAAAAATAAGACTTGGGACTTAGTCCCTTTACCTATAGAAAAAAGAGCCTTGCCTAACAAATGGGTTTATCGGCTGAAGGAGGAGGAAGGAGGTCAGAAAAGATATAAGGCCAGACTTGTGGTAAAAGGTTTTGCATAGAAAAAGGGTATAGATTATGATGAAATATTTTCTCCATTTGTAAAAATAACTTCAATTAGAACTGTACTTAGTCTTGTGGCTACAGATGATTTACACCTTGAACATTTAGATGTCAAAACAACTTTTCTCCATGGAGATTTGGAGGAGGAAATTTACATGTTGCAACCACAGGGATATGAGGTCAAAGGTAAGGAGAACTTGGTGTGCAGGTTGAAGAAAAGTTTGTATGGCCTAAAGCAAGCACCCTGACAATGGTATTTAAAATTTGATAGTTTCATGGCTGAACATGGTTATCATAGATGTCATTCTAATCGTTGTGTATATTTTAAGAGATTGGATAATGGTAGTTATATTATCCTGTTGCTTTGTGTTGATGACATGCTTGTTGCTGGGTCTAACATGCAACATATAAATGATCTTAAATAGAAATTAGCCAAGTCATTTTCTATGAAGGATTTGGGTGCAGCTAAGCAAATTCTCGGTATGAGGATTACACGGGATAGGAAAAATAGAACCTTGAATTTGTCCCAAAGTGAGTATATAAAAAAGGTGTTGAAAAGATTTAACATGCAGGATGCAAAAGCAGTTAGTACACCTTTGGCTAGTCATTTCAAATTGACTAAGGAGATGTGCCCAAAGACACAGGAAGAGGTAAAGAAAATGTCTAACATCTCGTATTCATCAACTATTGGTAATCTAATGTATGCAATGGTTTGCACAAGGCCAGATATTGCACATGCAGTGGGAGTTGTGAGTAGGTTTATGAGTAATCCGAGTATGGAACATTGGAATGCTGTGAAATGGATTCTTCGGTATTTGAAAGGAACTACTACGAAGGCATTATGTTTCAAAGGATCTAATGCTGCTCTGAGTGGATTTGTTGACTCTGATCTAGTAGGTGATATTGATTCATGAAGGAGTAATATAGGGTATGTTTTTACTATAGGGGGAACTGCAATCAGTTAGATTTCTAGGTTGCAAAAGGTTGTTGCACTTTCAACCACTGAAGCTGAGTATGTTGTTGCTACAGAAGCCAGCAAGGAGATGATTTGGTTATAATATTTTCTGGAGGAATTGGGTCAGATATAGGAGGATCACCCATTGTATATCGATAGCCAAAGTGCCATTCATCTTGTGAAGAACTCTACTTTTCATTCAAGGACAAAGCACATTCAGCTCAGGTACCACTTCATCCGGACTGTTTTGGAGGAGGGTCAGTTACGGCTTGAGAAGATTCACACAAGTGAGAATCCTGCTGATATGTTCATGAAGGCAGTTCCACAAGAGAAGCCGATTTCTTCATCAGTTTTTGTTGGTCTTCTTGATTGATAATTGTGGATGAAAACCGACATTGTAATAAAACCCTAAAAAAGGTTGACTTTGTTTGTTGCCCTAAAAACGTATGTTATAAGCGGTTGGGATGCTTAAGGCATTGCAAGGTTGATGTACTATTTTTGTTGGATAATAAGAAAGATTGGACGGTTGTGTATGGTGGATGTAACCCATTCTGGGTGAACCACGTTAAATCTCTATGTTATCTATGCCCTGTTTTATTTCTTTATCTTTTGTATTTAAATGTGCATATAATTGTTAGTTCATATTTGCTTCGGATCTTCTTGAAACCCTCACACCTTTGTCATTGATGTCAAAGAGGGAGTGGTGGAGAGAAAAATGCACATACAGAGGAGATCACTGACTCAGGGGGAGCACATCTTTTTGGATTTCAGTTTTGGGATATCAGTTTTGGATTTATCTCATGAGTGTTGCCATAATGCCAAAGGGGGATATTGTTGCCTTTCTACACTCTTATGAGTATAGTTGATGTTGTTATTGATGGAAACCAACTGGCAGCTCACCAGCAATTGGTTTCTGCATGCCCGACATCACTTATATTATACACCAATAGACATCGGCACCGACAGGCGCTTCACCAGCATTTAGATTACATCGGCAACAAAGCATATTGGAACTCCAACCAACACAGGATGAACTTTTGTTTATTGTAATATAATTATCTTTTGTAAGACAACATGGTATATTGTAAAAGACTCATATATGTATGAGATCTTATTGGTCATTTTGATGTGAGACACATGATATAGGATATGATATGTATAGTAGAAAATAATTGTTTAGTGACAGCGAAGGTTTTTGGATAAGGTATCTATCTAAGCTTAAACCGGTACTAAACCTGGCATTAGAGATGTTGTTTTGATTAGTACATTGTATTGGATTTAATTATCCATTTTGTAGTTAGTGTGACTCTTCATTGAGTAGTGAGCTCTAGGCTGTTGGCCTCCTTGCATGTGCAGGCCCTTGTTGTAAGTAGTATTTATTCATTGGCCAGTGAGTAAATATTGTGGGCCACAAATCCCTTCGAGGATTTTCCCACACTAGGTTTCCTCGTTAAAATATCTTATGTTATGGTGTGTTTCTATGCTATCTCTGTTATTTGTGTTTACTACAATAATTCTTATTTACTGGTACACTGTTTTGGGTTGCAAAGTTATCAATAAGGTTAAATATTTTGCTAATCGGTTAGACACTGATTAACCCCCCCCCCACTCTCAGTGTCTTTGGGACTGTCATTGAATCTAACAGTCAGTTTCCTGCACATACTTTCCCTCTAGTGTTGATGTGATTTTTATAATATCCCATCTCTTCATCACAATCAACAACCCAACATCTTTCTCTCTTGTCGGTTGGAAACAATGCACTGCCAACAAAACACTTACCAGTTTCTATACCATACTAGTCTCTAGTCCTTATGTCTTCAACACAAGCCAATACTAGCTTATGTATCAGTGACTCCACTGAACATAATGCAGGATGACACACTCTTACTTATTGGTGACCTATTATGCTAGTTGACATTAATGACATCATTTCCGGTATGCATCAATGACAACACTGCTCATCAATATCCCATACCGGTTGATATCAATGACAACACTATTTGAAATGGAGGAAGCACACACCAACTATTAGTTAAACTACAACACTCCCATCAGATACCAATTGTTCTTAAGAATCAAATGTGATTGTACTATGAGTGATACCAATTGGGAAAGTAGATACTCGTAATCATGAAATTATCTTGGGTATTCCTACAACAATTTTCTTCTTCTGTAGTTGATGTTGTTAGTACACCCATAAGTTCAAGCATGTCGGTTTTGCATCATAAACACTTGATCTCCCCCTATGTCTAGCAAGTCTGATACAAATTGGAAAACATGGATGTGAACTCCCCCTAAGTCATACATCTCAGGTCTTCATTTGTCTGTTAGGTTCTAAGAAAGAGCCAACTTGCCCCTTATACTGGTTGAGTTGTGCATATGTGATCAATTTGATGATTGATCAGCTCCACAAATTCCACCACAACATATGACATGATCCTAGGTGTACACTGGTGTAGAGGCACCTAAGCACACAAGTATACCAGGAGGTCAAAAGTCATAATATGAGAAATTTTATTGTATTTCAGTCATTCATAATGTATTAAGTGTTAGGAACTAGGATGGACAACTAAGAGGGGGGTGAATCAGTTGTCAATAAATTGCAATCCAAAACAAATTATTCCAACTTAAAACTCAGTGCCAGTAAAATAGATTAACAGTTATATTAATATTGGTACAACTTAATGCATGAAACAAAAAGGAAAACAACATCCACAACACATGACACTAAGATTTTGACGTGGAAACCCTATAAAGGGAAAAACCACAGTGGGAAACCTTACCTACAATCGGATGATACTATTGCAGATAGTAAGTGAATACAATAATGGGGTCTGTAAATGTAGAAAGGCCAACCACCTAGAGCTCACTGCTCAATTATAAAATAGGAGTCACACTAACTACATAGTTGGATGGCTAGATCCAATAATCAATGTATTGCTTCAATATAGCATCTTCAATGTTGGATTCAGTACCAATTTAAGCTCTGAGCATGAGGACCAAACACCTTCATAACCTTTAACAACCTTCCTTCAACTTTTAGATGATATTTGCATGATTCACACAAGGATCTACTTATTTTCTCTCTTCACAATGATCTCAACATGTACACATACCTCTTACAAATAAGATCTTACAACTATTTATACAAAACCTAAGACCTCATCCTTAGGTCGGCTCCTAAAAGATATTACATTTAAATCAATTACAAAATAAGTCTTGGTGCAATACAATATATTGGCCTCAATACATTTACACATTATCCAATCAATAAATCATTTCCAAATCATGGCGTGCAGATCTCGAACATGATGTCATATGTCAGTTCACAACCTGGACCTATCTGCCGCTTAAGGCAAATATGTGAACCCGATTAGTCTAATATGCAAAACACCAAATTCAAACATCCAATCTATGTATTTGATATAACCAAATGATCTCCACATGATAACAAGTCATCAATAACTTCCTGAAATGTCAGTGAAACATATACCGGTGGTTGTGCATAAGCCAATATCCATACCAGGACCACAATATGTCAGTTCAACAACAAACCAATATAACCAGGGTGTCAAATCAACAATGTAGACCTCTAGAAAGATAAGTGTTGACATAAATGAAAAAACCAATGCAACACATGACGTGGTCATCCATAATACCAACAATCTCCACCTGTGGCATTGATGGCAACACTAGATGGAAAAACATCTAAGTGCCAAAAATAGAATGTCAACAATCTCCCCTAAACAGATCAATACAAAGTTTTGTAACATAAACATAAATAGTATAACCAAAACCAAATTACATGTTCAAAGTACAATGTTTTTCCATAGACATCTCTCCCCCTTTGACATCAAATGCCAAAGCAGTTAAGAATCAAAATCAAAACATAACATACAACTAACTACTCCCCTGGGCAGTAGCTCCCCTTCATCGAAACCAAAAAAAAAATGTTAGTCCCTACCGGTTTGATGTCAATCTGCATCATTTAAGTCTCCGTCAGTGGGGTGATTACCCCAAGATTCTCTCTGAGATATTCAAATTTTTCCTTAGGGAAAGGCTTTGTAAAAATATCTACAATTTGCTCTTTAGTGTTTACATAAACCAATCTCACTTCATTTGCTTCAACATTTTCTTTTAGAAAATTATACTTAATAGAAACATGCTTTGTTTTAGAGTGAAATACCGGATTCTTTGATATATCTATTGCTACTGAGTTATCACAGTAAATAATTACTGTTTCTTTGCATTTTACCTTGATATCGTTCAACATTTGCTTGATCCATAATACCTGAGTGCAATTAGTTGCTACTGCAACATTTTCTTCTTCTGTTGTAGATAATGATGTGCAAGTCTGCTTTTTGCTGATCCATGAAATTAATCTTCCTACTAAGAAAGAATGTGCCTCCAATGGTACTCTTTCTATAATCCACATCTCTTGCCCAATTTGTATATGTATATGCACATAACTCAAAATTGTCATCCTTAGGATACCATAAACCAAGATTTTTTGTGCCTTGCAGGTACCGAAAAATCCTTTTTACTGTATTTTCATGATTTTCTTTAGGATTACTTTGAAATCTTGAAACAATACACACTGTATTAATTATATCAGTTCTGGTTTGTGTCAAATACAGTAACCCTCCAATCATAGATTTGTACCTTGTCAGATTTATAGGAGCTGAATCATCCTTTGATGTTAATTTATCACTTGTAATCATAGGAGTGCTTACTGGTTTGGAGTTTTCCATTCCAAATTTCTTCAAAAGTTCCTTCAATTATTTTGTTTGACAAATGAATATACCTTTATCTGTTTGAGAAATCTGCAAACCTAGAAAAAAATTAATCTCTCCAATCATAGACATTTCAAATTCTTCCTACATCTTGTTAGCAAAATCTTTACATAGCTCTTCTTCACCTCCAAAAATGATATCATCCACAAATACTTCAATAACCAAAATGTCATCATTGGCAATTTTGTAATACAAATTACTATTAGCATTACCTTTTGTGTATCCAAGATTTAGAAGATATTTATCCAGTCTAGCATACCAAGCTCTAAGAGCTTGCTTCAATCCATATAAAGCTTTTTTTAACCTGCAAACCATATCCTTATCATCTGTTAATGAAAATCCATCAGGCTTCTCAATGTAAACTTCTTCTTCAAGATCTCCATTCAAAAAGGCACATTTTACATCCATCTAATAAACCTTATAGTTCTTGTGAGCTGCAAATGCAAGAAATAATCTTACTACTTCAATTCTGGCTACCAGTGCAAAGGTTTCATTATAATCAATTCCTTCTTTATGAGAATAACCTTTACAAACTAATCTTGATTTGTTTCTGATTACTTTACTATCTTCATTAAGTTTATTTCTAAATACCCATTTAGTTTCAATTACATTTTTGTCTTTAGGTCAGGGAACTAATGTCCATGTATTATTCTTTTCAATCTGTTCTAATTCATCTTCCATTTCTTTTATCCAATGTTTATCTTGACATGCTTCGACAACTGATGCTAGTTCAACTTGAGAAATTAAACATACCTCTTCATTTGCCAATCTTCCTCTTGTCATAACACCTTGATTTTTATTTTCAATTATCTGATTTTCTGAATGATTCAATCTTACATACCTGGGTTTATTCTGATTTCCATTCACAGGTTGTTATTCTTCAATCACAATTGAGTTCTCTAATGATGCCAATGTGACTGGTTCTTCATTCTGTTCTACTGGAATCCATGTCGGTTCATTTATAATCATTTCTACTGTCGGTTAAGAACCTATAGATCTTGATTCTCCTCTAAAATGTTCATCTATCTTCACATTAGTACTCTCAATGATCTTCTGCAATCTTTTATTATAACATCTATATGCCTTTCTTCTAGTTGAATAACCAAGAAATATTCCTTTATCACTTCTAGGATCAAATTTGCTAATAGACGCATCTCTCCTAATATAGCATTTGCTTCCAAATATTCTGAAATATTTAAGAGTAGGAATATGACCGAACCATAGTTCATAAGGGGTCTTACCAGTTTCACCTTTGATGTGAACTTTGTCGAAAATATAGACCGCTATATTTACTGCTTCTCTCTAGTATATATGAGGTAGATTTTCTTTCATCATCATGGTGCTTGCTACATCTAATATAGTTCTATTCTTTCTTTCCACAACTCCATTCTACTGGGGTGTCAGGGGTGCTGATAGTTGTCTTTTGATTCCATTCTCTTCACAGTATGCATTGAATTCACTAGATGTAAATCCCCCTCCTTGATTAGATCTCAAAAATTTGATTTTCTTGCCGGTTTCATTCTCTACCATTGCCTTGTATATCTTGAATCTCCCAAAAGCTTATGATTTCTCCCTGAGAAAAGTAGCCCAACACATTCTAGAATAATCATCAATTATTAGCATAAAGTATCTATCACCCTGAGGACTCCTTGTCCTTGCTGGACCACATAAATCAGTATGAATTAAATCAAGAATATTATTGGATTTCTCATAAATGCTCTTAAATGTTGTTCTAACTTTCTTTCCCATTTGACATTCCTTACATACTGGATTATGAGGTTTCACAATCTTAGGTAAATCCCTTACTACCTTGGTTGAACTTATCTTTACAATGCAATCAAAATTCACACGACAAAGTCTTTTATGCCATAACCAACTTTCATCAATCTGAGTAATCAAACATGTCTTATCCCTAGTATTCAAATGAAAGAAATTACCTTTAGTCTGATTACCAGTTGCAATCTCCAATCCAAATCTGTTTATGATTTTGTATTTTCCATTCTTGAATTGCAGTTGAAATCCTTTTTCCACTAACTGACCAACACTCAAAAGATTATTCTTTAAACCTTCAACATAATAAAAATTGTCATTATTGTGCTTACCATCCAAAGAAATAGTGCCTCTTCCTTTGATTAAACAAGCTTTGTCATCTACAAATCTTATTAGACCTCCATGATATTCCCAAAATGATAAGAATTTGCTTTTATCACCAGTCATATGATGCGAGCATCTACTATCAATGATCCACTCATCTTTTTCTTCAATTTTTGGTGCTAATGCCTTCTCTACCAGTTTGACAATAGGTGTCGATTGATCTTCTTTTATTGCAACAAATGCCCATCCACTATCTGTTGGATCTTCATCAGAATCATCTATAACACCTTCATCTACATAGTAAAATGACTTATCTCTATTTTTCTTAAATCTATATCTCTAATATTCAGGTTTAGGCTTATATGTTCTCTTTGCCTCCTCTCTTAGTCTTGAATTTCTATCAGGACACCTAGATGCCATATGACCAACTTTATTGCAATTAAAACATTTGAAAGGTGATTTACCTTCATACTTACTTCCTACTAGACCTTTAGGCATCTTCCTTGCAAATAGTGCTTCAAGTTCTTCAAGTTCTTCATTTTCTCTTCTGATATCTTCAGGTTATTTTGCATAAAATGTTTTCCAATCAAATTTGTCAGATGATGATGATGATGATGATGATTCTTTGAAGGATATATCAGTCTTGACTGTAGCAATAGGGCTAAACTCTTCAAGCTCAAATGTTGAAAGTTTTCCAACCAAAGTATCTCTAGATATTGATGTATTAGGCATTATTCTCAACTCATTAATAACTATCACTTTCATTTTGTAAGCTGGTGGAAAAGCTCTGAAAACTTTAGAAACAATATCATCTTCACTTAAAGATCCTCCACAACATTGTATTCCTAAAACAATTTCATTAACTCTTTCCATAAATGCAAAAATTCTTTCATCCTCTTCCATTTTTTAAATTTTCATACCTGACCCGATAACATTCCAGTTTTGCAATTTTGACAGTGGAATCTCCTTCATTCAATGTTTCCAGTTTATCCCAAATAGCTTTTGTAGTAGATCTGTCTGATAATCCCATGATTTACTGATTTGATAATGCGCTTAGAAGTGCTTCTCTTGCTTTGCAATCATTCTCCAAGTCTTTAGCCAAGGTTGGTGGTTTAGGGTTATTTTGATTAGGAGCAACATACCCATTCTTTCTAACATCCCATATATCTCTTCCAATGCAGTTCAGATGTGTTTCCATTCTGATCTTCCATATACCATAGTTAGTTCCATCAAGTTTGGGATTGTCCTTCCTGAAGATATTTGCTATCATAGATCACCTCAAGCTGTTAGGCTTCTACAAAAAGAGAACTAGGCTTTGATACCAATTGTTAGGAACCGGGAAGGACAACTGAGAGGGGGGGTGAATCAGTTGTCAATAAATTGTAATCCAAAACAAATTATTCCAACTTAAAACTCAGTGTCTGTAAAACAAATTAACAGTTATATTAATAATGGTACAACTTAATGCATGAAACAGAAAGGAAAAAAACATCCACAACACATTACACAAAGATTTTGATGTGGAAACCCTATAAGGGGAAAAACCACGGTGGGGAACCTTACCCACAATCAGATGATAGTATTGCAGATAGTAAGTGAATACAATAATGGGGTCTGCACATGCAAAAAGGCCAATCGCTTAGAGTTCACTGCTCAATTACAAAATAGGAGTCACACTGACTACATAGCTGGATGGTTAAATCCAATAATCAATTTGCTGCTTCAATATAGCATCTTCAATGCTAGATTCAGTATCGGTTTAAGCTCTAAGCATGAGGACCAAACACCTTCATAACCTTTAACAACCTTCCTTCAACCTTTAGATGATATTTGCGTGATTCACACAAGGATCTGCTTATTTTTGCTCTTCGCAATAATCTCAACATGTATGCATACCTCTTGCAAATAGGATCTTACAATTATTTATACAAAACCTAAGACCTCATCATTAGGTCAGCTCCTACAAGATATTACATTTAAATCAATTACAAAATAAGTCTTGGTGCAATACAATATGTCAGCCACAATACATTTACACATTATCCAATCAATAAATCATTTCCAAATCGTGGCATACAAATCTCAAACATGATATCATATGCCAGTTCATAACCTAGACCTATCAGTCGGTTAAGGAAAATAAGTGAACCCAATCAGTTCAATATGCAAAAAACCAAATGCAAACATCCAATCCATGTCTTCGACATAACCAAATGATCTCCAGATGATAACAAGTCATCATCAACTTCCTGAGCTATCAGTGAAACATATACCAGTGACTGTACATAAGCCAATATCCATAGCGAGACCACAATGTGCTGGTTCAACAACAAACCAATATAACCAGAGTGCCAAATCAACAATGTAGACCTCTAGAAAGATAAGTGTTGACATCAATGACAAAACCAATGCAACACATGACGAAGTCATCCATAATACCAACATTAAGGTAATGTGGGTCCATTGAATCATAATATGTAAGGCTAATGAGCCATTTTGTCCAAAGATATCATATTTGGTCCATCTTGAAGTATTAAAAGTGTCCATGTAAGGGTTAGAGTTGTTAATGTCAAAAATGCAAAAATTGTAAAAATTGCAAAGTTGCAACATTGCCAAAAAGTGCAACAAAAGTGTAAAAATTAAATCCATTGGTTATGAGGTGGTTAGAGTAGTTAGGAATGAGTTGTAAATGGTTTATAAAACCATGTTTGGTCATAATAAAGAAGGTAGAGAAGTTTGGAGGGGATTTGACAAAGATTATCCATCAAACCCTGAAACTCTCATGAGGTTTTAAAGAATCTATGACTATCATAGATCCATGGAGGATCACATTTGGTGTAGTTTTGATATGTCTGTGTTTTTTGAATGATATATTAATGAAATATATTTCATATGAATCTTTCTTATGCATTTTTGTGGAGTATTTGGCAAGCTATGTTTGTTTTTACAAAAAATGTCAAAACCCTGCCAAGGGTTACCTATTTTGGAGAAATGCTCATAACGTTTGATTTAACGGTTGGATCTAACTAAAAATTTGAGAGAAGTTGTGCAACTCGGTAATATAAATTCTAATTGGAGTGATGAGTTTTAAGATCAATATTTAAAAATTTATTGATGATTGTTTGTTATAGTTCATGGTGAAAAGCAGATTGGTGAAGGCAGCAACAGTCCGTTTGCAGCATTTGGTGTAGTCACATGAGAAATCATAATGAAGAAAGGATATATGTGTTGAAAAGGTCTTTGAATCTTCTTTCCAGTTCTTTTTGTCTGACTTAATTTGTTTAAGAATTGAATAATTTGTGATTATTTTGGTGAAAACAGTTTTTAAATGATGAAACCCTAAACTAGGGTATTCCATGGCAATAAAGAATTTGTTCTCTCATTTTATGGTGACTGTTATGAACTAAAATATTGAATGAAGGTCTATAGGGATGGAATATAACCTTTGAAATTGGTTTGGAGTTGAGAAGAGTGGTTGATCTTTTTATATGCCTCTTGATTCCAGTTTAAGGTCTTGTATTAGTTTTGGGTCAGTAATACCCTTGAATGAAGGTTTTATGGTTTGTAATAGATGCTCTCCATCAAATTGGTATCAGAGCCTAGAAAAAGATCTAGGATAAGAGATATGTTTTTGTTTTGTATTAAAAATAAGTTTTGGTTGTAGGTGCTTGTCCATCTAGCTGCAAGAGGAAGTTGGTGTTGTGTGTGGGTAAATAAAGAAGGTCTGTCAAGGGCCATGGGATGGTCCATTGATTGCCAAAAGACTAGGAAGAGAGGAAAAGAGGAGAACTCCTAGGTGAGGCACACAAGTTTTTAATGAGGTGATGCAGCATGGAGAGGTGGACTTATGGTTGGTAAAAACACTTGGATGGAAACCACTACAAACTCCATTGGTAGGAGTCACAAAATCATTGTTCGAGAAGGAAGCAGTAGCATAAAGAGGCATAAAGAGGTAAAGATGAAGACAAGGGTGAAATTTCACTTAAAATTATTCTTTCAGGTAATTGTACCCATATTTGCAAGGGACATGGAAACTTTTCAATGTTGGGAGTATGGTGCAGAGGCACCTAAGCACACAAGCATACCAGGAGGTCAAAAGTCATAATATGAGAAATTTTATTGTATTTGAGTCATTCATAATGTATTAAGGTTATGTGAGTCCATTGGATCATAATATGTAAGGATAAATGAGCCATTTTGTCCAAAGATATAATATTTGGTCCACCTTGAAGTATTAAAAGTGTCCATGTAACGGTTAGAGTCATTTATGTCGAAAATGCAAAAATTATAAAAATTGCAAAGTTGCAACATTGCCAAAAAGTGCAACAAAAGGGTAAAAATGAAATCCATTGGTTATGAGGTGGTTAGAGTAGTTAGGAACGAGTTTTAAATGGTTTATAAAACCATGTTTGGTCGAAATCAAGAAGGTAAAGTAGTTTGGAGGGGATTTGACAAAGATTATCCATCAAACCCTCAAACTGTCATGAGGTTTTAAAGAATCTGTGACTGTCATAGATCCATGGAGGATCACATTTGGTGTAATTTTGATATGCATATTTTTTTTTAATGATATATTAATGAAATATATTTCATATGAATCCTTTCTTATGCATTTTTGTGGAGTATTTGGCAAGCTATGTTTGTTTTTACAAAAAATGTCAGAACCCTGCCAAGGGTTACCTATTTTTGGGAAAATGCTCATAAATTTTGATTTAACCATTGGATTTGACTATAAATTTGAGAGAAGTTTTTAAACTTGGTAATATAAAGTCTGACTAGAGTGATTTTCTTTAGGATCAATATTTAAAAGTTTATTGATGATTGTTTGTTATAATTAATGGTGAAAAGCAAATTGGTGAAGGCAGCAATAGTCTGGTTGTAGCATTTGGTGTGGTCACATGAGGAATCATATTGAAGAAAGGATATATGTGTTGGAAATTTCTCTAAATCATCTTTCCATTTCTTTTTGTCTGACTTAATTTGGTTAAGAATTGAATAATATATGATTATTTTGGTGAAAACAGTTTTTAAAGGATGAAACCCTGAACTAGGGTATTCCATGGCAATAAAGAATTTTTTCTCTCATGTTATGGTGAATTTTATGATCTAAAATATTGAATTAAGGTCTGTAGGTATGTAATATAACCTTTGAAATTGGTTTGGAGTTGAGAAGAGTGGTTGATCTTTTTATATGCCTCTTGATTCAAGTTTAAGGTCTTGTATTAGTTTTAGGTCAATAATACCCTTGAATGAAGGTTTTATGGTTTGTGATAGATGCTCTGCATCATACACAATGCCATACAATATCACTATCATGCCATAAGTCAAACCAATTAGCCCAAAAACATGCAAGCATACATGATCAATTACTGGGCCAACATATGTCATTCAGGACTTTTTCAGTACCACCTGAGATATAAACACCTCAATCCATGCTACCAGAGTTAATGTAATGATCATGGACCTCATTTTCTCACATAACCTACAAATACCCATTAGTATACATACTAGTAACCTACTGCACAAACCAGTTACCTGCATCGGTCCATCTTCTCTATTGGAGAACCTTCCTCTAATGCTTGTCTTCTTGTGTCAATTTGTTATAATCCTAATTGTCAATTAGCCATCCATTAACACATGTAGTAGTGATCCATATCTCATCTGTAGGTGTGTAGCCAAGGTAGCCACTACACACACTTGTCATCTCATTTCCTTCCTTCATACCAATAGCAACCTATTCTTCCATTTATCCTCTTCCGTTGAGGGGGTGAATGATATGGTCGACGTACTACTCCCCCTAAGGTCCTGCATCTCCTTTAAGCCTTAGGAAATATCACTTGTGCACTGAATGCACAATGTCAGTCCATGGTTCCATCTTCTTTCTTCCTCCATACTTGCATGACTTCACTTTTCTTCCCATTTTCAATCTTGGGAGAAGGTCTCACCTTCTTTTGCTGATTGGCCCTTGCTCTACCAGATTATGCATCATGACTAGAAGCATTGCAATAGAAGAAAACTATGTTCATACCATACACATGATTGGGGGACCTTCTGTCAAACCAATTAGACCACTTTCTTCTAGTCATGTTGTTGTAAATGGTTACTGGAACTAGTTGACCTCTTGATCCTACAGGGACATTTCTCCTTTGGTTCCATGCAGGTCTTTGAGTTCCATATGCTCTATATCCATTTCCATGTTGAGCATAGCTACTATACCAGTTTTCATGTGACTGAACTTTCATGTTCTTGCATTGATGACTTCTATGCCCAAATCCATTTCAAACATAACATACATAGTTTACATTTCTTGAGGCAACAAATGGACTCATCTTATTATTCATAGGAGTAGATCTATGCATGTTTCTACATCTTGACATATTATGACCATATGTATTACTTCTTGGATAGATAACATTCTTATTTCTAATCTTCTTTATGTATTCTTCTATCCTATGATTGTAATCTTTGCAAGAGAAGCAGTGACCGGTAAAGAATGGCATATGACTTACAAATTTATTTCACCATGCATGTGGAGATCTTACTGGTTTAGTAACTCCATGTCTTCTTCTCTAGGGATGGATCCTAGGATGTTCACTTTCTACAATTCTTCCATCTGATCTCTTATTTTCCCACACTTTCCTTGTCTTGTGGGCAGTAGCATCTCTTTGTCTCCTACCGGTAGGAGGTCTTCTTTGATGTCTTCTCATGTTCTTACTTCTGGTGAAGCTGCCTTCTCCCAACTTCCTTTTTCCTTTGGGATCTGCATTAATCCTCCTTCTTGCAGTACCGGTCTTCATCCTTAGCTTCATGTCCCCATCGGTTGTGGTTAAATAAACCTTCTTCCGGGGAGTATTCCGGACAGTGAAGGTTCGTCCCTTGTTATCTCTATTTGAGGGGACAAACAAAATGTCATTGTGGGGGACATTCTTGTTGGTGGAGCATTCACCAACACCACTTCCTAATCCTCCAGTGCCCTTGGAGTGCTTTTTCTTCTTCAATGTTTTATCCAAGGAATCATTGTTGCTATCAAACCGGATCCTCACGTCCTTGAGCTCATCTTGACATTTCTCAAGGTCATTTCGGAGATTCTCCATATCTCATTCTAGCTGCTGAAATTATTTATTCTTGGCCTCTAGCTTAGATGTTAGATCATTACACCGACACTCCATGGTGTCTTCTTGTTGAGTCTTCAACTCTGAGATACATTTCTCAGAATCTTCAAGGAATTTGATTAGCTGATTTTGTTCCACAATAGCAACATTCGTGAATAGCTTGTATTCATTCCACTCTACTAAGTTCTTCGATCTCACTTACAAGTTCTCCTTCAAGATCAACTTCTTCTTCATCTTCTTCTTCACCTTCACTATCACTTCCAAACACATCTTGCTAGTAGGAATGATCTGCATGATCATTCTTAGATGTCTACCTTCCATCCTCTGATTATCGAGCCATGAAGAGGTGGGTTCCTTTTTCATCATTTTTGCGGCTGCTAACAGATCTACATTCATCACCTGCAGACACATGAGTTGCATTTCTCATCTTGTCTTCACAAACCAGTTTTGTAGTGGTAGGCTCATTTCCATAGAGCTTCTTCAATCTGTCCCATAGGCCTTTTGTCAATCTACATCTATCCACCTAAGAGGAAACATCATTTGATAACCCATAGAGTATAGCCTTCATTGCTATATCATTACACCTATATCTTCTTTCTACTTCTGAATCGGTGGGAGGACTGACCAGTCTAGAGGGACCTTTTACAACTGATATCCACACATCAAACCCTAACGAGGATAGGTAGACTTCCATCCTATGACTCCAAATAGAATAATTTGAACCATCAAAAACTGAAGTAGGGATTGACACTAGACAAACCATTGTGTTCAAATACCAAAATCTACCCAAGCTAGAGAAATCTTATCAATCAGGAACCTATGCTCTGATACCAATTGTTGAACACTAGATGTCACTAAGAGGGGGGGGGGGGGGTGAATCAGTGGTTTCCAAATATTTTCCCTTTTCTATCCTATGTGTATAAGTCGGTTAACTGATCTAGCATAAAGCAGACATACCAATTAGATGGGATAATAACACAAAAGAAATCACACATAAAAGGGACATCTCATAGCACCAGATGTATGAGGAAAATATAAGATGGGAAAAACCTCGGTGAGAAATGTCGCTCGAGACTACTGCTCCAATCCAGCCTCACAATCAAAACCTCGGTTACAACATTTAGGGCACCAACCCAAGGAGTACCACTCCTTATTTAGGGTACCTACCCAAGGAGCACCAACCCCTACACTGAGCTCCAACTCAGTGATTATAAAATCATATTTTGAACAAAAGTAATATCCCTGTTACAAAAGAACTTTGTAATTCTTATGCAAATCTCTCCATTGGTTCTCCTCTATCCAATTCTCTATTGGTTGTCTGCTCACCTTCTCACTGCTGCAACCTTATCTCTTGCTGCAACTCACTCTCTACTACACCCTTACCAGTTCAGCCTCTTCTTCTTCTCTACTAGTTCTACTCTCTACCAGTTCTCCTTCCTCCCAATCACACTTCTTCTAGTCACCATCCGTCTTCTTCACTTAGTCAGATATCCACTATTTGATTACTGTCGATTCTTAATTTATCAGTTCTTCAGTACAATATTTTGTGGATCTTCTCTATTGGTTAAGTCACCACTAGTGTACTCCTCTATCAGACATAATGGCAGGCTACTGGTTACCCTACTCTTGTAGGTTGAACTCTTCTAACCGGTTCCCTCTCTCACACACTCAGTCTCTTCTCTGATTGACATTGAGCACTTGATTGATTGGCTCTCTTCCCTAGCCTCACTCTCTCATCGATTTCACCTTCAACACTCAGTCTCTATGATCTTTGATGAAGTCTCTGACTGGTTGACTCTCAGCTACAATTTCACACTCCACTCTTTAATATCCATCTTGCAGCATTATCAAAAATCTTCACTCATGAGTCAGCATATTTATACTTGAGTTTTCCTGCCATAATCGACATTCAAACATATGGCATGCTAGGGTTCTTTCATCAACAAACCAAATCCAATCAGATCTACTTCTAGAGATCAACCACTTGCAATGGATGAATCAGACTCCACTAATCACACTGCGTCCAGAACACGTTTTCCCTATTTGACAAACACGACACCTTCTTCAGTCTGCACTTGTCAAACACCTATGAGGTGATCATGCAGATAGCTTCACCTACCCTGATTAGTACTTGGAAACTTGACCTTGATCATGAAGTCACCAAATTAGATCTTTATCCTCTGATCAGTCTCACTCTACACCCTTCTACTCTTGAATCATGAAACACCCTATCGATATTAATGTCGACTAGTCACCATCTACCTCACCAAAAACTCTTCATCGGTCATCGTATGCATGACACTTATCTCCTATGTGTCATCATAGTCGACATCCAGCTCTGATAAGTCTTCAGTGTCGGTCCGGCTTGGTCACCAACTAGTAGCACACAACTGGGTTCATCTACTAGTTCACAAACCCTGTTAGTTTTACCCTAACTGGTCTGTCTTCACCCTTGCACTTTTCTTCTCTTCCAATGGGACACCTTAACCGACCAACACTCTTGCCAACCTACCTCATACACATTTTAAATAGATGGGATCCTTCTGCATCTATACTTTGTCATCTTACCAGTTGTCCTCTATACCGGTAGTATCTTCTGCATGTATACTAGTAAGATATCATGCACACCGGTGGCACCAAAATTTATCTACATTTCGGTTGCACTCTCTGTCTGCAACTGCTCAACCTTGCCTTCATCATTTGACCAGTTCTCCTATCAACTAGTTTGTCAAAGTGACAAACACATCCCTCAATCTCTGTACCAATAACACATCATGTCTACCTGGTTGATCCAATGCATATATCTAATCTCATGCACCTAAGGCAACTTAGTGTTTCACCGGTTGATTCAATGTGAGCCTTCAAATACCTGCCTTTAACTCTTTTGTCTTATCTCAGAGAACTATGATGCATTCCATGCATAATAGGAGATAAGCTCCACTTACCAGTGGGAGTGGATCCTTGTCAACTGCATCTGACATTTCACCAATATGGCTTCCCTATTTGGGCATGCATATCTTCAAATAGACACATATAATCAGGTTGGGCACACTCACTGTCAGACTTCTCTTCACCCTGTGATATCTTCTTCATTTGGTGACTACATCTTTATCTGGTGGGAGTCCTATTGTTTCACAACCAAACATCCAACAACATATCGGTTGCCTTCACATACTTGTCCTATAGTGTTGATGTCTTTTTTGTAAAGTTTCATCTCTTCATCACAATCAATGGCCTAGCATCTTTCTCTCTTGTCGGTTGGAAATAATGTACTGCCAAAAAAACACTTACCAATTTATGTACCATACTGGTCTCTAGTCCTTATGTCTTCAACACAAGCCAATACTAGCTTGTGTATCGGTGACTCCACTAAACATAATGTGGGATGAAACATTCTTTCCTTACCTGTAACTTTCTATGCTAGTTGATATCAATGACACCATTTATGGTATGCATCAATGACAACACTTCTCATCAATCTCCCATACTAGTTGCAATCCGATACCGGTTGAAATCAATGACAACACAATGCCAACATGGTATACCTCTTAGTCTTGTATTGGTTAGATAGTGTTCTCATCACTTTTGTCACAACTTTAGCTTCTTCCATTTTTTCACTAATACCTCTAATTGCATTGACAATCTCATTCACTTAGTGCAAGTAACCTTCAATATTTTCATCTTCAAACATCTTTAGTGTCTCAAATCTATACTTTAGATTATGCATTTTGACTTGCTTGGTCTTATCTCCTTCATAAATGTTGCTCAACTTATCCCAAATTTTCTTTGCACTTTTGCATCTATCGATCTTCAAAAACTTTGACTCTCTCAAACTACTAAGAATTACATTTATTTCCTTGGCATTATTTTCTTGATTATTGATCTCATCCAAAGTAGTAGGGCCACTATTAGGAGAAATATAACTGGTTTTGATAATGTCCCATATTCCAAGTGACAAAGAATTCAAATGATATTTCATCCATGACTTCCAAGTAGAGTAATTTGTGCCATCAAACCTTGGTGCCTTGAAATAGTTGTCTTGTACCATTGTGGACCTTCATCAAGCATTTAAGTTTATCTCTCTGGAGGAACCTCACTCTAATACTGATTGTTGAAAACACCACAAGACTGAGAGAGGGCGGTGAATCAGTCTAAACCTTAAATGACTTACTTATATTCCTTTCAACATCAAATCACAATTAACTTATCTCTACAAATATGAAACATGAAATCACAAAGCACAACACACACAAGAACACTAGATTTATGTGGAAAATACAAGAAAAAACCATGGTTAGAATCACACTCACAATATGAATAGCTGATTACAATGTTTTAGGCTCAAGGCAAAGGATTTTGCTACACCTAATTTGACTTGCAAGACTAAGGCACACAACCTTAGGACAAGATACATGGGACTTGCATTACTAAGACACATAGTTTTACAGAAGATACAAAGAAATTGCATTACTAAAGTCGACAAGATTATAGTATACTTGTAGAGAAAGCTTCTCATAAAAGTATCACCAACTAGATATTTGAAGACAACACAATAGCTATAAAGCTCTCACAATAAATCACAATTCCTAGCCACAATAGAATTTCCTCATAAAATAGGTTTACTTTCTAAGGAAAGCAAAGCCAACATAATCTCTACCATTAGATCTTGGACCTAATGATGAATAGTCTAAATTTATAATAATAAAATATACAAAAAATGTGGCTTTTTAGGGTGCATCAAGGTGAACAACCCTTGGACCCCCCATTGGTCGGGTCATCCTTGTCAGCCCCACAAGGGGATACCCCCTTGCAACCCCTCATTCTTAATATATTGTAGACACCTAAATTTGATTAATTTAATTAATTAAATTTAGTTATCCTGAGTGCATTTAATTAAATAATTACGCATTATTTAATTAATTGGTAAGTCTTTCCTTCTAGCTAATTAATTTTATTAATTATGCTATAGTCTTCTTTTAATTGATTAATTGGTAATTAAAATCAATTAATAAATTAAATTTGAACCCTTCTTCTATTATATATACCAAAATTTTCAATTTGATTATTCAATTCACATTGACATTTTTCTCTAAAATTCTCCCATAGAATTAATTAATTCTATTTTCTCGCTTGTCTCCTAACTTTAACCCTTATCTAACCCTTCCCCTATCCTAATTCACCTAGCTAACCAAGGGTTTAGTCAACCCTATCCCTTATCCCTCACCACATGTATGCACATTCCCAAAATATCTCAAATTCCCTAAATATCCCAAGTTTCCTAAAATTTGGGGAAAATGTTGTTGAATTTGGGAAAAAATTCCTAAAATTTGGGAAAATATCCCAAAATTTCTCAAACATGAGAATTGCTTCTTTTTCAATCTCTTTTGGAACAAAACCTTCCAATTTGGGTGGCTTACTCCCAAATGGGCATGTGTCCTCAAGGACACATGTTTTTCTTTCCAATGACACATGTCCTTCTTAACGACACATGCCATTCTCATCCATGATAGTTGCCCTTCTTAGGGACACATGTCATTCTCATTCCATTCCATCTCTCCTTCAAGACTATTTAAACCCCTCATTTTCCTTCACAAATCAATCCACTTTCATTTTCATACTCTTATAATGTAGAAATGCTCACTCACTCTTTTGCATAAACACATCCATTTAGCATAGTATTTTGTATGACATTTTGCTTTGTTTTTCACCTTAAATTCACTATCATGGAGCACAATCAAGTATCTACCATATAGAAAGCACACATCAAATTAGGGGACAATCAAATCAAAGGAGGAATATGGAGTTTGTATTTTAATCAACTTTATTTTGTTTATCTAATTTCTTCCTTCTTAACGTCCTAGTCTTGAGTGTGGTTGAGAGATGTGTCTATTAATTGCTTAGTTTATCTTTTCAATAGTTTGCACACACATTTTTTTGCATACATTTCTGGCATGCCCAGTGGGACCTCACTTCACGAGTCCAATCTCATATTTTTTGCTGTTTTATTGTGTTTTTTGACAGATTTTTAGTACTTGCATGGAAAAATGTGATAATTTAAGTGGATTTACGCTTCAATAGAAGTTTAATTTTTTGAAAATCCAAATTTTTGAAATGGTGGAATCCATCGAAGAAATGGTGAGATTGCTTGGAGAAACAATGGGAACACATTCCCATTATTTTATGCAGATGTAAATTTTCTGGGTTTTAAATTTTGTGTTTCATTTTTTGGTTTCATCAAAATTTGCCTATTAGAAATAGTGGGATTGCTAGGTAAAGTAGCAAGGTTGGCTTAGTAAGTAGCGAGATTGGTTGTCTAGGGTTTATGTGTTTTTAGTGTTCTTTGTCAAATATTTATTTACCAATGAAATAGTAGGATTCCTAGTTAAAATAGAGGGATTGTTAGAACAAATGGCAGAATTGCTCTATGTTTAATTTTCTATCATTTTCTAGAATTAAAATTTTCTCAGATTCTTTCTAATCCGCTAATTTTCTTCTATTTTTCTGATTTTTAGCTATTATTGGGTGTAGGTTTGATGATAAGAAGACCCCAAGTGCTTAAAACTCTCTCTCATTTGTTGCAGGACCGCCAAAGAAGGGTGCAATTGCCAAAAATGTTTTCAGTTAAAATTAATCTTATGTCTTCTTCTAGTTAGAAAACATTTTAATTTCATAAGGAAATAGCATCTTTTGTGTTTGGCACGCTTGTGCATGTAGAGTGGTCCTACTGCTAACACACACTATCCTCCACCCTGGCTTTCGTGGTCTTGGGTGCAAGAGAAAAGTGTTAATGACACTCACTTTTTACTTTTTAGGTAGACAAGTATGCCTCCCAAGTAGCCAATAAGGTTGCATGAGAGGGAACGACCCAAGCGGTATGCTTTCAATCCATTATATAAATATTCATGATTTTGGTGAAAACCATAATCAACTGGTGCCACTGTGTTATATCAATGGTTTCTCTCACTATCTACATGCAAATACCTTCCTGATCTTGGCGAATGTCAAAATCCCCTGGTGCTTGTTTGGTAGATGCATAAAAACCTGTGTTCTATAGGCTGGGATATCTCTTAAATGAGCTAGCCACCACATGTATAACCACCAAATTTACCCATAAAGTACCTTCACTACAAACCAAATTGTTATTAGTTGTGAAAAAACCTTCTACTTGTTGACTCAGGTGTTGTGCTACGTGCATACCAAAGAAACCCCTCATATACCCTTCAACTTGAGATAGTAAATTTCTCAGAATTTTTGAATCCTTAGAAATTTGAAGCTTGGCATGCCCGAGAAGTGTGTGTCATCGAGTGGAGCTAATGCTACCAAGCTTCTATCTATCCAACTAAATGAAATATTTTGGGCAAGGGGATTCAACAAGTATTGCCATTTGACTATCCTAGGAAGTACATGACTGTTAATGCATTTATCTTACTTGTATGATTTCTATGGTTTGTGTCATTTATATTTTCTCAATACTCAAGTCCAAAATGTTTCAGAAATATCAAAATCTTCAATCGAAAAATCTATCATTTTTCATCTCTTTATCAATCTGAAATGGTGGGAATGCTCTAGTTTTTCTAGTCTAGAAGCAGTGGGATTTCTCTATCTATGTCTTCTCTTTATCAGTCTGAAACAATGGGAATGCTCTATTTTTGCCAGTCTAGAAGTAGTGGGATCACTTTGTCTGTGTCTTCTCTTTATCAGTCGAAAATGATGGGAACACTTTGTTTTTGTCATTCTAGAAGTAGAGGGATCACTCTGTCTGTGTCTTATCTTTATTAGTCTAAATGGAGGTAATGCTCCATTTTTGCCATTCTAGAAGTAGTGGTATTTCTCTATTTGTGTCTTCTATTTATCAGTCTGAAATGGTGAGAATGCTCTATTTTTTCTAGTCTAAGAATAGTGGGATTGCTCGTGTCAGTTTTACGGGTTGATTGTAATAGTTTGATTGCTCTATTTATAGTTTGTCAGTCTTAGTAACCCCAAGATTGCCTATTGAAATAGTGGGATTGCCCTCACAATTGGAGAGATTGCATATTGTCTCATTATTCTACCCAAATTTTCTCATAAACCGGTCTTTAGTTATGTTATCACAAGCTTACCAGCAACCCAAACTTGATTCACATCTTCTTGCATCATTATTGCGCCTATCAAGGTCTTGACTTATTCCATCATCTTAATTGCAAACTATATCTTCTCTCAGTGATTATTATCACTATCTCTTATGACTATATTGAGTTTAGAGTCTAGTTTACATCATTGTGGTCTTATTACTTCAAGATAGATGTCTATTTTACAATTCTTCTTATTTCTTAAGTGTATCCTCTTAAGTAGCTTTGAAGTTGCATAGTTCAAATCAGATTTATCCATTTGCAATTTGAGTACGAAATAATCATAATTAGTCATCTTGTTTATCTTTTTGTCAATCAATCAGTTAATCCAAATCTTTAACTTTATCTTAGTTCATGCTAGTCACCACTCAATCTTGGTCTAGGCAAGCAATGGAACAACAATCTTCTTAATTAGGAGTAGGGACATATGATCCACAATTGAATCCCAATTTGGGTGTTAACCCTACAATATCAGAAAGTGTCCCTATCACTTTTGATCCACTTAATCCAGTAGTCACTAAAGAAACCATGGTTAATCAACCAGATGAAATTGATGTTCCAACAAATCTTATCGATCAATTTATTTCAAATCTAGACAATGCTCAAATGGTTGATGAAATCATTGAAAAAATCAAATATTTATTTTTTGCTAATATGGTTTCCCAAGGCTTGACCATCGCATCACCTGATATACCCCTAACTACTAATCCACAAGGGTCACCTCAATAGAAGATACCTTTACAACAACCCTTGTTAGTACCACTTTTAGTTCAAACTTTGGCAACACCATCACAATAAAATGTCTTACCTGTATCTGTAGATTTGTCACCTTTGGACACGATGGCAAGACATTATCAACCTTTTTTATGATGTCTCATCAGGTCTTATGCCATCTCTATCCTTAGGGGGAGTCATTTACAATGCACCCACTAATGTTCCATCTACACGGCTTGTCTCTTTAATACTTATGGTTTCTCAATTTCCCATGACTTCTAGTGTAATGCATATGACTCTTTTCATCAATCTAGTTATGAGACTAATAAATTTACCTTCTACACAAGCACCACATTGGACCATGGGTATGCCAAGTTATCCTCCACCATCTGGTACACAAGTCATGACTGGAAGCATGAGTTATGTAGTGTTGACATCATTTCTGTCTCTACCTATGCAAACCATGCCACAGATTATGAGCACACCTCAACATCAACCTCAAGTGACTATGCCACCTATTTCCTCACAACCACAACCCAGTTACTTGTAAGCACCATCTTCATCTTATATTCCAAATGTTCAACAATTTCCAAGTGTTATTCCTCATAATCCTCTGTCATATAGTATGCAACAACTAGGTGTATCTCATCCAAGTTATGTAGGAGGTAGTTATCTGCAAGGTAGTGTCCCTCAAATTCAACAACCTCAAAATGTACAATATCAACAACAATACATTCCTTCACAATAAAATGTGGTGACTCATTCACAAACACCTCAAGTTCAACAATAAAAACCATCCCAATGTCAACAACATCAAATGCCTTTCGCTCAACAAAATGTTCTAGTTTATTAGAACATATCAAGATATCAATATTTGCAAAAACAATAGAACAATATGTGCCCATTTCAAATGGCATATCAAACACCACTCTACCAACCAACCACACCTTCTTCTGAGCCATTTTCAATCAATATTGAATGGGAGGAGATGAAAGCAACTCTCAAAACCTTATAAGATAGGAATTTTGAGAAGGTTTTCAAATTTGATGAGCTTTGTCCATATCTGTTTGATAAGTCAATAACATCACTACCATTCCTCAAACATTTTGAAATGCCAAAATTTATCAAGTATCAGGGGAAAGGTGATCCACATCATCACATCATGGAATTTTACATGGCTTGTCAAGAAGTTGTGTATTGTGATAATTACCTACTATGACTCTTCCCTAAGAGTCTTAGTGCTCATATCTAGAATGGTTTTCTAAGTTAGCATTCAATGTCATCACCACGTTTGCATATTTATCAGAGATATTTGTGGCCCATTCTCATTATAATGTGGAAAAAGATATTTCCATGCTTGATCTTTGTCAAGCTAAACAAAAAGGGGGTGAGAATATTTTGGACTATTAAAAAATGGAGGGCCCTTGGTGATTGACTCCCTTGTATTGTACCTAACACTTAATTGTTTCCAATATTCGTGAATAATCTACATCCAAAGTTGACATATCATATTCGCTTAAATTATGTAGCTACATTAAAAGATATCGTGACCAAAGGACCATCAGTTGAAAAAGCTTTAATTAATGAGGGAATTGTAAATCTTTACAAACAATCTTCTAATAAACCAAGTGGTGACAGGAAAAGATATTGGAACAAAAACAAGAATGTTGTAGGAGATGGAGTTACCGATTTTAAAATAGTTCAAATGGTTGCGGCTGCAAATTTGCCACCTATACAAACATATTCTAGTCAACAATAATATGCCAACCCATCATCAACAATACATGTCAGTCTGCCACCTCAGGCTTATCATAATCCTCAAATGCCAACATCAATTGTGCAAACAAATTATGCCAAGGCCATCACCATTTCTGAAGCTCCTCCTCGATAGACAACTTATAATAATCTACGACGTCAGTTTACACCCATGGGGGAACCCTTAGATGTGATTTTAAAAATGTTAGCATAACTGATGGAGATGATTATGTGATGAGATGATGCCCAGTAAAGTTGATATGAGGATATTGTTCCCTTGATGATGATGATATAGTTGTAAGCTATTTGATGGATTTATTTATGTTGCCATTGATGGCAACCATGTTTGTTTAGTCATCTAGGTCATCTAGACCTACCAGTATAGCCTAATCGGTAGTGGAATTAGTTAGACAACAAGACTACTAAGTTGTTGTCAACTAGTAAACAAGAATTGAGAAATGATCAAATGACTATTACAAAATACTGGAGAAGATTCAGGTGTTGCGGTTCAGAATATATGTTCATAACATTGGCATGAGTCTATGATTGAAATCACATCAAGTTTGGTGAACTGGAAAGCACATTTGTAATTGACTATTATGAACTCTGTGAAGAAGAATGTATACCTGTAACAGATCTTTAACCAATAATGGTTTAAGGTTTGGTGGTGGATCTTATCATGTTCATAACTTAGTGATGACGTGTCATAATCTGTGTGTAATTGTAAGATGGTGTTTGAGTGCATACAAGGATCAAATTTCTTGGGAAACAACAAAGTGCTTAGAATAATTTAACAAGGGTTTGATTGCTTATCAATTTGATGTGTGGTGATCATTCAACGATGGAAATCATCTAGAAATTTTTGGTAATGATCTATAATATATTTTGGTAGAGTGTTCTTCCATGTTAGATGTAAATTCATTGTATTTTGATGTAATTAGGGTTTTGTAGCTACCCTAACTAAAAAAGTGTATTTAGGGATAGTTGGAGAAGAGATTTTGTGTCGATAGTTTGAGAAAAAGCTATTTCCGAACCATATTGAAGTGTCTGCAAGTGTGTAGAAGAGTTATGGTAAAAAGGATCTATACTAGCAAGCAAGGAAGTGTTGTAATCAGATCATTTTCCCTATTGTTCCCTGATAGTTATAGCAGTTTGAAATCCCTTAATCGGGTAGATACTAACAGGTCATATTGTAAATCCCTTCACTGGGTGGCTCATTAACTTGAGTTTGAAATCCTCTAACAAGGTTACTCTTAACGAGGTAGAGCTCCTAATAGGGCTGAGGCAAAATCCCTTGACCAGGTGACTCCTAATAGGGTCTACTCTTAACCGGGCATATTGTAAGCTCTTAACCAAACTAGGCCTTTAACCGAACACATTCCAAAAGAGTGCAAATATATTGTGTGTGAGATAATTCCCACCGTGGTTTTCCCAAGTGGGTTTCCACATGAAAAATCTTTGTGTTCATGTGGTGGATGCATTGTTGATTTATGCATTTGATATCTTTGCATTGTTTGCATAATGATGAATACTTGAGTGAATGGTTTGTTAAATCATCTTAGCAGATTGTTTGAGTAGTTACCGGTACAATTTTTTGAAGTGTTGCATATTCATTTTATTATTGATTCACCCCCCTCTCAGTTTAATCAGATCCTCATAATAACAAAAATATATGGAACAACACAATAAGGTTGTGTATCCGCAAACAATACCATTTGATGGGTCTAAACCTAAGCATGGTTGGTACAAAGAGAATGAGTATTGTGCTTATCACTGTGTCAAGGATCATGCACTGACCAAGTGCATGAAGCTTAATCATTTAGTTCAATATTTTATTGACCAAGGAAAAATTGACGTTGACCCTACCATAGGAAAGTCACCTAATATGAATCTAGACATGTATAAAGATGCTCTTCCCAAACATCAAGGAGAAGCAAACACATCCAATGCTAGTCAGATTTGTACCACAAATAACTAGTTATAATAAGGTGTCATTCAATTATGGTCCTATAGTAGGTTGCATTACTTAGGTAGAAGAGAATTTCAATATGATTTGTGTCAAGGGAGTGAATACTCAATGTGTCACAACTACATAAAGAGCTCACATGATAGTTCTTGGAGCTCCACCTCCTACTCCACCTCAAGTTCCCGTTTCAACATAATACAACATTCTTGAGCACTTAGGGAAGACCCCTAAATAAATTTCCATTTTAGACTTGTTAAAAGCTTCACCTATTCACTATAATATTCTTAACTATGCATTGAAAGAAACTCATGTACCCAACAATATAGATCTAACACAATTCCAAGCTTTGGTGGCGCATTTATTGGTCACATACCATATCAGTTTCACCCAATAGGATGTCATGGTTCCTAATCCCAATCATATCTATCCGCTTAATATTGAGGCCATTATCAAGCAATATAATGTAAAGTGAGTTCTAATCGATAATGGTTCTTCTCTAAATATTTGTACATTGGATTTTGTCTTACAAGTAGGGTATACTATCATGAATTTTCATAACCAATGCACCACTATCAAAGAAAATGATAATATAGAGAGAAGCTCAGTGAGAATGATCAATCTTCCAATTCAGGTGGGCCCAGAAACACAAGATACTCTTTGTCACATCATTGATCTTGATCTTCCATTCAATATCCTTCTTGGTTGCCCATGGATTCATGTTATGCAGGCTATGTCATCCACCTACTACCAATGTTTAAAATTTCCCTACCAAGGTTGTGAAATTACTATTTGTGGTGATACTCAACCATTTGAATATTGTCTTGCTCTTGAAGCATCTTCCCCATATCCCCATCATTGCCCAGGCTTTAACGTTGGAATTCCTCAAACTATTCCATCATCTTCATATGTTGATCCTGAATCCATACTCACTAATCCTAAAGAAAAATCTTCCATTTCATTTGTCTTTTCCTAGCTCAAGATCAATGATGTTGGCTATGGTGAATATGCCTTACAAGAAACCTTTGCAGTGGGTGGATTACCTCTAAATCCTCTTACCCATGGGAAACCTACCAGAGAGAAAAAGAAGAAATAACCTATGGTTAGAATAGGTGGTTATACCACATTTCAGTCTCATGGTAAACTTAATCATTAAGTCATAGAGGGAGATATTAATTAGTGGCTTTTCAAAGATGTTACTAAAAATAAAGATACCTGCCTTAATCATTTTAAAGAAAAATACCTAGTAGCAGACAAATTGGCTACTAAGAAATGGGATTATCAAGGTGGAGGATTAGGAAAAGAAGAACATGGAATCAAAAGACCTGTTGATCTAGTTCCAAACGTTCATCATCAAGCACTTGATTTTGGACATTCTTCAATCATGAAGCCTCAACTTTGGCAGACACTTCTGGAAACCATGAAAATGTTTTAGTTGATATCGAAGACATACTTGAGGAGGTTGTCAAACAAGCTGAGGATTCCATAGATATATCCTCATCCTTTAGCATATCTACCCTTTTTGACACCTCCATTCTTTTAATTAGCCTTTCCCTTTGCCATCCCGATCTCATTGATTGGGGTCCAACTATTGCACACCCTGATACATTCCATAGTGATAGCATGCTCTTGTAATTCCTAGGAGCAACTGAGTTTGCACCATTGTATCATCCAACCCTCAATACAATGTACCAGTTGGATTCTCAAGGTTATTTTGAGGAAGAGGGGATTGTTAATTGCAAAAATGAAAAAGAATTGAAAAATCAATTATCTATAGATGAAAACCTTTTTGAGGCACCTGTAGATTCTAAAAAGGTAAAAACAAAGGGTGTATCTTCTATTGAAAACCTCTTTGAGGCATGAGAGGATGAGGATTCCCCTCTTCCTCTCATATACATACAAGCTCTTGATAAATCCCTAATTCTCTTTGATTAAACAAGAGAAGTTAATTTGGGAACTGGATAAAATCCTTGAATTACCTATGTGGCAACATCTTTGTCTGATGAAGAGTTCCAATTTTTCCTTCAGATCCTTCATAAATGACCTATTAATTTTGTATAGTCTAATCCAGACATGCCTAGGCTTGATCTTAATCTTGTTGTACATCACTTGTATGTTGATCCAAATGTTAAACATATTAAGCAAAAAATTTGAAAGATGAATCCTCCTATTGTATTGTTGGTCAAAGCAGAATTGGAAAAGTTGTTAGAGGTCAAATTTATTCAACCAATTGAAAATTCATAATGGATTTCTAACATGGTGCCTTTCTCTAAACCTAATGGAGCTATCCGAGTTTGTACTTATTTTAGAGACCTCAACAAAGCATGTCCCAAAGATGATTTTCCACTTCCTAACATTAATATCTTAGTTGATTTGACAATAGGACATGAAATACTTTCCCTTATGGGTGATTTTTCAGGTTATAACCAGATAAAAATTGTAGAGAATGATCAGCATAAAACAACCTTTACTACTCCTTGGGGCACTTTTTGTTATCAATTCATGCCTTTTGGTCTAAAAAATGAAGATGCCACATACTAGTAGGCTATGATAGTAATATTCCATGATCTCATGTATAAAATATTGGAGGATTATGTAGATGATATCTTAGGGAAATCAAAGACCAGGGCCGAACATCCATCTTTTTTTGAACAAATTTTTGAACGTTTGGCTAAGTATAAGTTGCGTCTCAATCCTAAAAAAGTGTGTATTTGGAGTTACATAAAGTAAACTACTTGGTTTCATAGTTTCTAGGTGTGGCATTGAAGTTGATCCTAAGAAAGTCGAGGCAATTCTAGAAATGTCTCCTAAAACACTGAAGAATTTGCGTAGCCTTCAAGAAAAGCTACAATCTTTTAGGTGTTTTATTACTCAGTTGGTAGATAAATATCATCCATTCAATCATATGCTTAAGAAAGGTACAAAATTCAAGTGGGATACTCAGTGTCAACGAGAATTTGATAGAATAAAAGGATATCTAGCTCATTCTCCAGTTTTGATGTCACCCATTCTAGGAAGGTTGTTTCTTCTATACGTTTCAGTTACTCCAGTGGTAGTGGGGGCCCTCCTTGTCCAACATGATGATCAGGGGAAAGAGTGTTCCATTTATTACATTAGTTGAACCCAAGTGGGATATGAGTTTAATTACTCACCCATGGAAAAAGCATGTCTAGATGTTGTTTTTTATTCACAAAAGCTTCGATATTACATGCTGAGTCATACAGTTAATCTCATTTGTAAAATTGATCCTCTAAAATGCCTATTATCCAGAACAACTCAATATAATAAGAAACTATACATGAGCTAAATGAGAGACACAAAAATGGGTTATGTTGCTTAGTGAATTTGATATCCATTATGTAGATAGAAAGGCCATTAAAGGATAGGTAATTGCAGATCAATTGGTAGAAACACCCCTGACACATACTCATCCTTTAATTGTAGAATTTCCAAATGAGTATGTTTGTAAAGTTGTAACACAGACTTCATGGAAACTTTATTTTGATGGATCACATACACAGAATGGGTTAGAGGCAAGTTTCTTATTTGTCACAGCGCAAGGGGATTTTATTCCTAAATATTTCAAGTTGTATTTCCCATGTACTAATAACATTGTTGAGTATGAAGGTCTCATTGCGAGACTTAAAATGGCTATGCAATGGAATATTAAATTTTTTTTTTCTTATGGGGATTCACAATTAGTTGTCAATTAGGTAAATGATGAATATCAAACCAAGGATGATAAGTTATTACCATACAAGAGAATGGTTAATGATCTCAAGAAGAACTTTCAGAACATTACCTTTGATCAACCTAGAGCACAAAATAAAGCAGTTGATGCAATGGAGTCAAATAGTCCAAAATATAAGTTTCTAGTTGAACAGCTTCTGTAGCCAGCTTTTGAGACATCACATTCAGATATGGTGTGTAATATTATTGATCCCCAATCACCCTGGTATCATGACATTTACACCTACTTAAAAGATAACACCCTTCCACCTAACATATCTCGAAATGATCACTGCAATCTCATTTGCCAATGTGCCTAGTTTACAATTATAGGAGATAATCTATATCTTCGAGGCTATCATGACATCCTCACTAGATGTATTGATGAAAAGGAAGCTAATATAATGATGAAATAAGTGCATGTAAAAACTTGTGGAGCTCATACAAGTGGATATTTCCTTACCAAGTATATTTTGAGAGGGATATTATTGGCCCACAATGGAACATGATTGTTGTGAGTTTGTAAAGAAATGCTTACCTTGTCAATAACATAGCAACCTAATTCATGTTCCAGCCCAATATTTTCAGCCAATCACAACACCATGGCCTTTTTCTACATGGGGCCTTGATTTAGTTGGTAAATTTAATCCTCCTTCTTGAAATGGAAACAAGTTCATCATTGCAGCTGCTGAATATTTTACCAAATGGGTTGTGGCCATTCCCCTTACTCTTACCACTAGTGTTCAAGTTTCAAAATTTATCCTATACCACATCCTTTTCCACTATGGAGTTCCCTCAGACCTCTACCATCATTACTGATAATGGAACCCCATTTAAAAACCAACATATGTGTGATTTGTGCTCTACATTCCGTATCCAACATTGTTGGTCTACCCCATACTACCCACAAGGTAATGGCCAGGCTGAGGCAACTAATAAAATCCTATTATGTATCCTCAAAAAAGTTGTCAATGAAACTAGTCATAATTGGCACCTCCATTTAAACCCTTCCCTTTGGGCATACCACAACAGCATTGGAACTCCCACTAGAGATACTCCATACTCCCTTGTTTATGGTGCAGAAGCAGTTTTGCCAATTGAAGTTGAATTACTATCCTTACACATATCCTTGAAGGATTTTGTGTCTGATGAAGATTATAGGGTGGCAAGGTTGGCTCAACTAGATCTTCTTGGTGAAAGGTGCCAGAAATCAGATGATCATCTACAAGTATATCAAACCATACTCAAGAGACAATATCAGAAAGAAGTTCATCCTCGTGAGTTTGAAGTTGGTGATCTAGTTCTTAGGGAAAATCCAAGAAACTAGCAAGATAGAGAAAAGAAAGGAAATTTTGAGGTTAATTGGTTAGGCCCATATACAATCACAAAAAAATATGGTTTAGGATATTATCAGTTATCCACTCAAGAAGGGGAGCCTCTCAATGGCCCCCTAAATATCTTGCATTTAAATAAATTTTATGCATAGTCAATGACAATGTACCATTCAATACCCAAAACAATCCAAAAAAATTAAAAAATGATTTAAAAAAGAAAAGAGAAAAGGAAAAGGGAAAAACAAATCATCTTGTAAAAACTACCTTTGGTGGTGCCTTGGGCATGTATATATGGTGAAAACCTAGAAACAAACAATGTATATAAGGGCAGTTCCATTATCCTTTTGCTACTTCCTTTCAATCCTATCCTGGCATAATCTCTTTTGTTACTTGCCTTTGCAAAGTGCACTTTTATGCATCCCTGCATTTGTCCTCGTCTGAGCTCGTGTGTAGCAGTCTCTTGATTGTAGTTTCCTTGCACATAGGAAGTGTGTAGAGTATTATACGTAGTGTCAGCTTAGTCTTGTATAGTTATTTCTTAGTCTATCATGTAAAAATGTGCCTTGTGTATAGGCCTTCTTTATTGTTCATATGCATGCATTAGGTATGTCCTCAAGATCATACCTCGCTTGCTAGTACTTTAGCAAGCACTAATGGATATATTTATCATCATGATCATATCAAGTCTCCTTTATCAAATCCCTCTCATTGATCCTTTATCCAATCATCAATCTACGCAGGATGTATCCTTCCTCTAATAAGACATCATCACATCCTTATTTGTCAGAATTCCTTGACAAAATATATCTAAGACTCTCACGTTGACTTTGATTATTTTTTATATTTGTTATTTTTTTAAGAACCTATGTTTGTGTATTCTTAGTCACCATGATCTTTTATATCATGGTGTGCTAGGAATAACAAATCCAGGGATTTGATCTTATGGTTTTTTGTTTTTTCTTTGTGTTTTTTTTATGTGTACCATGTTGTTACCTCATGAGGTCTTGGTTAACTCATGTTACACTTGGGCATATCTCTTTGCTTTTGGTTTTTATAGCACTGTTTCCCACAATATTCTTTGTAATTTTGTGTGGTGCTAGGATAACCTTTTGTGTGTTTATTTGAGTCAGTTTATACATTTTTTGTGAAAAACATCATGGTTCTTTGTACCTTGGTGTGTCACATATGGTGCTAAAGTAAAATAAGTGCTTTCTAAAATGGCAATTTTTACCAAAGATACTTGTGCTCCATGATTCATTCATCCCTGCTGAATATCCTTGGAGCATTTTGTAGCTTTTATGGTGATAAATTGCATTCATTCATCTTGTATTGTACATAAGTTAGTAGATATCACATAAATCATGCATTTCATTACATAATAAACATTGTATAAATGCCCCATATTTAGGCATCATGTAGTATAAGCATTATATACATTTCATCATGCAACATCATAAAAGAATTGTGTCATCAATACCATATTCATATTTCATTATTAGGACATATACATATCATATCGTGCAAATATGTATGTATGCTATCAATAAAGAGTAACATCATATAGCTTATTAAATCATGTCATCATCATACCTTGCATTATAAGAGAGTCAACATACAATCCATCCATAATACCATCATGAATAACATCCATGTCATAAAATTAAGCATACATAATATAAATCACAATCAATGCACCATCCTGCATCACCAAAGTGGTGAATACATGTCATGTCACATCATATCATATAGTACATCACATCCTACATCATAAACATGTTACAACATCATATCATAGTCATGCATCCATACATCATCATACATTAATCATACATGCACCAAAAATATAAAAAGTACCATACATAGAGAGCCAAATCATCATCATCATCATCATATATATATATATATATATATATATATATATATATATATATATATATTTGTGTGTGTGTGTGTATCAAAATGTCACAATGACTATCAAAAGAATGTATATGTACAACTATATCAATATATACATCATATGGTACATCATGAATAAAGAATAAGTACATCTTTGACTGCTAACAAATGAAAGAATAATGATCACTTCACATGCTCAAAAAACTACAAGGGGTGAAAAGAATCAAATAATACATCCTATATATGGTATGTCAAAAATAATCCCCTGCATCTACATCAAGCTATAAAAAAATGCTCAAGGAAGGCTAGGTTGGTTCATGTCCCTAGGATCCCTGTGCGGATCTTGATGCCGACCCAGTGCTCTACCCATTGCCCTATGTATGAGTCCAGCTATTGGGCCCACTAGTACTTCAATTGGATCTCCTTGACCCTCCACTAGATCCCCCACTGTGTGAAGAACTAGATCCTCTCACTCTAGGTGGAGGTGTGTACACCTCATGCTAGTCTACATGAACGACTCTCTCATACTGAGCCCTATACCATCTGACCTAGTGGAAAAGAGCCCGAATCTCTGCCCCTATCTCTCTACCGTCATTGCCAAAAATGCCTCTCCTCCTCCAACTCCATTGGTCTAGCATCGATCCTCATCCCTCTCTCTCCTATACCTCTCTATTGCCTCCTTTGTCCTCTTCCTAGCATGCTCAATGGCATCCCTCACAACTCTAGTCATGTTCCACTCCTATAGTAGTCTATCTCTCTCATCTTGAAGCTAAATCTTGGCCTGCTCTATTGTATCCCTCTCTGTGTGGAGGCTATGCCTCTCAATGGTCATAATACACAACCTCTCTTCTACCTGAGCTACTACCTATTGTAAGGAACAAATTCGTGCCTCCAGATCTGGGGGAGCCACAAAACCCTCTCCTCTCTCCTCCCTCCTTTGTTTTCTAGGTCACACCTCCCTCAAAGTGCTCCTTTGCTATTCCTATCCCCAAGTCTGTGCTGATGTGGATGTTGGGGAATCAACATCCATGGCCTGGGCCTTAACCCCTACTGTCCCTGCCTCATCACCTCTTGTCCTCTGCTCTCCTCTAGCTCCTATCTAGCATCGTCGATGTTGTTGGAATCCCTTGTGCCCATCTCAAAACTATGGTAGCTAATACCTCTACTCTACCCCTAGAAAGTTGATAAGCATCTAATATGATACCTTGAGCTCATACCTCCCTCCTCCTGCTCCCCAGTGCCACTAAGATTTATCTCACAACTGAAGAAATCCTATGTTAATCCCACCATGCTATATAGGCATATGTGACAATAGGATCTGTTACCCTACCCTCGAATCCAATAGTGTGGGCACTAAACATGTCCACTCATTGATAAGAGTCTACCTGCCTCTCAAAAGTGCCCTCCAGTCTATAGCCCTCTCTCTAATAATCCTTCTAAATCAATGTGGTGCCTCAAGAACATCCTATACACAACCAAACTGGCGTTGGACTGTTGGACACAATGGATCACTGAGACGGGGGTGAATTTGTGATTTAAACACTTTTTCTTCAACAAGAAGATATCGGTAGTATATAAAATAGACTGAGTGCTAACTGGTAGCTCAAACCATGCAAACAAGGTGTGTGAATGGACTTGCTAAAATATTAACATAACACATGCACATGAATGCATCACACAACACCATATGTATACGAGGAAACCCCAATATGGGAAAGACCTCAGCGAGAATAGCTGCTAGAGATCTTCAGCTCCAGTCCAACCTGACAATAAATCTCTGATTACAATATTTATGGCACCAACCCAAGGAGTACCAACCCCTGCACAATTTTTAGGCTACAACCTAAAGGAGCTACAACCCTTGCACTAAGCTTCAACTTAGTGAAAACAATATAAAACTCAGTTATGCAACTGAAATCATTGTTGCAAATGAAGTTTTGCAACCTTACTAGTTTGTATTCTCTCCACCCACTCTACAACTTGACTTTGCTGATAACATTTCTAAATCCCCTCTGACAATGTCTTCCCTCTTTCAACTCACACTTGATCACTGTTGGCATTATGAGAACCGGTATGAAGACATAATGATATTGTATCTTGTCATTGATGTCAATATGTGACATGATGTGAACCGACACATGCGATAGGTGAGAAGAGAGAACCGGCTTATGTATGAACTAGTATATATGCCAAAGTGAAGCAGCATATTTGTTCAAGATGAACTAGCATGTAGTTATGGGAACTGGCACATGGAAGCATTATGTGACTACCGGTTGGTAGGTAGTTTCCACTTTAGGATTTACGGTTGGAGTAACTCAAGCCCATGTGACTCAATCGGTGATCTTTGTGTGATGAGTTAGCAGTATAACGCAAAACAGATCATGTTGCCATGTAAGCCCTGTGCACATGAAGGATCTTGCATGAAGAAGACCATTCCTATCTACCTCAGGAATGTGTGAAGTTTTTCAAATGGTGATAGTGCGTGATGGGTTATCATCCACCATGAAATCGGTGGATAATGGATGATGGAGAATATCTTGAGATAGATTCAAGATTGTTGCATTTAATGCAGTATGATTCAATGGTCAGGACTGAACCACTTGAATTGCTTAACCTAACAGGTTTAGGGTTTAGGGTTTTTGCTACCGACCTATCTATTTCCTATAAGGTCGATGTTGTGTTTCTTTCTAAGGTTGTTGGAAAAGTTGTGAGTGTGTATCCAAGTGAAGTGATACGTGATTCTTGCTAGACCAAAGGAGAGAAGAGATACCTACAAAGTGAATGTACAGAAGGTGAAAAGGAGCCAAAACGGATCTGCATTAGCATTGAGTGCTGTTACCAGATCATTGTAATTCATGTTGATATTTAACCACTTCAATAGTTGTGAAATCCCTTAACAGGGTAGCTTTAACTGGCTTGATTCAAATCCCTTAATAGGGTAACTCGAAGTTAATGGGTTCTAAGAAGCTATAGAGCTCTGGAGATCCTTTAGCTATTGAGTTCTTGAAATCCTCTAACAAGGTAACCCTAACCGGGTTTAACCCTTAACTGGGTATTGTAGCCATCCCTTAATCGGGTGATCCCTAATAGGATCGGTTCCTAGCAAAACCTATTGTAATGTCTTTAACCAGACAAGGCTCCTAATAGAGAGGACTTCTAAAGAGTTCAAAAATAAGCTTGTGGGTATTCATCCCCACCGTGGTTTTTCCCGGTTGGGTTTCCATGTGAAAAATATGTGTGTCATGTGTAATGCTTTGTTATTACTTGTTGAGCATATGATGGTTCTATGTTTTATGCCTGTCTATAAAACATATTGAACTAACTGTTATGAAGATCTAATGATAGTTTACCTGTTCATGCATGAGAGTGTAATGGTACTATAGTATTGAGCTAAGAGGAAAGCTTAGTGAGTGACCGGTTTATGATTGTTTTAGTTGTCCTGGGTGTTACCAGTTGCACTCTATTTTAACCAATATCCCTGTTTGCCAGTCATTTGGAGTATTTGCTATCAAACCAGTTTTGGACTGATATTTGTGTTTGTACTGATTCCCCCCCCCCCCCCCTCTCTCAGTAATGGTTTGGTACTATTGGTTCATCATTGAGTTATCAATTGGTATTAGAGCACTCTAGGTCCTCTATGTTGTAAGCTTAACCGCTTGAGGAAAAGATCCCAGTCAAATGATGAAGAGGGAAGGTCCAAATTTTAAGAGGGAAAATTTTAGTATATGGAAAGATAGGATGAAGATATTCATCAGAAGCATGGGTGTTCAACACTGGAGTTATGTTGAGAATGTATATGTTGTCCCTACCGGTACTCTCACCAATGACCAAAAGAGAGAGATACAAGAAAATGGGCAAGTCATGGAAGCCCTCATTAGTAGTCTATCTGACATTGAGTTTATTGATGTTTAGGACAAGGCAAATCCCAAACAGATATGGGATGCTCTTGAAAATATCTATGGTGGTGATCAACATGTAAAACAAGCTAAGGAAGAAAGCCTGAGAGGGAAGTTTGAAGATATGCGGATGGTTGAAGGTGAGACCATTCAGCAGTATGGAATAAGAATCAAAATGGTTGTTGGAGAAATCAAGAGTGCAGGTGGTAAAATAGAACATTCCACTGTGGTAAGAAAAGTCCTGATATCCCTGTTGCCGGTCTATGCAATAAGGGTTGCTGCTATTCAAGAGTTGAGATCAATAGACAAGTCTAAAGTATCCTTGGACTCCATCATAGCCAAGTTAACAGCCTATGAGCTAAATAGTTTTGATGGCAGTGTTCAAAAGACTGAATCAACATCTAAAGCCTCTACTATACCATCTAGAAAAGGAAAAGAGGCTAGCACTAGTGGGGAACCTAGTCAGAGTAGAGAAATGAATGATGAGGAGATTCTAACAGTATTTGAAGCTCTCCTTGCTAGGAAGCTTTATAAAGGAACCAGTAAATACAAAGGTAAGCTACCTTTGAAATGCTTTTCTTGTAACCGGATAGGACATATTGCTATAAACTGTCCTAATGGTGATAACAAGGACAAACCAGAAAGGTTCAGGAAATTCAAAGGAGGAAACCGGAGAAACTATTTTGTGCCAGTTGATGAAGGTGTCATAGATGAGGAATAGGAAGATGAAGAGAATGAAGACGTTGTGTTTGTTGTTGTAAAGGAAGATTAGGTAGACAAGAAGGCTCTTGTCTCCCGGTTTGATAATTCCAATCAGTGAATCATTGACAATGGCTGTTCTCACCATATGACTAGTGACCGGAGCAAGTTTCTATCCTTGGAGGAGTATGATGGTGGTGTGGTTTGCTTTGGCAATGATGCACCATGCATGGTCAAAGGTAGAGGGTCCATCTCTCTAAATGGAAAGAGCAGTGCTAACAATGTGTACTGGGTTGATGGTCTCAGACACAACCTTCTAAGTGTTGCCCAACTAAATGATAGTGGCCTCACTCTGGAATTCAAGAATGGAGTTTACAAAATCAAAGGAAAAGATAGTAAATTGGTGGCCACTAGCATGCAGACCAAAGGTAACCTATTTTATCTGAATGCAAATATAAGTACATGTCTTATGGCTAAGCTTGATGATAGCTGGATATGGCATACGAGACTCTGTCATGTAAACTTTGATAACATTGTGAAGGCCAGTAAGATCAAGGCAGTTAGAGGGTTTCCGGTGCTAAGAAAACCAGATAATACCTTGTGTAGAGAGTGTCAATTGGGGAAAATGTCTTCCTCAACCTTTAAAGGTAAATCTTTCACTGCTGACAACTTGCTTGATCTTGTGCATATTGATTTGTGTGGTCCTATAAAAACTAGAAGTGTGCAGGGTGATAGGTACTTCATGATTCTCATTGATGACTGCTCAAGAATGATGTGGGTCACATTCTTGAAAGACAAGTCTGAAGCTTTTGTGAAATTCAAAGCTTTCAGAGAATTAGTGGAGAAGGAAAGCGGTAAAAGGATTAAGTGTCTCAGAACTAATCAAGGAGGGGAATTCACTTCCGGTGAATTCAACAAGTATTGGGAAGAATTTGGCATCAAGAGGCAACTGTCTGCCCCTCGGACTCCACAGCAGAATGGCCTAGTAGAGAGGAATAACTGGACTATGGTTGAAGTAGCTAGAACCATGTTGATTCAAGGAAAGGTAGCTCACACCTTTTGGAGAGAAGTGGTGAGCACTGCAGTCTACACTATGAAATAGGTACTCATCAAGAAAGGTAAGGATAAAACTCCTTATGAGTATTGGACCGGTAAGACACCTGTGGTTAGCCACTTTAGGGTATTTGGTAGCAAATGTTACATCAAGAGGAGTGAACACCAGAGCAAATTTGATGCAAAATGTGATGAGGGAATATTCCTAGGATATTCCACCAAGAGTAAAGCTCTCAAGTGTTTCAACAATAGGACTCAGAGAATTATGGAAAGTATCAATGTGAGAGTTGATGAAACCTCTGAGAAACCAGAGGAAACTGGTAGTGAGAAAGTTGTAAATGAGCCTGTTGCAACCTTCTGGGAACCGGTTGTCAGTCGACCAAGTACCAGTAACAGTGTTCCTGAACCAATGAATGTTGATACTGATGAAGATGAGGATGAAGAGGAAAAGAAAGAAGAACCAGTCAAGACTATTCCTCGGTATGTCAGGCTGAATCATGATCCTAAGCAGATCATAAGAGATAAGGATGCAGGAATCCTTACAAGCAGAAATATCAAAGAAAACTCATGTATGATCTCTGAATTTGAGCCTAAATCATTCAAAGAGGCTCATAAAGATGAAGACTGGATCAAGGAAATGGAAGAGGAACTTGACTAGATAGAGAAAAATAGTACATGGTCCTTGGTACCCAGATCGGAGCATAAAAATGTCATTGGCACCAAATGGGTGTTCAGAAACAAGTTGAATGCTGATGGCACAGTGATTAGGAACAAAGCCAGATTGGTGTGCAAAGGATATACTCAAGAAGAAGTTGAAGACTATGGAGAAACCTTTGCTCCTGTAGCCAGATTGGAAGGAGTTTTTATGCTTCTTGCATATGCAGCTTTTAAAGGCTTCAAAGTATATCAAATGGATGTAAAATCTGCATTTCTAAATGGTGTACTTGAATAGGAGGTGTATATTGAGCAACCAGATGGGTTTTCCCTATCTGAAGACAATGACATGGTATGTAGGCTACATAAAGCCTTATATGGTCTAAAGCAAGCACCTAGGGCATGGTATGAGTGCCTACATTCCCATCTTGTGAAGATTGGATTTGAGAGAACAAGTGAAGATAGCAATATGTACTTGAAGTCTGAAGGAGATCAGATCCTGATCTATGAGGTTTTTGTTGATGACATTATCTTTGGAGGAGATGACAAGATGAGTCATGAGTTTGCTGATGAGATGAAGAAAGAGTTTGAGATGTCACTCATAGGGGAGATTAAGTTCTTCATTGGACTAGAGATCCAATAGATGAAAGACGGAATCTTTATCACTCAGTCCAAATATGTCAAAGAGGTGTTGAAGGCCTTTGGCATGGAAGATAGAAAACTAGTTGGTACACTGATGGTGACCGGTTGTAAATTGACAAAAGAGGATGATTCCGCACTAGTTGATGAGAAGGAATACCGATCAATGATCGGTAAGTTGCATTATGTAGTGCATAGCAGACCGGATATTGCACATGCAATTGGCATTACTGCAAGGTTCCAGAAAATTTCAAGAGAATCCCACTTGATTGCAATCAAGTGGATTCTTAGGTATCTAAAGGGAACAGTCAACTATGGATTGTGGTACCCATACAACAATGATTTCAATCTGAAAGTGTTCATAGATGTTGATTGGGCAGGTAATGTGGATGACCGAAAAAGAACAACCGGTGGTGCATTCTTTCTCGATGGTAGACTGGTCTCATGGATGAGTAAAAAGCAAAGTTGTATCTCTTAGTCTACAGTGGAAGCAGAGTATGTTGCAGCTTTCATGAACTATACTCAGACAATTTGGATGAAGCATGTACTGGAAGGCTTCAGAATCCCTTTATCTGAACTGGTAAGTATATTCTGTGATAACACAAGTGCTATCAATATTTTGAAGAATCCGGTTTTACATTCTAGAACCAAGCATTTTGAGCTCAAATATCATTTCTTGAGGGAAAAGGTTCAGAATAAAGAGAATGTACTGGAACATGTTTCCAATATGGAGTAGTTAGCAGACATATTCACCAAGCCTCTCCCAAAGACTACATTTGTGCATTTAAGGGGTGAATTGGGGGTACTGCCCCTTCAAGAGGTGAACTAAAAGTATTTGTTCCACATCAGTCAGGTGTTGCATAGTCAAACTTTTGTTGATTGATGTGTTGAAGGATGATACTCCTCAGGGGGAGCAGCATAATGGAACAGCGATGCTTATGCCTCCAATTTGGCATTGTTGTCAAAGGGGGAGAAGGAGTGAAGCAGAAAAGATATCTGTAGAAAATGGGGGAGAAGATGTGAAGCGGAGAGATATCTTTGTATATTTCCATCAATGCCAAAGGGGGAGATTGTTGGCATTATGAGAACCGGTATAAAGACATAATGATATTGTATGTTGTCATTGATGTCAATATGTGACATGATGTGAACCAGCACATGTGATAGGTGAGAAGAGAGAACCGACATATGTATGAACCGATATATATGCCAAAGTGAAGCGGCATATTTGTTCAAGATGAACCGGCATGAAGCTATGGGAATTGGCACATGGAAGCATTGTGTGACTACCGGTTGGTAGGTAGTTTCCACTTCAGGATTTCCGGTTGGAGTACCTCAAGCCCATGTGACTCAATCGGTGATCTTTGTGTGATGAGTTAGCAGTATAATGGAGAATAGATCATGTTGTCATGTAAGCCCTATGTGCATGAAGGATCTTGCATGAAGAAGACCATTCCTATCTACCTTGGGAATGTGCGAAGTTTGTCAAACGGTGATAATGCGTGATGGGTTATCAGCCACCATGAAATCGGTGGATAATGGACGATGGAGAATATCTTGAGATCGATTCAAGATTGTTGCATTTAATGCAGTATGATTCAATGGTCAGGACTAAACCACTTGAATTTCTAAACCTAACAGGTTTAGGGTTTAGGGTTTTTGCTACCGACCTGTCTATTTCCTATAAGGTCGATGTTGTGTTTCTTTCTAAGGTTGTTGGAAAAGTTGTGAGTGTGTATCCAAGGGAAGTGATACGTGATTCTTGCCAGACCAAAGGAGAGAAGAGATACCTACAAAGTGAATGTACAGAAGGTGAAAAGGAGCCAAAACAGATCTGCATTAGCATTGAGTGTTGTTACCAAATCATTGTAATTCCTTTTGATCTTTAACCACTTCAACAGTTGTGAAATCCCTTAACAAGGTAGCTTTAACCGACTTGATTCAAATCCCTTAATAGGGTAACTTGAAGTTAATGAGTTCTGAGAAGCTATAGAGCTCTGGAGATCCTTTAGCTATTGAGTTTTTGAAATCCCCTAATAGGGTTTAACCCTTAACCGGGTATTGTAGCCATCCCTTAACTGTGTGATCTCTAACAGGATGGGTTCTTAGCAGAACCTATTGTAATGTCGTTAACTGGACAAGGCTCCTAACAGAGCGGACTTCTAAAGAGTTCAAAAAGCATCTTGTGGGTATTCATCCCCACCGTGGCTTTTCCCAGTTGGGTTTCCACGTGAAAAATATGTGTGTCATGTGTAATGCTTTTATCTTGTGATGCTTTGTTATTACCTATTGAGCATATGATGGTTCTATGTTTTATGCCTGTCTATAAAACATATTGAACTAATAGTTATGAAGATCTGATGATAGTTTACTTTTTCATGCATGAGAGTGTAATGGTACTATAGTATTGAGCTAAGAGGAAAGCTTAGTGAGTGACCAGTTTATGATTGTTTTAGTTGTTCTGGGTGTTACTGATTGCACTCTGTTTTAACCAGTATCCCTATTTGCCATTCATTTGGAGTATTTGCTGTCAAACTGGTTTTGGACTGATATTTGTGTTTGTACTGATTCACCGCCCCCCTCTCAGTACTGGTTTGGTACTATTGGTTCATCATTGAGTTATCAATCACTCTTAATCAGGCACAACTTATACCGGTTTTTCACCTTAGTGTTCAATGCACACTCCACTGATTGTTCCTTATGCTAGTTTACTCTACTTCTCCTTATCGGTCTATTCTTCACTCATAAACACTTCAAGTATTTATCTCTTCGGCTCTTAGATAACAATATCACACTTGTCTTCACTCTGCAGCAGCAAAAATCACTGTCTCAAGTCATCATATTTAAACTTTATCTTCCAAGAATCAATTCAAACTTAGGGCGGTTAGGGTTTCCTTCATCCAATAAAATCTGCATGAGATCTAATTCAATCTACTTTGGATCGATCACCTGTACTCAAGGAATGCATCTATACATGTTTTCCATTATCCAATACATATTTGCTAAAGATAGCAATCTCGTCCATGATTTTCTACCTTCAAGTCTATTGACTCATTTACAATCCAGCTGTTTCCTTTTCGAGTTCATCTTGCAGTCTGATTTCCTTGCTTCAATCTAGGTGCCAACTACTCCTTGATCTTTCTTTGTCATTCTTTCTTTCTCGAGCCACATCAGTCAGTTACCATCCCATGATTTTTGGTTGTTTCATTAATGTCGACTAGCTATTTCAACAACCATGTTGATGGAGGCTTCACTAACCTTTGCATATTTGCCACCTCAGATCCACATGGCATCACAATGGTCATACACTCAACTCACTGACAAAAGGTCAATTTACACTTGAACAACAAACTCATACCGGTACAAACCTTTACCGGTGAGACCTTCTCCTCTTGCTAACTGGTGGTGCACACTACACCGGTAGAACATCTTCACCTCCGGTGGTTTGTGATTACTTTAACATTCTGCCTCTTCATCATAAACAGGAAGCCAACCTCTAGACTAGTTTATGCTCTACTGGTTATCACTCAACATGCTAACACACACATGCATCTCACCTCATACCGGTGAAGTTATTGATAGTATCAATAACTACTTTTCTTCCAATATAATGGTTGAAAATCCTTCATGATAATCTTCTCAATACCTTATTTATCTTTCACCATACTGGTTCACTCTTCTTTATAGCGGATGGCATACCTCTACCAGTAGCCTGCCTACAATACCGGTTGACATCAATAACAACTTAGTGCCAACAATCTCCCCCTTTGGCATTGATGTCAACATTTTCTTTTCCAGTTTCTCTCCCCCTTTGACAATAATGGAAAAGGGAACTTTAGTCTGACACCAATAATCTCTCCCTTGACTGCATCCGGTTGAGACACACTCTCCCCTTGTGTCCATGCTTCATGACTCAAGTGTCATAAGATAGTAACAATGGTTGAATCCCCTTAAATCATGCATCCTCTTATGTATTTAAGTGCTGCCAAATGGTGGGACAATTCCCATCTTTTGTCTCAGGTATTCAAATGGGCCCAAAGGAAGTGGCTTGGTAAATATGTCAGCAAACTGTTCACCCGTTGGAACATATTCTACAATGACCTCCCTGTCTGCTACCTTCTCTCTCAAGAAGTGATACTTGATTGCAATGTGTTTTGTTCTTGAGTGTATTACTGGATTCTTGGAGATGTTGATTGCACTTGAGTTATCACACTGGATTGGAATAGCTTCCAGTATCTCCACCTGTATGTCTTTCAGTGTCTAGTTCATCCATAAAAATTTTGAACAACATGTAGCAGCTACTATATACTCTACCTCAGCAGTAGATAATGAAAATGAATCTTGCTTCTTGTTGTGCCATGATACTAACTGGTCTCCCAAATAGAAAGCACCTCCACTTTTACTTTTCCGGTCATCTATACTTCCTGCCCAATCTACATCAGTATAAGCCTGCAAGGAGAAGTCTCCTCTCTTTGGATACCATAGGCCATTGTTGAGAGTTCCTTGCAGATACCTAAAGATCCTTCTGACTACATTTATGTGGGACTGTTTAGGAGCATCTTGGAATCTTGCTACCATGCAAAAAACTTGTACAATATATAGTCTAGATGTTATTAAATACAACAAACTACAAATCATAGACCTATATAGTGTTTGCTCAACTTCTAGGGACTCATCTAGTTTGCTCAGCTTATAACCGGTAACCATGGGAGTACTTACCAGTTTACTGTCCTCCATTTGAAATTTCTTCAGCATGTCTTTCGCATACTTGGTTTGGGAGATGAAAATTCCTTTCTCCTTTTGTGAGCTCTACAAACCAAGAAAATAGAACAACTCACCCAGCATAGACATCTCAAATTTTGTCTTCATCTGATCTACAAATTCTTTGCACATGATATCCTTGTCTGCACCAAAGAGAATATCATCCACATATACAACAACTATAATCATGTGATCTCCAGTTACCTTGACATACAATTTGTTGTTGGCATTATGTGAACCGGTATGTGGACATAATGACATTGGATGTTGTCATTGATGTCAATATGTTGAAGAGGTATGAATTGGCATATGTGAGAACCGGTATAACATTGTGAACCGACATTTGTGCCAAAGTGAAGCGGTGTTCTTGTTCAAGATGAACTGGCATATGGTTATGGGAACTGGCACATGGAAGCATTGTATGACTACCGGTTGGTAGTCTCAACTTCAGGGTTTTCGGTTGAAGTGCTTCAAGCCTGTATGGCTCAACCGGTGACATTGTGTGATGAGTTAGCATTGTAATGAAGAACAGATCATGTTGCCACATCAGCCTTGTGCGCGTGAAGGATCTTTCATAAAGGAGATTATTCCTATCTACCTCAGGAATGTGCGAAGTCTGTAAATGGTGATAATGCGTGATGGGTTATCAGCCGCCATGAAATCGGTGGAAAATAAATGATGGAGAATGTCTTGAGACTGGATCAAGACTGTTGCATTCAATACAGTATGATCAACGGTCAGGATTGAACCATTTGAATTCCTTAACCTAACAGGTCTAGGGTTTAGGGTTTATGCTACCGACCTATCTGTTGTCCTATAAGGTCGATATTGTGACTCTTTCAGAGGTTTTTGGCAAAAATTTGTGTGTGAGTATCCAAGAGAAGGGATACAAGATCCTTGCCAGACCAGAGGAGAGAAGTGATACCTGCAGAGTGTAAGTGCAGAAGGTGAAGAGGATCTTAAGCAGATTTGCATTGGCATTGAGTGATGTTACCAGATCATTGTAATACTTGTTGATCTCTAACCACCTCAATAGTTGGAAAATCCCCTAACAGGGTAGCCCTAACCGACATGTTGTAAATCCCTTAACAAGGTAACTCAAAGTTATTGAGATCTGGAAAGCTAGAGAGCTCTAGAAATCCTTTAGCTATTGAGTTCTTGAAATCCTCTAACAAGGTGTTGTTATCACTGATTAAAAATGGGCTTTTCTTTTCCCATGATTGGCTATGGTTTGTTGAAATTTTGAATAGGGTGCAGTTTCAAATGCTTTAGCTTTGTTCTAGACCTTAAGGGTTTAAGGGTTTTTTATTTTAGATCCTCTTGTGTTTGTTTTAAACCCTCTGGTTTCTAATCTTTCGTTACTTTATTCACTTAAGTAATGGGTCATGGGGTCGTAGGAAGTGTCCCCCTTGTTGTTTGCGTAGCTGGTCATGTTAATCAAAAAATTTATGCCTTATATGTTTTTCTCCTAAAGTTGTCGGGCCCAGTAGCTAGTGCGCATCTCACGGATGGATCCACAGCTCACGCTATTTTGCTAGGCGAAGTTGCGCGTAGTTTAAAACCAGCGAAGTTGCGAAAATGGCATGGCATGCCACATTGACGGTCTAGTTGGTTGATGATAGCAAGTAAAATGGTAGCACGTGGCATAAGTTACAACAGTCAGTAGGTCAGGATCAAAGGCTAAAAGGCGGGCCCCGGAGGTGAGTCAGGTCACAGTCAGGAGATGACCTGGCAGATACAACTGTCAAAAGTTTGTTGGGGCCCAGTGGTTTTCTTTCGGCGTATAAAAAGGTGACATGTCAGTACTGTAGATGACTGGATGCCAGGTGTTCACAGTGAGTCAGCGGGCCCACCCCTCTTGAAAGCCTTTTCAGACAGTTAAATGTCGATCAATTTAAAAGATGATCCGACGGCCCACACTATTTTGCAAGGGTAAGATGCTCGTTCTTTATACCCCGTGAAATAGCGAGAGTGAACGAGAGCCATCCACGTGTCGTGATAGATAACCTGGCGGATACAGCTATCAAGAATAAATTGAAGCCTAGTGGCTTTCTCTTGGTGTATGAAAAAGTGACAAGTCAACTCCAAAGGTGACTAGACGCCAGGTGTTCAAAATGAGTCAGCGGGCCCACCCCTCCCGTAAGCCTTTTTAGATGGTTAAACGCCAATCACTTTAAAGATGATTTGATGGCCCACGCTATTTCGCAAGGGTAAGATGCTCGTTCTTTATACCCCACGAAATAGCGAGAGTAAATGAGAGCCATCCACGTGTCCGACGACATGTGGTCTTAGAAGAAAGTTGTGGGCCCGCCAAGGTGGAACCGACAGTATAAAAGAAAGACACGCGGCTAGTATTAAGTTGAATGCGAAGGAAATTTCAAGGCCAATGGTGGGGCGCCACGTGGTATCATGTAGCCAATAGAAAAGTGGGACCCAGCGCGGAGCCAAAGCTGTTAGTTAATCTAACGCTTGATCAAGTTTCTTTTGATCGGATGGTCGACGTATTTCGCAAGACCAAGCTGCCCGATAGTTATGCTTCGCGAAGTTGCGAAAGAGCAAAATGAAACACTTGCAGGAACGTTGTGACCCGTTGGAGCAAAAAATACGAATTCTCATATGAATTCAATTTTGAAGGGATGGCTGAAGCATGCAGAATCAATGTTGTAGTTAAGGCTCTGAGTACAATATTTGATTTCCTATCAACCGGGTGGAGATATCTTTTAAAGAATTTTGCAAAGAAGTGGATGCAGAGCTATTTTCTTTAGGTACAGAGAAAGTTGGTTCAGTTGCAGAGCAAATTCCTTCAAGTCAAAAACAGGTTTTCTCGTATTTTTGTGTAGCAATTCCTATGTGGTGTGTTTTAGATAAGATAATTGATTTGTCACAAGATTGTCTAGGAGTGGTATTCATTTCTTAGGTTTTCTAAATGGCTCCTAAAAGAGAATTTTCTGGAAAAGTTAATTATTCAGAAAGGAGTGTCTGTGATGATTTTTTAGAATAGTTGACGTTGTCAACTAATCAGGCATCAAAGGCAAAAGAATTAGTGCCCAAGGCTCCCCGTTTAAAGATAGGAGAAGGACTATATGACAAGGGTAACTGGTTGAGAGACCCACAGTTTGGATTGTCTGGGTTGGGGTTGTTTAAGATTGGATTTGGAATGAGAAATTCTCCGGCCTAGCAAAACAGTATTTGGGAATTAGATGTTGGGAAACTGGTAGTCCCAGGGGTATTTATGGACATAGATCTGTTGACCCAAATTGCACTCAACTATGATCCAGTCACAAGAAGCATTCGGGATATAAATGGGAAAACCCTTGTTGAGATTAATGCTGAAGAATTCAGGAAAGCTTTTGGGCTTAATGAGTTCACCAATTTTCTAGAACCTATAAATTTCACATCATTAGCCCAAATTTACGGTGCACAGAGGAGTCATCTCAGGAACGGGCCTCTCAAGGAGTTTTTTGTGAAGATAGGAGGGTTAACAGTTGTAGGACCCAACACACAAGAGCCTTTTTCATTAAGTATGTTCACCCTGAGGGCTAAAGGCATGTATTGGGCACTCTACCAAGTTTTGGGAGAAGATGCTGAAGCAAATATGCCAAATCATTATTTGTTAATGATTGCTCAGATTTTGAATCCTTCTATTGCAATTACATTTGATTATGCCTCTTTCATTGCTGATGCTATCCATGGAGGGTTAACAGGAATCAAGAATGGAAAGGTAGATAGGCCTTTCAGATGGTATTCACTCCTGATGCATCTTTTTCTTTTCAAAGGTGGTGATTACTTTGCCAGTGGACTGGACCTTGTTAAGGAGAAAGAAGGAGAAAAAATGTCGGTACAATTATGGAGTACTGTGTGATCATGGGATAGAGAGGATGCCAGTTTTTTTAAGTTTGATAAATATTTTGCATCCAAGATAAGGACTCTCCTCTACTCTGAGAACCCAAGAATCCCCAAAGTTCTTCTGGAATTCATAAGACCAAAAGAATTCGCAGAGAACATAAAAATTGTTCATAACTGGGGTGACATTTACTTGTATCCAGTCTCAACAATTTTCAGAGTGTTTGGTTTTAGAGGCACCCCATTTTTGCTACCTTACCAAGTCCCTCTCAAAGTTGGAATTGCAGAGATCCTTAGACAAATTGGTGGTTTACAAGAGGCAGAGTTGACAGGCAGGGGTAAAGGGACTATTTTCCCTGCAGCTACCATAGCCCACCAATTTGTAATAACAAAGGGAGGTTGGAATTGCTTTGAGGATTTCCTCAAGCCTTATCATTTGTCCACTGCAGTATCCAGGTGTGCTGATCCAGAAGACTTCTTCAACGACATGTTTAGGAAGAAAGCAGCATGCAGAGGTAGGCCCCATCAATTTCAGTTTCCTAAAGAGCTCATCAGAAATGAGTTTGATCTAGATGAGTAGGAGTTGAGGAAAGAGAAGTGGGTGGCTTATAAGAAAGCCTTGGATTTCATGCATAAGTTTGATGCTAGCTATGACCCATTGTCTAGCTTTTTCCCTCTGGAGGATAAAATAAAGTTTTTAATTATTTGCTTTGAAGATGTGATGCAGACCCTGAAGGAGAAGAGGGAAGCTGTAATCAAAAGCAACCCTGAGAAGGCAAGAATGATCTTAAGTAGGTCAGCTTCTAGCAAAGCAATCCCTCCTGGTGATTATACATTGCATAAGAAATCCAGTTATAGTGTGCTAATACCTATGGCAGGGGAGCCCTCTACCTCCAAAGGAAAGAGGAAGATACAAGATGCCATTGACATCCAAGAAAGCCCAAAGAAGTAAAGGGTGGGGAAAGAAGTACAATCAGATACACCTTTGTACTCCCCATCCCAATCCCCTATCCATATAGGAAATGAGCAAGCAGCAGTTGAGCAACTCCTACAGTTAGGTAGTCTAGGGGAAATTGCTTAAACTTATGATTAAATGGAAGAAGGGATGCCAGAAGAACCCCTTGCTGTTGAAATGGATATCACCACCACTGAACTCAAAGGCCAGGAGTGGGATCCTGAGATAAAGAAGGCAACTAATGCCTTCTTAGCTGATAACAATTTTGTCACATCAGAAGTATTTATGCAGTTTATATGGAAACAACACATAGATAAATATAAGGCTAGATGTGAAAAGAGAAAGGCTGAGCAGCCTAATAAAGATCCAGCCCTGGTAGAAGAGGAAATAAAGAAAGAGATGATGGAATAATTCAAAACCATCACCCCTGAGTAGGGAAGAGATATGGTAGCACAAGCTGGAGTGCTTATTCTACCTGAGTGGGATATAGCAGACGCCCTGGTGCTAGATACAGTGAGGAAGGAGACCAAACCCATGGAGGGATTACTTTCAATAAGGACAATGCTGCACTCGTCATGTGGTCTCTCAAGAGAAATGAGAGTAAGAAAAACAAAGACACCCCAGGGTCAAGTTACCTTGGTGGGATGATGGTGAAGAGAGTGCAGAGTACAGGGGTAGTGGAAGCTGCTAGCACTGTGTTAGAGACTGCAAAATTTAGTGTTGCAGTAGCAGAGAAGGAAGCCAAAGAGAAAGAGGCCCTCCAAGTCAGGTTGGAAATAGTTTTGAAGGCCTATAACAATGCCAAGGAGGAGGTAAGAGGTAAGGATAGCATCATTGTCAAGCTGCAAAGCCAGTTGATTGAACAATACCATCAAGGCGAGTCTTCAACACTGATGATCTCCTCTTCTCCTGCAACACCTCCACCTACTAGCCCTATCATTGAGTTTCCACCATCTCCAGCACCCTCTAGCTCTCAAATGGTTGAAATTACTCCTCAAGAATTAGAGAACTTGAAATAGGCTCAGGCCTTATATGCAAAGAAGTATGAAGAGAGAGTAAGGGCTACAATTTCTAGTTTTACAGATACAATAAATGCCTCATTGCTCTACAACAATGTAGGTAAAATTATGGATATATGGAATGAGCTCAAGAGAGACAAGGCCATTTTGACACCTATTTTTGACAAATGGAGGCCTAGGGAGCAAGATTTAAAGTTTATGTGTGTATCCTGTGATGAAGCAAGAACCAATCCCATCATTAAATCCACTTCTGACATCACTAAAGCCTTAGTACAATTAGTAGTAGAGGTGGATAATGTTGATAGGAAGGTTAGTTTGTGCAAAAAGGAGTACACTGATCAAGTTTTTGAGTTGCTCCCAAGAGTTTTTGCTAGCCCGGATCAATTAAAGGACAAACAAATGTGGCTTAAAGAGATAGAAGCTAAATTGTCAGCAAGAGTTAAAGGAATTATTGATCTAGATGATGCTTCTTTCTTTGTTTTGACAATACAAGAAATAGAGAAAATTAAGTCACATTATGGTTTTCTCAATTCAGAAGTCAATAAAATGAGAAATTCTTGGAAAAGGTTGACTAAGACCAAGGATAAAGTGATTAATTTCTCATGGCCGACAGAAGAGGTGTATGATGAGTGGACAACTAAATATGCCACCCATGATTCGGAATAGTTGGAGAGTGCCCCTGAAAAGGTAGAAGAGGTTGCAACCGAATGGCCTGTTGAAGAAACTGCAGAGGCCGAAAAGAGCTTGTAACCTCTTTATTTTGAAAGAAATTATTGTAACAAACTCTCCTCGAGAAGTCCGAAGCTTTGTGCATCCATGTTGTTATAAATGGATACCAGAACTAGAGGAAAAGGGATCGCAAAAGAATTGTAAGAAAACGCCGTAGAAATTTATCTGAGCTTTTCTAAGTCTAATGGAGAATATTCAAAAACTTCTTGTAATATTTCTTGAAACTTAATATCAATATATAGACCATCGGTTTTGAGTGAAACTTTGTGTTGTCTTCAAGTATGTTTATAATTTGTTTATTGTTTTCATTCTGAATAATCCAGGGTTGTTTTGTTTGAATGGAATTGCAAAGAAATTTTAGTAGAAGTGTTCATTAGATTTTCTCTTTAGGAGGGAAATTAAAGATGAGAGGATCACTCATACCAGTAAACTCTTTGGAAGAGACTTTGAATTTTGATGATCATAGCTTAATTTGGAATGCATAAATTCTTGTAGGTGTCAAGCATATACAAGGATTAATAGAAACCAAGCCAATGGGACGCATAAAGATGTTTTGTTTGAGGAGTATTATCTAAGTTTAGATGACTCTGTGACCTTGGATAAGGCACTGGTATTGATTGAAGTTGTTTATTGCATGTTTTGTTGATTGAGATGCTGAATTTAAGTATAATTTCCATTCTTTGTTTTCAGTTGATTTCAAGGTGAATAGATCCACTGGTTTTCTGGACTGGTTTGTTGTGGGTTTATGTTTGAAAGTGTGAATTCAATTCACAAAGGTATACCCACCTAGGCTCTGAGTAAGTCCGAAGTGTAGAAGGTTCAATCAAACCTTGTCATATGTTGTCTTGAGAATTTCCTTATCTTTGATGTCTCTTCTGCACCGAGTTTAATCATATTATTTTAAGGATGTTAAAGAGAATCAGATTTTGAAGACAACAGGTACCCTTAACAGGGTTTAACCCTTAACCGGGTATTGTAGCCATCCCTTAATCGGGTGATCTCTAACAAGATCGGTTCCTAGCAGAACCTATTGTAATGTCCTTAATCGGACAAGGCTTCTAATAGAGCGGACTTCCAAAGAGTTCAACAACAAGCTTGTGGGTATTCATCCCCACCGTGGTTTTTCCCAGTTGGGTTTCCACGTGAAAAATATGTGTGTCATATGTGATGCTTTTATCTTGTGATGCTTTGTTATTGCCTGATAAGCATATGATGGTTCTGTGTTTTATGCCTGTCAATAAAACATGTTGAACTAGCTATTGTGAAGATATGATGATAGATTACCTGTTCATGCATAAGGGTGAAATGGTAGTGTAGTTTTGAATTGAGTGGAAAACTCAGTGAGTAACTGGTTTATGATTGTTTTAGTTGTTCTGAGTTTTACCGGTTGCACTCTATTTCAAACCGATGTCACTGTTTGCTAGTCATTTGGAGGGATTGTTGTTGAACCAGTTTAGGTCTGTATTTTGTCTGTACTGATTCACCCCCCCCTCTTAGTACCGGTTTGGTACTATTCATTCATCATTGAGTTATCAATTGGTATCATAGCATCCTCCAGGTCCTCTATGTTATAAGCTTAATCGCTTGAGGTAAAGATCCCAGACAAATGATGAAGAGGGAAGGTCCAAAGTTTAACAGGGAAAATTTTGGTATATGGAAAGATAGGATGAAGATATTCATCAGAAGCATGGGTGCTCAACATTGGAGTTATGTTGAGAATGTATATGTTGTCCCTACTAGTACTCTCACTGATGACCAAAAGAGAGAGATACAAGAAAATGGGCAAGTCATGGAAGCCCTCATTAGTAGTCTATCTGACATTGAGTTTATTGATGTTCAAGACAAGGTAAATCCTAAAGAGGTATGGGATGCTCTTGAAAATATCTATGGTGGTGATGAACATGTAAAATAGGATAAGGAAGAAAGCCTGAGAGGGAAGTTTGAAGATATGCGGATGGTTGAAGGTGAGATCATTCAGTAGTATGGAATAAGAATCAAAATAGTTGTTGGAGAAATTAGGAGTGCAGGTGGTAAAATAGAAGACTCCACTGTGGTAAGCAAAGTCCTGAGATCCCTATTGCCGGTCTATGCAATAAGGGTTGCTACTATTCAGGAGCTGAGATCAATAGACAAGACTAAGGTATCCTTGGACTCCATCATAGCAAAGTTGACAGCCTATGAGCTAAATAGTTTTGATGGCAGTGTTCAAAAGACTGAATCAACTTTTAGAGCTTCTATTGTACCATCTAGGAAAGGAAAAGAAGCAAGCACTAGTGGTGAACCAAGATAGAGTAGAGTAATGGATGATGAGGAGTTTATGATGGAATTTGAAGCTCTACTTGCTAGGAAGCTTCCTAAAGGAATTGGTAAATACAAAGGTAAGCTACCTTTGAAATGCTTTTCTTGTAATTGGATAGGACATATTGCTATAAATTGTCGTAATGGCGATATCAAGGACAAACTGGAAAGGTTCAGGAAATTCAAAGGAGGAAACCGAAGAAACTATTTTGTGGCAGTTGATGAAGGTGTCACAGAAGAAGAATTAGAGGATGAAGAAAATGAAGATATTGTGTTTGTTGCTGTCAAAGAAGATGTGTCAGAAAAGAAGGCTCTTGTCTCCCAGTTTGATAATTCCAATGAGTGGATCATTGACAGTGGTTGTTCTCACCATATGGTTGGTGATCGGAGCAAGTTTCTATCCTTGGAGGAATATGATGGTGGTGTGGTTCGCTTTGGCAATGATGCACCATGCATGGTCAAAGGTAGAGGGTCCATCTCTCTGAATGGAAAGAGAAGTGCTAACAATGTGTACTGGGTTGATGGTCTCAGACACAACCTTCTGAGTGTTGCCCAGCTGAATGACAGTGGCCTCACTCTAGAATTCAAGAATGGAGTTTGCAGAATCAAAGGAAAAGATGGTGAATTGGTGGCCACCGGCATGCAGACCAAAGGTAACCTATTTCATCTGAATGCAAATATAAGTACATGTCTTATGGCTAAGTTTGATGATAGTTGGATATGGCATAGGAAACTCTACCATGTAAACTTTGATAACATTGTGAAGGCTAGTAAGATCAAGGCAGATAGAGGGTTGCCAGTGCTAAGCAAACCAGATAATACCTTGTGCAGAGAGTGTCAATTGGAGAAAATGTCTTCCTCAACCTTTAAAGGTAAATCTTTCACTGCTGACAACTTGCTTGATCTTGTGCATACTAATTTGTGTGGTCCTATGAAAACTAGAAGTGTGCAGGGTGATAGGTACTTCATGATTCTCACTCATGACTGCTCAAGAATGATGTGGGTCACATTCTTGAAAGATAAGTCTGAAGCCTTTGTGAAGTTCAAAGCTTTTAGAGCATTAGTGGAGAAGGAAAGTGGTAAAAGGATCAAGTGTCTCAGAACTGATCAAGGAGGGGAATACACTTCCGGTGAATTCAATAAGTATTGTGAAGAATTTGGCATCAAGAGGGAACTGTCTGCCCTCTGGACTCCACAGCAGAATGGCCTAGCAGAGAGGAATAACCAGACTGTGGTTGAAGTAGCTAGAACCATGTTGATTCAAGGAAAGGTAGCTCACACCTTTTGGAAAGAAGCGGTGAGCACTACAGTCTACACAATGAACCGGGTACTCATCAAGAAAGGTAAGGATAAAACTCTTTATGAGTACTAGACTGGTAAGACACCTGTGGTTAGCTACTTTAGAGTGTTTGGTAGCAAATGTTACATCAAGAGGAGTGAACACCAGAGCAAATTTGATGCAAAATGTGATGAGGGAATATTCCTAGGATATTCCACCAAGAGTAAAGCTCTCAAGTGTTTCAACAATAGGACTCAGAGAATTATGGAAAGTATCAATGTGAGAGTTGATGAAACCTCTGAGAAACCAGAGGAAACTGGTAGTGAGAAAGTTGTAAATGAGCCGGTTGCAACCTTTTGGGAACCGGTTGTCAGTCACCAAGTACCAGTAACAGTGTTCCTGAACCAGTGAATGTTGATACTGATGAAGATGAGGATGAAGAGGAAAAGAAAGAAGAACCAGTCAAGACTATTCCTCGGTATGTCAGGCTGAATCATGATCCTAAGCAGATCATAAGAGATAAGGATGCAGGAATCCTTACAAGCAGAAATATCAGAGAAAACTCATGTATGATCTCTGAATTTGAGCCTAAATCATTCAAAGCGGCTCATAAAGATGAAGACTGGATCAAGGAAATGGAAGAGGAACTTGACTAGATAGAGAAAAATAGTACATGGTCCTTGGTACCCAGATCGGAGCATAAAAATGTCATTGGCACCAAATGGGTGTTCAGAAACAAGCTGAATGAGGATGGCACAGTGATTAGGAACAAAGCCAGATTGGTGTACAAAGGATATACTCAAGAAGAAGGAGAAGACTATGGAGAAACCTTTGCTCCTGTAGCCAGATTGGAAGGAGTTTGTATGCTTCTTGCATATGCAGTTTTTAAAGGCTTCAAAGTATATCAAATGGATGTAAAATCAACATTCCTACTTGAAGAGGAGGTGTATATTGAGCAACCAGATGGGTTTGCCCTATCTGAAGAAAGTGACATGGTATGTAGGCTACATAAAGCCTTATATGGTCTAAAGCAAGCACCTAGGGCATGGTATGAGTGCCTTCATTCCCATCTTGTGAAGATTGGATTTGAGAGAACAAGTGAAGATAGTAAAATCTACTTGAAGTTTGAAGGAGATCAAATCTTGATCTGTGAGGTATTTGTTGATGATATTATCTTTGGTCAAGATGACAAGATGAGTCATGAGTTTGTTGATGAGATGAAGGAAGAGTTTGAGATCTCACTCATAGGGGAGATTAAGTTCTTCATTGGACTACAAATCCAACAGATGAAGGATGGAATCTTTATCACTCAAACCAAGTATGTCAAAGAGGTGTTGAAGACCTTTGGCATATAAGATAGCAAACTGGTTGGTGCACTGATGGTGACCGGTTGCAAACTATCCAAAGAGGATGACTCAACATTGGTTGATGAGAAGGAATACCAATCAATGATTGGTAAATTGCATTATGTAGTGCATAGCAGACTGAATATTTCACTTGTAGTTGGCATTACTGCAAGGTTCCAGAAAAGTCCAAGAGAATCCCACTTGGTTGCAGTCAAGCGGATTCTTAGGTATCTGAAGGGAACTATTGACTATGGATTGTGGTATCCATATAGCAAGGACTTCAACTTGAAAGTGTTCATAGATGTTGATTGGGCTGGTAATGTAGATGACCAGAAGAGCACAACCGGTGGTGCATTCTTCCTTGGTGGTAGACTAGTCTCATGGATGAGTAAAAAGAAAAGTTGTATCTCTCAGTCTACAGCAAAAGCGGAGTATGTTGCATCTTTCATGAACTGCACTTAGACAATTTGGATGAAGCATGTACTGAAAGGCTTCAAAATCCTTGTACCTGAACCGGTAAGTATATTTTGTGATAACACAAGTGCTATCAATATTTCAAAGAATCTAGTTTTACATTCTAGAACCAAGCACTTTGAGCTTAAGTATCATTTCTTAAGGGAAAAGGTTCAAAACAAAGAGATTGCATTGGAGCATGTGTCTAGTAAGGAGCAGTTAATAGACATATTCACCAAGCCTCTTCCAAAGACTACATTTACACACTTAAGAGGTGAATTAGGGGTACTGCCCCTTCAAGAGGTGAACTAAAGGTATATTCTCCACATCAGTCATGTATTGTATAGTCAACTTCAGGATTGATGTGTTGAAGGATGCTACTCCTCAGAGGGAGCAACATAATGGAACCGAGAAGCTTGTGCCTCCACTTTGTCATTGTTGTCAAAGGGGGAGAAGATGTCAAGTGGAGATATGAAGCAGAGAGATATCTTTGTATATTGCCATCAATGCCAAAGGGGGAGATTGTTGGCATTATGTGAACCGGTATATGGACATAATGACATTGGATGTTGTCATTGATGTCAATATTTTAAAGAGGTATGAACCGGCATATGTGAGAACCGGTATAACACTGTGAATTGGCATTTGTGCCAAAGTGAACCAGTGTGCTTGTTCAAGATGAACCGGCATATGGTTATGGGAACCAGCACATGGAAGCGTTGTATGACTACCAGTTGGTAGTCTCAACTTCAGGGTTTCTGGTTGAAGTGCTTCAAGCCTATATGGCTCAACTGGTGACATTGTGTGATGAGTTAGCATTGTAATGAAGAACAGATCATGTTGCCACGTCATCCTTATGCACGTGAAGGATCTTGCATAAAGGAGATTGTTCCTATCTACCTCGGGAATGTGTGAAGTCTATAAACGGTGATAATGTGTGATGGGTTATCAGCCACCATGAAATTGGTGGAAAACAAATGATGGAGAATGTCTTGGGATTGGATCAAGACTTTTGCATTCAATACAGTATGATCAATGGTCATGATTGAACTGTTTTAATTCCTTAACCTAACAGGTCGAGGGTTTAGGGTTTATGCTATTGACCTATCTGTTGTCCTATAAGTTTGATGTTGTGACTCTTTCAGAGGTTGTTGACAAAAAGCTATGTGTGAGTATGCAAGAGAAGGGATACGAGATCCTTGCCAGACCAAAGGAGAGAAGTGATACTTGTAGAGTATAAGTGCAGAAGGTGAAGAGGAGCTTAAGTGGATCTGCATTGGCATTGAGTGTTGTTACCAGATCATTGTAATACCTGTTGATCTCTAACCACCTCAACAGTTGGAAAATCCCCTAACAAGGTAGCCTTAACCAGCTTGTTGTAAATCCCTTAACAGGGTAACTCAAAGTTATTGAGATCTAGAAATGTAGAGAGCTTTGGAAATCCTTTAGCTATTGTGTACTTGAAATCCTCTAACAAGGTACCCTTAACAAGGTTTAACCCTTAACCAGGTATTGTAGCCATCCCTTAACCGGGTGATCTCTAACAGGATCGGTTCCTAGCAGAACCTTTTGTAATGTCTTTAACTGGACAAGGCTTCTAATAGAGTGGACTTCCAAAGAGTTCAACAACAAGCTTGTGGGTATTCATCCCCACCGAGGTTTTTCTCAGTTGGGTTTCCACGTGAAAAATATGTGTGTCATATGTGATGCTTTTATCTTGTGATGCTTTGTTATTGCCTGATAAGCATATGATGGTTATGTGTTTTATGCCTGTCAATAAAACATGTTGAACTAGCTATTGTGAAGATATGATGATAGATTACCTTTTCATGCATAAGGGTGAAATGGTAGTGTATTTTTGAGTTGAGTGGAAAACTCAGTGAGTAACTGGTTTAAAAATTGTTTTAGTTGTTCTAAGTTTTACCGGTTGCACTCTGTTTCAAACCGGTGTCACTGTTTGCCAATCATTTGGAGGGAGTGTTGCTGAACCGGTTTAGGTCTGTATTTTGTCTGTATTAATTCACACCCCCCTCTCAGTTTAGTTTGGTACTATTTGTTCATCATTGAGTTATCAGTTTTTGTCTGCATTCCCTTTCTGGAATCCTTTCTCCTTCAAGTATTTGTCTAACTAGGAATACCATGCTCTGGGAGCCTGCTTCAAACCATACAGGGCTTTCTTCAACTGAATTACAAAACTCTCATCTTCATGCAACAAGTACCCTTCTAGCTGTTCCATATACACCTCTTCTTCAAGATTACCATTAAGAAAATAAGATTCTACATCCATTTGATATACTTTATATCCTTTATAAGGTGAGAAGGCTAAAAACATTCTTATTTCCTCTAACCTAGCAACCGGTGTAAAGGTTTCTTCAACATAAATACCTTCCACTTGAGCATACCCTTTGTAAACTAACCTTTCTTTATGCCAGACTATCTTACCTTCTTCATTCATCTTGTTCCGGTAGACCCATTTGGTACCTATGACATTCTTGTCTACTGGTCTAGGAACAAGTTCCCAAATCTGATTTTTCTCAATTTGTCTCAATTCTTCATCCATGGCATCTACCCACTTCTCACTTTTGCTAGCATCATCAAAAATTTTGGGCTCTACTTCATTCATGAGATATAAATTTACCTATTCACCTTCCCTAGCCAATGTCCTCTGGTCTGCACACCTTCATTCCTATCTCCTATGATATGTTCTTTTGGATGATTATTCTGCACATACCGATTGGGGATCTTGTTTGGTGTATCTTCTACCAGTCCATTGTCAAATTGTTCTTCATTTTCAACATTTGAATCATCAATGTAAGGTGTCAGTGTAGATTTTCCTCTATGTGAGTCTTCATCTATTCTCACATTTACACTATCAACCACTCTTCTCAATCTCGTGTTATAGCATTTGTAGGCTTTACTATTGGTTGAGTATCCCAAGAAGATTCCTTCATCACTTTGGGAATCAAAACTTCCTAATCCATCAGCATCTCTCTTGATGAAGCACTTACTTCCAGACACTCTAAAGTGCTTGAGTGATGGTTTCCTTTCATTCCATAATTCATAAGGAGTCATTCTACTATTCACTCTTAACTGTACCCAGTTTAATGTGTAGACTGTAGTATGAACTACTTCCTTCTAGTATATATCTAATATGTTGGCCTCACTCAACATAGTCCTAGCCATATCCTTCATTGTTCTATTTTTTCCTCTCTACCACCCCATTTTGCTAAGGTGTCCTTGCAGTTGAATACTGTCTTTAGATTCCATGTTTCTCATAACAGTCAACAAACTCATTGGAAGAAAATTCTCCACCGAGGTCTGATCTTAAGCATTTTACCCAATATCTACTTTCATTTTCTACCATCTTCCTGAAAATCTTGAATCTCTCAAACGCTTGTGACTTATCATGTAGAAAGGTTACCCAAGTTATTCTTGAATAATCATCTATGAACAACATGAAATACCTTTCTTCGGCCAATGCTCTTGTCCTTGTTGGCCCACATAAGTCTATATGTATCAACTCCAAAGGTCTTGAGGTGTTATATTCTTTTGTTTTAAAGTTGACCCTTGCTTCCTTATCTCTGACACATTCATCACAGAATATGCTTTCTGGTTTTATGATCTGAGGTATGTTTGTCACATATCGGTTCTTGCTTATCTTAACCAAATTTTCAAAATTCACATGGACTAGTCTCCTGTGCCACAACCAAATTTCATCAACCTCTCCCATCATGCATTGGGACTCATAGCATTCCTTTAGATTATAGACATTAACCTCTGTCCTCTTTCCTTCTACTACCACCTGACCGATACTCTTCTTTCTTATTTGACAACTGGTAGAGTCAAATGACAACTTGTACCCTTTGTCACACATCTGACTTACACTCTGGAGGTTATGCTTCAAACCTTCCACATAGTACACATCATGAGCCTTGATCTTTCCATCAATATTCAGTGTGCTCTATCCTTTTATCTTGATAGAGGAGCTGTCACCAAAACAGACTGAACCACCGTTCTAGTCATCAAGCTTGATGAACTTTTTCTTATCTCTAGTCATGTGATTTGAGAAACCCCTATCAACTACCCATAAATTCCTCCTATCAACATGTAGAGCAGTCTGCACAATCAGGCTAGACTCTATCTTGTTTTTCTCCTTCTCTACCCAAACCAGTTTTTGTTCTTTCTTTCCCTCTTCTATTACTTTGTGTTCTAGTTTTGTTTCTAACATCTCATCTGGTACTATTTTCTTTTTCTTGTTGGTTCTCAGCTTACAAGACCTTGCTATGTGACCAAAATTTTGACACTTATAACATTTCACATTAGCACTGTAAGACATACTCAATGTATTCTTGTAGGACATTTGCATATTGCTCCTACATTCATAACTCTTGTGACCAAACTTACTGCAATTATAACATGTGACATTTGTACTTTGTAGTGCAACAAATGAGTTTCTACTCTCAAAACTAGGGTTTACATTCATTTTCCTACAATCTGCCATTCTATGACCGAACTTATTACACTAGTGATAATAACCATGAAAATTTGGAACATACCGGTTAGGTTGTCTTGAACTTGTAAATGACTATCTCATTGGGGGTATTCCTTTCATGTTGCTAACTCTTGTGAATCCTTCATGATCAATGTATACACCTAAAAATGGTCTGAAGATAGTTAATTAAATACGCAGTTATTTGATTAATTCACCTTCCCAATTAATTGAATTCACAAGCAATTTAATTAATTTCTCTATTCATCTACTAGTAAATAAATTTAAATGATTTATTTATATAGTTCATCTCACATCCCCCTTTGATTAATTATTTCTCAATTAATTAATGTCTCCCCATACTAATCAATTCTTCTAATCCCTAATTAAGATTAACAAACTCAAGTTTGTTGAGATTAATTACCATTTTTCTATTATTTGAATTTCTAAATTCAAATGAGCACATGGCTCCTAACTTTAACCACCCAACCTAACCATCCCCTAACTTAACCCATTCAATCTAATCTTGGGTCTAACTAAACCTATCCTATCTTGCACATTCTAACCTCCTTATCCTAACCTCTCATGGTGTGGATATTCTCTCCTTGAGACACATGGCACTTTTGCCACATGTCTCCTCCCAAGGACACTTGCCCTCTCATGAGCAAGGCTCCTTGACACTTGTCACCACAAATATGACAAGTGTCCCTTCCTCCAACCTCTTCTCCAACTTCCTCAATCTTGGCCCTTGATATCTTCAGATCAAATCTGGACCGTCGATTCCTGCCACCTCAGCTTTGGCCTTGGAATTCCTATAAATACCCCTCATTTTGGAGCAATATGGATCCCATCTCATATCAATTTAGGCATCATTACTATAGGCAATTTGCATTTCGATTATCTAGCAATTAGATTTGGAATTGATCATAGCATGTTAATCTAGTATCTTACATCACGCATTTCATATCATCTCCATAGTCAATCATGATCAAATAGCTACTCAACTCTTGAGTTGCCACTTTGGAGGTCATTGCTCCACTGAGAGCCCATCAATCCAACACCTTCAAGGTCCTCAAGAACAGAGGAAAATGGGACATTTCAAGGAAGGCTTATGGTTTGCATCTTTGATTTAGTTTTTCAATTATGTTTTTATTGTCTCATTATATGTGTATGCCTCTTATACTAACCACATTTTTAGCATCACATTAATTGGTGCCCACCGTGGGGCCTAGCCCCTTTGATCTTTAACAAGTTTGCTTGTAGGAAATTTCATTGATAGGTTGATTATCTCTTTCGGAGTGCAGATTAGCTCTCTTGGGCTCCTAAATTGCGTTATCGGCCTCTTTTGTGGTGTTCCAGAACCTCAAATGACATTTATGGGAGATTCCTCAACTCTATTTTTAAGTTTTTCTATACTTTAGCGCTTTCAGTCTGTACTTTAGCATTTTTGGTATGTATGGTGGCATTTTTGGCAAATTTATCAGCATTTTCAGTCTATTTAACAACGTTTTTGGTTTGTAGAACAATGTTTCTGGTGTGGAGAGAAGCGTTCTTGGCACATATGATGGCATTCTTGGTCAATTTGATGGCGTTTTCAATTTTTTATTAATTTTGCAAATATTGTATGTTGCATTCCTCATTTCTGCTTCTAGACTATCATTTTTCCAAACCTAATTGGCAGATTGTTGGTTTTGCAGGTACTTATTTTGTTGTGAAAGACCGGAGTCATAAACTATTTCACCACCAAAGAATGCAATATAAACTACTAACTTTGTTTGCAGCTACGGGATTTTGCACTTATATTTGTTAAATTAGGCACATAGACTAATTACAATGGAAATGAACAAACATGTCTTACGTGTCTTGATGATAGGCGAGTATGCTCTCACCTTTCTTAGGTGATCAGAAAGCTAGACTCATCCTTTGCTTTCAATTGCATATCTTTAGAGGGGCTGTCACAGTGGGAAAAAGTAATCACCTTGTGAGAATGACCCAAGTGAGTATAGCTAGACCTGAGCATTCCAACTCACTATAATAAATAGGTCTCTGATGATTAAAGTCTCAGAGAATGGGATTATTTGAGTTTTTTCTTTGAGATCTCTCATATCAGGCATTTTGTAGGGCATCGTGGTCTCAATCATGTTTACGTGACTACAACTTGTTTCGGTACCTTGTTAGGCTATAGGCCTCAATCATGCTTGCGTGACTTCAAGGGGTAATTTCAAACAGAATTCCTGACTAAGAACTTTAAAAATAGAAGCGACCTGATTCACCTTCGAAAGGGTGATAATCTTTGTGCAAGAGAGATAGTAACTCTCCCAAGACACTTTCCATATCATGCCCCCATTAACGTTTGGAGTTGGATAATATGGCATTGAGAATCCATTGTGTGAGACTCAGCGGTCGTATTCTAATTAGCTATTGGGTGTGTATCTAATTCAGCAAGCAAAGGTTTTCACTCTTAGCCAATCTCCTTAGGATAGACTAATTGATGTGTTTTTAACAATTAAAAACCTTTTGAAACAAAAATATAATGTGATTTCTGTGTTTGTAAGTCAAGTCAAGATATCATCTATTAAAATACAACAAACATTGAAAACTCAAACTTCAAACTATCAAATTCACAAGTTTTGCAGCAGATTAGCTCTTTCAATCCAAACACTCGCACCTACAGTCCAAACCGTCGCATCTACAGTCCAAATAGTTGCATTAACAGTCCAAACACTAGCGTTTTCAGTCCAAAAGGTCGCATTAAGAATCCAAACACTAGTGTTTTTAGTCCAAACAATTGCTCTTTTAGTCCAAAAATTAGCATTTACAGTTCAAACATTATCTCTTTCAATCCAAATGGTCGCACCTTCTGTCCAAACAATCACATTTTCAATCCAAAGGTCAGCTCTCTTGGTGTTAATGTCAAATTTCTCATATTTCAACATTAACTCTCAAAGGTTGAGCATATTACAAAGTTGGGTCAAAATTGTAATCTCCTAAGTTCAAACACTCAATTTGCTAAACCTACATATCATTATTTGAACTTTAGAGTCACTGTATAGCAGAACAAAGTTCTTGGTTTGTCAGTCAGCGTTTTTGGTCTGTATGTCAGCGTTTTTGGTCAGTATAGTAGCATTTTTGGTAAGTCTGTCAGAGTTTCTGGTCCAAACAACAGCGTTTCTGGTCTAAACAACAGCGTTTCTGGTCTAAACAACAGAGTTCCCGGTCTAAACAATAGAGTTCCTAGTCTAAACAGTAGCGTTTCTGGTCTAAATAGTAGAGTTCTTGGTCATTTTGTCAACATTTCTGGTAAAATACATCAAAATCAGAAAACAAAAACAACCCATTTCTCAAACAGTCAAACATAGAGAGTAGGTCATCTTGTTGGGTCATTTAATCAAGTTATCTTCTATCAAAAATAGATTCAAGAACAAGACACACAAAAAGTCTCAAGTATTCACCTCAAACAAGTTAAGGATCAAACACCTTAAAGTGCAACAACACATTGTCTTTGATAAACTGATTGTTCAAACATAGTTTCTCATCAGGACCTATCATCCTTTAATCACGAAACTACAATGCTTGATCAGAATAACCTCATTCTTTATCATAGGATATATCATTCCTATTTGAACTTGGTCATATCAAAAATCACAAAATTTGCACTCCAAAAACTAAGATCGAAAAACTTGTAAACAAGAAAATACTTGAAAAGATCATTTTGTGTCTATACATCTACAACTTTCACCTCAACAATTGATCACTTATAACGACACATTACTCAATATTTAAACCCCGAAAAACATTCAAAGCACGTGTATGCCCGTTCTAACCAGGGCTCAGAGACGGAAAATTGCGGAAACAAAAATAGAAATGTTTGAGATAACTAAACACTATAGAACCATGGAACACGAAGATGAAATACAAGTTGAAGATGAAATACAAGTTGAAGAGGAAATAACAGAACAAAATATCAGAGACATCAAGAAAGATCCTCAATTCGACAAATTTATGAAGAAATTATTGGAGGGAGAAAAAGAAAAATATTTCCTAATGTTAGCCAAATCTGGTGCTACACTCCCCCAAGATTTTGATGTAAACAAATTGAAACAAAAGAAAAGTGGTCCTCCTCCTAATGATGAACAATATGAGGACATCTTTGGTCTCAAAATTAATAACACGTCAATTCCTAGCAACACCAGAAACAATGAGGAAACTTACATTCCCACAAGGGAGGAAGTAGAAATTCTAAATAACACTCAATCCAACGAAGATACAAGAAGGGATAGAGATTATACAAAAAGAGATCAATATATTCCTAGAATGCAAAATCATGGTCATACAAGAACAAATCATGTTGATAATCCTATCATGGCTCTCACACAACAACTACAAACATTGCAAACACAAATCCAAGATATGCAAAGAGGAAATGTTAGACGATACTCGCTTCAAGAAATATGTCCTTATCCATTTGATAGAAACCTCAACATGATACCTTTTCCTATAGGTTTCAAGACTTCGAGGTATGAAAAATATGACGGAAGCACTGACCCTCAAGATCACATAAGAGATTTTTGCACAATGAGCATGGAGTTTGCACATGAAGATACATACTTAATGAGACTATTTCCAAAAAGCTTAACTGGATTAGCCATGGAATGGTTCTCAAAACTTCCACCAGGAATCAGATCATTTTTAGAGTTGGTGGATAAGTTTGTATCCCAATATGCTTATAACATCCAACATGAAATAACAATGCTAGACTTGTGTAACACAAAACAAAAAAGCAGAGAACCCTTCATGACATTCTTACAATGATGGAGGCGGTTAGCTTCGAGGTATCCTCGTACAGTGCCGAAGTATGAAAAAATGGACATTTTTATAGATAACTTAAATGATCAAATGAGTTATTACTTAAAAATGCAAGGAAATCAAAGTTTTACAAAAATGATTGATAATGGAATCAGAATGGAAGAAGCCATGATAAAGAAAGGTGAGTTGAAAATATTCAAAGAAGGAGTTCACCCTCCTAACAACACTAACAACAATAATCACAATGATAAACCAAAATTTTGGAATAGAAATCGTAATGTCGTCAATGACGGGATAGTGGATAACAACAATGTAAAACCAAAGAAACCGGTTTTCAACTTATCCAATCACTCAGGAACAACTCAACAAAACAACAATCACCAAAAAGCAACTATCAAAAATTTCTTTCGAAGATAATTTACAAACATTGGTGAACCCCTTGGGTCCACATTAAAAACACTCATCACAAACAAATTGATTACGTTACCAGAAGAAAGAAACTTTGAACCCAAGGTAAAACCTGCTTGGTGGAATGACAACCATTATTGTGATTTCCATCAAAACAAAGGACACCAAACAGATGCTTGTCAACGATTAAAACATGTCATCCATATATTTGATTGATAATGGAATAATAACTGTGGATGGACATACAACAAATGAATCTCACACAGTTTTCAAAACTCCACTTCCTAATTATGAGAAGGGTGAATCATCAATAGGGCAGAACGGTAAAGGTAAAGCAAAGGTAAACTATGCTCATGCATATGACAATGTGGTAAATGTAATCGTGGTTAAAGAGCAACAACATCACGAACCTGCTCATGTTATCACACAAAGTAAAGCCAAAGTGGTTTTGCCAGGTCCTACAACAAACACGTCATCCACTACCAAACAATACAATCTAGTGGATCAATTACAGAAAACACCCGCACAAATATCCATCTTAGAACTTTTAAAACTGTCACCTGCACACAAAGAAATTCTTGAACGAGCATTAGTAGATACCACAATGTCCAAAGATCTTGATATAGATCAATTCCAAACCATGGTGGGACACCTCACAACTCCTCACTACTTATCATTTACCGAAGAAGATGACATGTCCTTGCAATACCCCCACAATGCTCCTTTGCATATTGAAGTCCTCGTTCACAAAACACGAGTTAAACATGTTCTAATAGATGGTGGAGCTGGCCTAAATATTTATTCATTGAGTCTTGTTTGTGCCTTAGGATATTCAAAAGATACAATTGATCCCCGCAAAAAGATCACCATAAAAGCCTATGATGAAGAAGAACGTTCCTCCAAGGGAATTGTGATACTACCCATCAGAGTGGGACCTTTACAGAAAAACACAGCATGCCAAGTTTTGGACTTGGACTTATCATATAATATACTCCTGGGGAGACCATGGATACATGACTTGCAGGCTGTCCCATCAACCTATCATCAATGTGTCCCATCAACCTATCATCAATGTGTCAAATTTCCCTATGATGGACAAGAAATCACAATATCTGCAGATTCAAATCCATTCCAGTATTGCGGCAATCTAAAAATGGCTCAAGAAGTCATTGTTCCTCATAACAGGGAGGCGTCATCTTCGAACACACAATCCAAAGAACAATCCTTTGCCTCTATTTTATCAAGTATGGAAAAACAAATGCAGTTAAGAGATCTAGGAAATGGAGAATACTCAATATCACAATTACCACTCTCTCCTAAATCCTTTGGAAAACCATTAAACTCTAAACAACAACCAATTGTGAAACATCTTCCAATATTTGATGGAACATTCATTAGTGCTGGAACCTTGTCAGAGGAGACAAAAGACAAAGATGTGCTACAATGGCTATACAAAGATGAATAAATTCAACAAAAGGTCAACAATGTCAGAATACCTATAGAAAAATATGGAAAAGGATTCAACATTCTTCAAAAGATGGGATACACTAGAACAGGCCCTATAGGAAAAAGAAAAGAAGGTATCTCAAAACCTATCCAACCTCATAATCAACAAGCTACAGACAAAGCAGGCTTAGGGTATGGACAAGTTACTCTACCAGAAGACACATTTTCTAACCAACAAAAAGAAGAATATGAAAACAGACAAGAACAACTTGCAATTGAAAAGGAAGAAGCATCTGCAAAGCAATGAGCACAACCAAACATGAAATGGAAAAAGAAACAATCCTCAAATCAACAAGAGAAACAAACCAATAATACCTCCCAAGCAGCATTAACTCTCAATCAAAACAAGCATGAACTTAGTACTAATCAAGGAGAACTGATAGTAAAGTTGACAGAACTCAATCTCAGTCCAGGAGAAGTTGAATATGAAAGAAGGAAAGATATAGCAAGACAAACATAAGAAACACATCAAAAGCTATATTAACTAATTTGTAGATTGCAAGCTGCAAGTGAGAAAAATTCTGACGAATGGGAATGGGATTCCTATCATTCTAAAGAATCAGCTGAAGAAAATTGCTTTAAAGAAGATGTAGGAGTCGATGTAGTTCACACATATGCAGGGCAAACGTTAGGAACTAGTTCACTTGAATTAGAATCACCTTCGGCTGACTTGGACCTAATTGAGGATGATCAAGAAATTCTTGGGCGAGGTCATTCTAATGAGGGTACCGTTCTAGACATTGACATACATATCAAAAACTTTGATAACTCAATCATGACCCTAAATACTCTTGAAACATCTCAACCAAATGATCCTTTACCTCTACTCCACCCCAAACTTATTGAATGGGAAATGAAGGACATACTACCATTGATACCTTTCCAAATGACTATGCCATATCTATATATCTTAATGCAATTGAACTTGCAACAACTTCCTCCAGGAATTTCAGCAATGCATCTTCCAATCAAGTGGGTGCCAAATCTCCTAGTTGCAAAAGTGAAAATAAAGAAAACAATATCAGGTCTAATGTTGAAAACCATTTCTTGGCAACATTACATCAGGAAAAAGTAAAAAGAAAGGACGCATCTAATGGTGAAAACCTCCTCAAGGCACCGGAAGATGGGAGATTTGACACTTTACCTGAGTAGTATCAAGAAAGGTCATCAATTTTGATCGAACCAATAGAAGCAGTTAATATTGGGACAATAGAACAACCAAAGATCCTACATCCAACAACTTCTCTATCAGAAAAAGAAATGAAAGAATATATGGAATTCTTTACACGACGGCAAATCAATTTTGCTTGGTCATATATAGACATGCCAGGGTTGGATCCAGAGCTTATTATGCATCACTTGAATGTCAATCTAGGAGCCAAACCAGTCAAACAAAAATTAAGAAAGATGCATCCACATATTGCTCTCTTGGTTAAAGCAGAACTAAAAAAATTACTAGATGTAGGATTCATCAGACCTATAGCATATCCTCAATGGGTATCAAACATTGTTCCTATTTCAAAGCCAGACAAAAGTATCAGAGTATGCACAAACTTCAGAGATCTTAATAATGCATGTCCAAAGGATGACTTTCCTTTACTAACATTGACATCATTGTAGATTTAATAGCTGGACACTCCATGTTTTCTCTAATGGATGGTTTCTTCAGATACAATCAGATTAAAATAGCACCTAAAGATCAAGAAAAGACATCTTTCACATGTCCGTGGGGTACTTTCTACTGGAACGTCATGCCTTTTGGATTAAAGAACGTAGGTGCCACATATTAGAGAGCTATGACAACAATATTCCATGACATGATGCATACATTCATGGAAGACTATGTGGATGACATCTTGGCAAAATCATACAACAGAGAAGAAAATATCAAAATACTGGAAAATATCTTTGATCAGTTAGAACAATACAAGCTACAGCTAAATCCTAAGAAATGTGCCTTTGGTGTCACTTCACGAAGGCTATTGGGATACATTGTTTCAGCTAGAGGTATCGAAGTAGATCCAACTAAGGTCAAAGAAATCATGGAAATGGCATCTCCCAAGAATATAAGTCAACTCAGATCACTACAAGGAAGACTGCAGTCAATCAGAAGATTTGTGGCTCAATTAGCATATAAATGTCAACCATTCACCCATCTATTACATAAAAATGTTCATTTCAAATGGGACCATCAATGTGACGATGCATTCAACAAGATCAAGGCATAGCTCATGCAACCACTCATTCTAATGTCACCAATTCTAGACAAGTCATTATTGCTCTATGTATTGACCACTGAAGTATCCTTAGGAGTTTTGCTTGCACAACAGGATAATGAAGGAAAAGAGCGAGCCATCTACTACATCGGCAGAACACTAGTGGGATATGAACTCAACTATTCCCCAACAGAAAAAGTATGCTTGGCAGTAGTTTTTGCTTCTCAAAAATTAAGACACTATCTACTGTCTCACTCAATCAAGTTGATAGCTAAAATTGATCCATTGAAATATTTTCTCAGCAAGGCAACATTGATAGGATGACTAGCAAAATGGATCATGATCCTAAGTGAGTTTGATATTGAGTATGTAGATAGAAAAGCTATCAAGGGACAAGTCATCGCAGACCAACTAGCAGAGGCACCACTTCAAGATGATCATCCTCTGCAGATTGAGTTTCCTGACGCTGATATCCTAACAATCACAACAAAAGCATGGCAACTATACTTTGATGGTTCATATACGCAGCACGGATCAGGAGCCGGAATTTTATTTATCACACCACAAGGTCATACCATCTTGAAAGCATACAAATTAAGCTTTCCATGCACCAACAACACTATAGAGTATGAAGCTTTGGTTACAGGAATCAAAATGGCTGTAGAATGGAACATTACACAACTTCAGGTCTTTGGAGACTCTAAGCTCGTCATCAATCAAATCAATGATGACTATCAAACAAAAGATGACAAACTCATGCCTTACAAAAAGATGGTGGATGACTTCAAGAAATATTTTGTTGAAATCATTTTTGAACAAATTCCAAGAAATGATACCAAAGCAGCAGATGCCATGGCAACACTTGCTTCTCTATTACAAACATAGGAAAATAAAGAGCATTATGAATTCCTGGTTGAAGAGTTGTTTTACCCATCTCATAATTGTCCTGATTCCCAAACCATTTGTCAACTTATAGGACATGATTCCTCCCGCTATGGAAAAACTTACGCATACCTAAAAGATAACATCTTACCTCCTGACTTATCAAAAAATCAAAAGAGAAACTTTATTCGCCAATCCTCCCATTATACTCTTGTCGCAGATACCCTATTTAAACAAGGTCTAGATGGTACTCTTTTAAGATGTCTTGAACAAGAAGAATCTGAGAAGGCCTTAAAGGAAGTCCATAATGACATTTGTGGCACTCATTTAAGTGGTCTTACCCTTTCGAAAAAACTCATATGCTTGGGCTATTATTGGCTGACTATGGAATGAGAGTCTTTTCAGATAGCTAGAACATGCAAACAATGTCAGATCCATGGGAATTTGATCCATGCACCAGCACAAGAACTTCATGCTTTGGCAACATCTTGGCCTTTTTGTCAATGGGGTCTTGATCTAGTAGGAAAAATAAATCCTTCTTCATCAAATGGTCACAAATTCATCCTTGTAGCTACATAATATTTTACAAAATGGATTGAGGCAGTACCTCTCACAAATATCACAGGAAAATAAATTGCTGCATTCATCTTGAATTACATCATCTGTCGCTATGGAATACAAATGACCATTATCACTGATAATGGGCGACCATTCAAGAATCAAGATGTACAAGAGCTATGTGAGAAGTTTAAGATCCAACACAGATTCTCCACACCCTATTATCCACAAGGGAATGGGCAGGCAGAAGCATCTAACAAAACTATTCTGAAAATCCTCAAAAAGATAGTGAACGATGTTGGGAAAGATTGGCATATTCAACTAAACCCTGCTCTCTGGGGCTACCGCACCAGTATTCACACACCAATAGGTGCCACACCTTTCTCTCTTGTATATGGATTAGAAGCCATATTGCCTATCAAAGTAGAGATTCCCTCTCTATGTGTATCACTAAAAGGTCTCATCCCAGATGAAGAACAAAGAGTGTCTAGACTACAAGTGTTAGAACTGATCCAGGAACAAAGACAAAATGCCTTTGACCATTTAAAGGTATATCAGCAAAGAATGTGCCAAAGTTATAATCACAAGGTCAAACCATGGATTTTTCAATTGGGAGAACTAGTACTAAAGGAAAACCCATGAAATCAGTCAGATCGAGAAAAGAAGGGAAAATTTGAACCAAACTGGTTAGGTCCATTTGTGGTCACAACAGTATTTGGGTCAGGGGCATATCAGTTATCAACACAAGATGGAGATCAGCTCGAGGAACCCATCAATAGCATGCATCTAAAGAAGTTTTATGTCTGAAAAATCTAAAAACATTGGAAAAAGCAGAAAAATCCAAAAACATTGGAAAAAGCAGAAAAATCCAAAAACAATGAAAAAGAATCAAATATGAGAAAAAGTGCAATAAAAATAGATGGTGAAAACCTAGCAAATAGGTGCTATCTGTCGGCTAGCTCTACCATCTATTGGTTCGTGCTTTCTTCCACTTGCATTCATTTCCATCAGCACTATTCATATTCATCATAAAGTCTTTTGTACATATGCAGGCATCCCAGGTGATTCCTCGTCATGGTTTGGATCATTGACTATATCATAATAAGGCTTGTTTCTAGGTTGGGGGCAAAATCTTGTACCTAGCTGGGGGCAAAAAGTTTTGATCATTTTGAGCTTAATCAAAGTAGGTAGAACAATAGTTAGATAGCGCTTGTCAAGCGAAAAACTAAAACACATCCAATATTGAACATAAGATCACATTATCAACCATTAACTATCACATATCAATCTAAACATGACAAAACACATATCAATGGATGTTATATCTTGACTCATGATCTTAACACTTTGGCAATAATGGTTCAACAATTTTATTTGGATTTTCAGTATCATGATTTTGAGTAACTCCAGGATGTCTTTGACTAGAGGAACGAGGAAGGAACATGATATTTTTCTTGTCTACTATCTATAAATTAATCATTAATATGTGCAAAGTTGTCTAAGGAAATGATCATCAGAATATCATGGAAGACATTTCGGACTTGCATATAGAAATGGTTAATACTGCATATTTTACGCAAGCAACACTCTGGTTATCTTGGTTCAATCTTACCTCGATGCTTGTGCTAACTTGCAATATCAAAACCTAGGAAAGTAGTGCTCAGGTCATCATGGTTGAATTATACCATTGATGTTTGCACTCACTTCCCACATTTTAAAGGCTCAATGATGAAACAAAAGCAATGACTCCATGATCGGTCCGATCACTATATTGCATTGCATTTTAAGATAGATTTGCATTTCATTCTGCATGGGATCACAATGCTCATCTTTTCCAAGGCCAAAGCTAACATGGTGTTATCTCTCTTATTACGTGATTGAGTACATTGGACAATAACAAAAATAATCAATTCATTCATCCTGCATGATAAGTTAGTTCATCTCATGTAACCATTGCATACCAAGGCATCATTCATATAAAGCATAAACTCATTCATTCATTTAGTAAGATCATTGCATGGCATTCATCAAATCTCAAATCATATAAAATAACACCATTACATTGCATTGCATCCATCTCATATCAACATGCATGAGAAAATCATAAAAAAATATATCATAAACATAGAAAGCATTGCAATCGCACAAACATCACATAGAAATTATAAGCATCACCATACATATTTGCATTTGCATATATCATGTAAATATTGCATCATCATTTATTCATCATATAGAATTCATAAGCATATAGAAATTAAAGCATACATCAAGCATACATCATGAAAGTAACTGCACATCATAATCATATACCAAATAGAATGCATCCATCATCTCATAGGTCATGTAGAACGAATAGGATCAACTGCATATCATATCATCAAAACAAGATCAATGTCCAAGGTACAATGATATCACAAAATATATGAGATACATCATAGGAATCATCAATACCTCATCACAAAAAGGTGTGTACATAAATAGATCAATGTCCCATATCAGTGTGACCACTCGGACGTGGAGCAGAACTCTATCCTGATGCGACTGGTAGAGAAGCACCAGCTAGTACCCCTGTACCTGAGTCCCCACCTGGGGGAGCTATATGAAGTGGCCCTGTCACTCCTTGACTCTTAGTCTAGCTCTGTCCCGATCTCCTACTCATCTGTGAAAATCCTGGAGCCCTCCGCTCAAGAGGAACAACAGTAAAATATAATGTCCTATAATACTTAGCCTCTCGGATCCCCTGGTGCATCATCTTCAGGGCACTCTTCCCTGAAGTAGACCCTCCTGATAACTATACCTGTGTCCCAGCCTGCCGACACCTATCCATAGCTACATCTCTCTCGACTAGGAGAGAAGCCATCCGAGTCTCTAGCTAGGCCATTTGAGAGTCCCTCTCTGCTAGTCAACTCTCTAGCTACTGAACCTGAGCCTATAAGTCTGTAATCTGAGCCTGTTGCTGATGCGATGACATCCTAATGAGGATCCACCGAGGTGCCTCTGCCTGTGGCTGCTCAGTTCGTGATACTGTCATAGGTACCTGCTCAACTGGGGGTCCCTCCTGCTCTGGAACCTGATGCTCCTGATCCCCTGGACCTGATCTCCTGCATCTAACCACTCAGGCCATCCAATTTGTATATACATCCCTAGTAGATCTGGAACTGCTAGCTCCTGGTGTGCCTATCACTACCACTCCCAATGCTCGACCATCTCCCTTATCATCATTTCCCCCATTCCCCCAATCATCATCTCCTCCATCATCATCCCTAGCACCCTGATCTCCTGCATCTCTTCCATATCCATCTCCATCTCCGCTATCATCTCTGTCTCTACCACCCCTCCGTCGTCTAGGAGCTCTGCATTGTGGCCTCTCATCATCCTCATCTAACAATGGCTCTGGCTCATCCGGATATGTGAGCCTCAGAAACCTGTGTGCAATACAATACATGGCATACTCATGTGTCATCCCGCTATCCATCACACCTGGAAGATAATCCCAATCCATAGGCCCCAATGATCGATACTCTACGCAGGCATGGTCATATGAAATAGAAGGCCCCCAAGTAGCCACATCCAATGTCCGACGAGCATAGTGAGCTGTACCCTGTGGTATCCCTTGTATCCTGCCATACTGTCTCAACACCCTCATACAAGGAAATCGCTCGATGACATAAGGTGTCGAGCCAATCAGATATCGCATCATGAATACATATGGCATCTCTGCTGCATCCTTGGGCCAAATCTCGTAGTCCCTGTATGGCCTCCATATCATAGTATCTAGGTCATCCAAAGTTCGTCTCCAGTACTCTAATTTGCCCAGCTTTCGCTGGAAAATGACACCAAGATACCCGTCAGCATAAGGTCTACCTATAGGTCTCTCTCTATCCGCCAATGGTTGTGTGATAGGTAAATGCTCCCAGGCCCATATCTGAAGCAAAGTCACCCCTGTTGATAATGCAGCTGATCCCTGGTATACAACTCGGTGCAAGTCATGATACAAATGTGCTAACATACATGATCCCCATGAAAATTGGGTCCCCTCTATCACCATCTGCTCAAGCAGACGACCCCATCCAACAGATAATCCCTTTGACCTATGATCAGGACAAAGGAAGCCTCCAATGAATCCAACAAGCACAGTCGGTAACTTGGCATACCTTAGCTCTAACATCTCCTGCCACACAATATCATACCCACTGATCTCGTCATCCTCAAACATGCGACAAAGTGCCTATGTCCCACCCTGCTCGCTGAGATCATAATATACTAAATCGCCCATCACAGGGCTCTACAAAATTTGGTAGACATCCTTGGGTGTCACCGTCATCTCTCCAGTCAGCAAGTGAAACGTGTTATGTTCACTATGCCAGTGCTCTGCTAAAGCTGTCAGTAATCCCCGGTTTATCAGAGGTCGGGGCCTGTCAAGAAGGGAAGACATACCACATCTACTAATGTGATCTCGCTCCCCTTGACTAAGGTGGGGTATCAACATCCATGTCTTCAGGAAACGCTCCCGGGACTGAAGAACGCTAAAGTGCTCCTGCAATCAAATCACTTCATCATATCGGTTTCTTGATTTATCTATCTATGAAATCAATCTACCTATCGATCTATTTTGCTCAATTGAGATTTTTATCAAATCTCATTGGGCTCCTATCAATGACGTTCATCTATCATGAGGTCATTATCAATCTTATCTCATCTTGCACATGCATCGAGATAATCAGAACTGATCAACAAATTTAACAATCAGGAGCGTCTAATTTTATCAATTAGATAGCTAATCAAATCTTACCCTATCAAAAATTGAAAAATCAAATCAAATCCTACCCTTTCAAAAATCAAATCCAATTGATAGCAAATTTGAAGAATCGAAAAATCAAATCAACTCATCAAAATCAAAAATCGCGAAAAAACATCAACCAATTGCCAAATTGAAATAAAAAATCGCGAAAACTCATCAACCAATTGCCAAATTGAAATCAAAAATTGCAAAAAATCATCAACATTTTGCCAAATTGAAATAAAAAATCACGAAAATCAAAAATCGAAAAATCAAATCAAAAATATCAAAAATTGAAAAACTTAGTCAAAAAATTGAAAAACTCGGTCCAAAAAAAAAAAAATCGAAAAACTTAGTAAAAAAAAAAAATCAAAAAATCGAAAAACTAAAAAAATAAATTCGAAGCCCTGCGGTGGCGCAGGCGACGCCGCCCGCAGTGCCGGTGGCAGCCGCTGTCGGGCATCCACCACCCCGCCTCTTCCCTTCCTGCCCAAAAAATTTTCAAAAAACTTTTTTTTAAATGTATTTAAAAAAAAAATAAAAAATTTTGAGATGCAAAGTGAAATTTTTTTAAAAACCAAAAAACTCATTTCACTAATCGAAAAACCCATCTCAAAAATGCAATTTTTTTTCCAACCCATCTGACGAAAAATGCTAAAAAATGATTTTTTATACTATCAGCTAAATTTAAAAAAAAAAAATCAACAAAGTTGGGTTTTCTTGAAGTACGTACCGGTGGACCGTATGCCAGAGGACGCTCATATCGCTGAACTCACTCGAACCTATGCTAGTGATACGGGATCACCATTTCCTTTCTCCAGAGTAATTTTTCTCCAACAACTGTAGTGCACAAATGAAGAGTAAAAAAAAGGATTTTTAAACTCATAATGGGGCATTTAGGTGGGATTTTTATTCCACTTATTGTCAATCATCTAATCAACTAATCAACCTGGCAGGACAATATTTTCAAATTTTTTATTGGGAAATGAATCAAATTGACTCTAAAAAATCATAAAATCATTAAAATTTACAAATCGCAAAAATCTCAAAAATTTCAAAAAAAAAAAAAATCGCGAAAAATTCAAAAACATTCAAAAATTATCTGATTCATCTCCCGAGGGGGCATCCTCACATCGATATCTATCAATCAGCATCTGGGGCATCTATCGAGATTTATCATCTCCAAAATCGAATCGATATCATATCAAGATTTATCATCTCCAAATCAAATCAGTATCACATCGAAATCAAATCCGCATCCAATCAAGATCGAATCTACATACTATCAAAATCAATATCAACAACATCATCAATCGAGATTTCTTTGAACCACCGCATCGTCACACATCGCTTCAAAGAGGGGCAAAATGTATACACCTAAAAATGGTCTGAAGATAGTTAATTAAATACGCAATTATTTGATTAATTCCCCTTCCCAATTAATTGAATTCACAAGCAATTTAATTAATTTCTCTATTCATCTACTAGTAAATAAATTTAAATGATTTATTTATATAGTTCATCTCACATCCCCCTTTGATTAATTAATTCTCAATTAATTAATGTCTCCCCATACTAATCAATTCTTCTAATCCCTAATTAAGATTAACAAACTCAAGTTTGTTGAGATTAATTACTATTTTTCTATTATTTGAATTTCTAAATTCAAATGAGCACATGGCTCCTAACTTTAACCACCCAACCTAACCATCCCCTAACTTAACCAATTCAATCTAATCTTGGGTCTAACTAAACCTATCCTATCTTGCACATTCTAACCTCCTTATCCTAACCTCTCATGGTGTGGATATTCTCTCCTTGAGACACATGGCACTTTTGCCACATGTCTCCTCCCTTGGACACTTTCCCTCTCATGAGCAAGGCTCCTTGACACTTGTCACCACAAAGATGACAAGTGTCCCTTCCTCCAACCTCTTCTCCAACTTCCTCAATCTTGGCCCTTGATATCTTCAGATCAAATCTGGACCATCGATTCCTGCCACCTTAGCTTTGGCCTTGGAATTCCTATAAATACCCCTCATTTTGGAGCAATATGGATCCCATCTCATATCAATTTAGGCATCATTACTATAGGCAATTTGCATTTTGATTATCTCGCAATTAGATTTGGAATGGATCATAGCATGTTAATCTAGTTTCTTACATCATGCATTTCATATCATCTCCATAGTCAATCATGATCAAATAGCTACTCAACTCTTGAGTTGCCACTTTGGAGGTCATTGCTCCGCTGAGAGCCCATCAATCCAACACCTTCAAGGTCCTCAAGAATAGAGGAAAATGGGACATTTCAAGGAAGGCTTATGGTTTGCATCTTTGATTTAATTTTTCAATTAAGCTTTTCAATTATGTTTTTATTGTCTCATTATATGTGTATGCCTCTTATACTAACCACATTTTTAGCATCACAATCAATACTTGCATTTCCCCTTGGATCTACATGTCGGTGCATTGAGTATGGTCTCTTGTTCATTGATTTAGTATATCGGTTTGTGTGGCAGTTTCTAGTAGCATTTGCACATGTCTTCTTGTTGGTATTCTTGCTTACCGTGAATGTCATCTTCTCTTCACCTTCATTTGAAGAAGTGAATTGTATTTCCTTATCGGATTTGTCTTTGTTGTTTGAACTTTGACTTTCTTGAAAACCTAAGCCACCGATATCTTTGGATTGCTTCTATTTGCTCAACATCTTGTCTAGGGCTTTAGTGCTACCTTCATATTTGCTTCTCACTTTTATTTCTTCCTGACTTTTCTCTATGTCCTTCTGAAGTTTCACTATTTTTGCTTCCAGATTCTGATGTTCCTTTTCTTTTTCACTCAGACTGGTACTAGTTGTTGGAAATGTGTTGTCATTGATGTCAACTAGTATGGGATGTCTATCGGGAAAGGCAGATGTATGTGCACCACCGTGATGAAGGAATATAGGATGTGATATCCTGGATATCACCTTGTGTTACTAAACACCAGTAAAGGAAAGGAAGGTAACATCAGAAGTCATCTGTAAACAAGCTAGTGCCTGACTTATGTAATGAGATGGGGAAGTGTTTTGAGCAGTTGCTTGTGATGAAGAGGTAGAGTGTCATTTGAATCACTTCACACTGAAAGAGAACAATGAACCGGTATGCTGTGAGGTTGTAAAACAGTAAGACCCCATTGGAAGAAGTTGCAGTCATCTTGAAGGAATAGTCAGAGGAAGTCTGAAGTAGTTGTCACTCTAACAAATTGGTAGAGGAAGGAACATCCTTGATCAAGAAGAACAGATGCATAGATGTAAGAAGAGGAATCTGACCTGACTGAATCAAGAGTGTGCCTTGAGAAGAATGATGACATGATGACATTGAGCCTCTTCGTTATGGAAATAAGAACACTAAGGACTTATCAGTGGGGAGTCCGGTTTGAGATTTCCATCGATAGATCAGATGGAAACAAATATGACAAGGCAACCGGTAAAATGCTTGAGACCGAAAAGGTTGGCAAACTGACCGAAGTGAGGAAATGGTAAAGTGGGTTGGTCGGTGACTGTCCCTTGACTTACTAGTAGTGACAAGTTGGCAGTTCGTTGACCTGGAGTCAACATGGCAAACCCGCAGTTGGATAAGGATAGAATGTACAACGAAGGGGTTGTTGCAGGGGTTGGTCAGCTTTAATGAAAAGTCACTCAAATCACTGGATGTGTTGTAGAAGGACAGTAGAGGGTTGAGACTCGAGGTCTAGATGACAACTATGAGCCAACCAAGAGATTGAGAAGATCGAGGTGATGAAGGAAACAGACCAACAGATATTTTGTGACCAACTGAAGGATTTGCTGAAGAAGTAAAAAACAAATCACCAGGATTAAAAGGTGTGATCGAGGAAACACGACTATGGTGGAGATATGCATCTCAGATGTCAAAAGGATTAGATCTTGGAAGATCTAATTGGATTTGTTTTACCTCAAAGATTGTGAAGAAACCCTAACCACCTGAGTTTTGAATTTGCATTTGTCAGGAAATCTGAGCTATAAGTAAAATGGCCTAAGAGATTGTTTTTTGCTGCTGAATAAAGGGAATATTGAGTTATTGCAAAGTAGTAGAGTTCTGCAAGTAGAGACAAGATCAGCCGAGTGCTCAATGAGAAAGAGAGGGATAGTGAACCTGGTTGAAGATTTCAACCGATTGGAGAGAAGAACCAGTAGCGACCACACCAGAAGAGTGTGAAACCGGTCATGTGTAGAGAGTGAGGTGCAAATCCAGCAGAGAAGTAGAAGGTGCAGAGCAGGAAGAAGAGTGAGTTGGTAGAAGAGAAGAGTATTTCACCGACAAAGTAAGATATATGTTAAGGTTGCAAGATTCACTTGTAACATGATAATAACTTATGTATTTGAAGCTTTCATTGTGAACACTAAGTTGTAGCTCAGTGCAGGGGTTGGTGCTCCTTTGGGTTGTAGCCCATAAATCTGTCAGGGGTTGTAGCTCCTTGGGTTGGTGCCCTAAATCGTGTAACCATGTTTTACTGTGAGGTTGGATTGGAGCAGTAGACTCCAACAACATTACTCATCGAGGTTTTTCCCACATCAGGTTTTCCTTGTATATTTTGGTGTTATGTGATGTTTCCTTGTGTGTGTGTGCTTGAGTTGGTTTTCTGTACTAACCGGTAAGTCTTCCCTAAGCTTTATTTACCTACCAGTGTCATCCATGGAAGAAAGTCTAGAAGAAAAGATTTGAGAACCACTTATTCACCCCCTCCCCCTCTCAGTGGTGCATTGTGTCTAACACTAGTGACTTCACACATCCTCTTGGCCTCTTCCAACTAGAGTTTTAGGTCTACAATAGTTTTCTTGGACTCTTCAAGAGATTGTTCCAACAACTCTTGTTCTTCAACTATAGCCCTTTTTAGTTTCTTCAAATCTCTTCTTGTTTTCTTTAGCTCATCTAAGGCACTAATGAGTTCTGCTTCAAGGTCTACTTCTCCTTATTGCTCTTCTTCTTCTACTTTTTCAGGTACCAGAACCTCTTGTGCCATGAAAAGGTTTTCTTTGACTTCATCTCCACTGCAACAGTCATCTGAGGCACTTTCCTCATACGTGTAAAGACTTCTCTGCTTCTGGTAGCCTCTTCTACCATGTTGGTAGACATTCTTCTTCCTATCCTTACTATATGACCTACTACCACTTGATTTATCATCTTCATTCTTATCACCATAAGGACATTTAGAAACAAAATGTCCAATCTTTCCACAATTGAAACATTTCAAATGCATCTTGCCTTTGTATTTTCATGAACTTGTCTTGAGTCTTCTGACAAAGTTTGCCATGATGTCATCAGAGTCTTCATTGGTTGCATCATGAGAAGATTCTTATTTTCCTTTTATTGATATCTTGAATGCAGCTTCTTTCTTCATAGAATTAGTGCTGACAGTTGTCATCTCATAAGAAGTTAGGGAGCCATGCAACTCATCCATTGTAAAGACTTTCAGATCTTTTGCTTCTTCTATTGTTGAGACCTTTGTATCATACTTAGATGTAAGAGATCTAAGTACTTTCTTCTCTACCACCTCATCTTTAATTTCTTCTCCAATCCCTCTAATGGTGTCTGTTGTTTCATCAACCCTTTGGAGATAGTCAGCAATATTCTCTTCATCTCCCATCTTCAAACCCTCAAGTTGTGCTCTCGATGTCTGCAACTTGGCTTCCTTGACTTTAGCATCACCTTCAAATATCTTCAGAAACTTATCCCAAGTTTCTTTAGCAGAGGACAAGTGCATGACTTTAACAAACTCATTATCAGACAACCCACTAAGAATGGAATTCTTAGCTTTAACATTGTTCTCATATTCCCTTTTTTCATCTAGATCAATAGGGGGATTATTAGGGACTGTATACCCATTCACAACCGACATCCATACATCACAACCTATAGAGGACAAAGAGGTTTCCATTCTTCTACTCCAAAAGGCATAGTTGACACCATCAAACATAGGATCTTTTGAGGAGGCGAATTCATTTCTTGCCGCTGTGAACTCTTGACAGGATCTACCCAAGCTAGACAACTCTTTTACAAAATAGGGTACCTAGGATTTGATACCAGTTGTTGGACACAATGGATCACTAAGAGGGGGGTGAATTAGTGATTTAAATACTTTTTCTTCAACCAGAAGATACCAGTAGTATATAAAATAGACTGAGTGCTAATCGGTAGCTCAAACAGTGCAAACAAGGTGTGTGAATGGACTTGCTAAAAGATTAACATAACACATCCACATGAATGCATCACACAACACCATATGTATATGAGGAAAACCCAATGTGGGAAAAAAATTGGTGAGAATAGCTACTGGAGATCTTCTACTCCAATCTAGCCTCACAATAAATCTTTGATTACAATATTTAGGGCACCAACCCCTGCACAATTTATAAGCTACAACATAAAGGAGCTACAACCCCTGCACTAAGCTTCAACTTAGTGAAAACAATATAAAACTCAGTTATGCAAATGAAATCACTATTGCAAATGAAGTTTTACAACCTTACAATATTCTCCTCTGCTGGTTTCAACTTTAACGGTTTGTTTTCTCTCCACCCACTCTGCAACTTGACTTTACTGATAAATTTTCTAAATCCCCTCTCACAATGTCTTCCCTCTTTCAACTCACACTTGATCACTCTTAATCAGGCATAGCTTATGCCGGTTTGTCACCTCAATGTTCAATGCACACTCCATCGGTTGTTCCTTACACCAGTTTCCTCTACTTCTCCTTATCGGTCTATTCTTCACTCATAAACACTTCAAGTGTTTATCTCTTCAACTCTCAAATAAAAATTTCACACTTGTCTTCACTCTACAGAAATAGAAATCACAGTCACAAGTCATCATATTTAAACTTTAGCTTTCTCACCAATAATCAATTCAAACTTAGGGTGGTTAGGGTTTCCTTCACCCAAGAAAATCTACATGAGATCTGATAAAACTTGCTTTGGATTGATCACCTGTAATCGAGAAATGCATTTGTACGTGTTTTCCATTATCCAATGCATATTTGCTAAAGATAGCAATCTCGTCCATGATTTTCTGCCTTGAAATATGTCTACTCGTTTACAGTCCAGCTGTTTCCTTCTCAAGGTCATCTTGCAGTTTGATTTTTTTTGTTCGATCTAGGCACCAACTACTCCTTGATCTTTCTCTGTCATTATTTCTTCCTCGAGCCACATTAGTCAGTTACCATCTCGTGAGTTTTGGTTGTTTCATTAATGTGGACTAGCTATTTCAACAACCATGTCGATGGAGGCTTCACCGACCTCTGCATGTTTTCATACACTCAACTCACCGACACAAGGTTGGTTTACACTTGAAAATCCAACATACTCATACCAACACAAGCCTTTACCGGTGAGACCTTCTCCTCTTGCTAATCGGTGGTGGACACTACACAAGTAGCACATCTTCACCTCTGGTGGTTTCTTATTACTTTAACATTCTTCCTCTTCATCATAAATGAGAAGCCAACCTCCAGACTGGTTTATGCTCTATCGGTTATCACTCAACATGCTTAACACACACATGCATCTCACCTCATATCGGTGAAGTTACTGATAGTCTCAATAACTACTTGTCTTCCACCATACCAGTTGACAAGCCTTCATGATAATCTTCTCAAAACCTTATTTGTCTTTCACTGTACTGGTTCACTCTTCTTTATAGCAGATGACTTACCTCTACCGGTAGCCTCCCTACAATACCGATTGACATCAATGACAACTCAATGCCAACATGGAACCTATGAGGTCTATATCTCTCGATCATGTGCTATCTCCTGCCAATAATATACATAGGAGTAATAATATATGGAATGTAATAATGGTGCTCATGCCAACCAACTAAGGTCATGTACGATCGCCGTGTAACATGGGAAGTGTCTAATCTATCAAAAATGACTCTAGTAGTCAATATCCCAGTCTCCTTGTAATGTAAACCATCTTGTTAACTATATACAATGGAAAAATTTACTTCTTTGTTCATGCATCCTACTAGATGAGTCACTGCAAAATTCTCCCATGCCCATACTTGAAGTAGACTCACGCGGCCAAAACTATGACCTCCATGATAACATATATGATGGAGATCTCTATATAAATCGGTCAAAATGAGAGGCCCCCAAGCCATAAACCACCCACCATCTATAGAATCATACTCAGAACAACTAATCGCCCACCACTTTCTAGCAAAATGAAGCCGCTAACTAGTGCACATACAAAAAATACGTGTTGATCAGGAGATGCCTGTTGTAAAGCCTGATCCAATGATAATTGTCCATGATGTATGTGTACCCTTGCTCCAACCAATCTTTCTATATTATCATCTGGAGGTGCTTGATCTACAATAACCCTAACTCCTCGAATCGACAGTCTCAAGATACAATATATGTCCTCACCAATGATAGTAATCTCCCTAGTCAACATGTGAAAATTAGTTGTTTTTCTCCTCCATCTCTCTACCAATGCAGTCAATGTAGACATGTGGGATCGAATGTGTGGCATACAGGCCAGATGACCTAACCCAATCACGTTAATTTCAGCCCAATAAACAGGCCCAAATCCATTAGCTATTCTCAAGATGGTTGAACGCCTCTCCCTACTCACTAGGATATCCACACTCCACTACATCCAAGCAAATAAGAATTTCAATAATGTTTTCTCATATCTATCCTATTCTATCTTATCTTTTTGCCTCTTGTTTTCCCTTCAATCCCATCGTTCAAGGCATTTTCTTCCTTTTCTGATGAAAGAAAAGCAATCCCGCTTTTTATTGGATAGTGGGATAGTGATAACACTATCCTTTATAGCATTTCCACCATCATGAGAATGCATCCCCCATTCTCTCTCTTTCCCCTTATTCTCTAACAATGGGATTGTTGGCAATTGACACTCTATTGGTTGGTTTCACTATGTTGTCATTGATGGCAACATGATTTTGTTGTTTTGGCTTCATGTTTTGATTCTATGGTGTATCGACAGGCACTTCACAAATTCTACACCAGCACCGGCATCAATAGGTCAAAAGGATTTATCTGGTCACCAAAAATGTAGGCCAACATGGTATAGTAAGGGTTATCAGTATTGGAGGCCGACACATCTTAGATCCGACATCAAAAAATTGTTTTAATGTTTATACATTTATGTTATCTGGTCGACATGTAATCTGATATTGTATATATCTTTGTAAGCCGACATAAGGAATAAAATTTGTATAGGGTATATAGGTATGTCTAATTAGATCATTATGAATGGATGGAATGTATCATGATGTGAATGTAATATGATGCAAAATTATTCAGAGAGATTATGTATGTGAGGAAATTATTGTAAGGGTTATTTTGGTAAAGGGGTTTAGGGTTTCAAACCAGAACAGACAGAGCTTAAACCAGAACTATATTCTAGCATAGAAGATGCTATCTTAAGAAGTTCACACTTCTCCGGATTGTTGTCTAGAATTTTATGTAGTTAGTGAGCCTCCTATTGTGATTGAACAGGGTTCTCTAGGCTGTAAGCCTTTCTGCAAGTGCAAGCCCCTCATATTTTGTAATATCTCTTCATATGGCCAATGGATTGATATTGTGGGTCACAAATTCCACCATGGTTTTTCCTCTTTGAATTTTTCCACGTATAAATCTATGTGTTATGATTCTCATTTATGTGTTTGGTTTATTGGTTTCTTTACTTCTTTCAATTCTATATGTACCAGTATACCAATTGGTGTATGAATGTTTTGTTAAAGCTAAAATCTACTATTTTGGTGTAACACTGATTCACCCCCCCTCACAGTGTTATTGGTTTCCAACAATTGGTATTAGAGCCTTTTGCCTCAGAGGAAGTTTAATAGCTTGAGGAAGATCCTGAAACTAGAATCAATAAATATGGCTTTGGAGAAGCAGCTTGATATGGCACTTGAAGATTATGATGCTGAAAGGTTGAAGAACTTAAAGCTACAAGATGAATTGAATTTTGCTAAGGAATTCATCCTTTTCCTACAAAAGAGACTATCATCTGTTCAAGCTAGAAGGAAGGAACTTTTGCAAAATCAGGATGATAAAGAGAAAGAAGCACTAAAGGAGCAATGTCAGAAATTGAGTCAGGAGAAAATGGTTATGAAGAATAAAATGCAAGTTATAACTATGAGGATGTCTAAGGAGATTGAGGACAGAAAGAAAAAGGAAGAAAATCTTGTTGTATCCCTGAAGAACAAGTTTGAATAATGTGGTAGGTTGGTTCATGAAAATGATATGTTGAGAACTGATTTGGTACAATCCTAGAGTAATGAGCAATATTTTCAGAGACAAATGATAATACTAAGATAGTATTTGACTACTACAAGTGAGTATAAAGAAAAATTCAAGATCAACACAACATAGCTTGATGAGTTATTGAAGAGATAGAGATAGATTGGAGATTCCAGTGGACTTGGATTTGAGCAAGGGTAGAGTTCTGGTATTGCAAATGAAGATCAAAAAAATAAGGCGCCGGTAAGACAATTCAATGCTTATAAATTCAATGGTAGATGTTTTGTTTGCAATAGATTTGGTTACATGGCTAGGCAATATAGAAACAAAGCAAATCAGAATCCTGATTCTTCTCCTGATAAATGTTCTAAATGCAATAAGTTTGGTCATCAGATAGAAGATTGCAGAATGAATGTAAAATGCTATGCTTTTGGAAAATTTGGACATATGGCTAATTAGTGCAAGTCAAGAAATTTCATTGGTTGTAGCAAAGCAATTCAAAAGAACAATGTTACATGTTATCCATGTAATGAAGTTGGACATATTGCTAAGTTTTGTAGAAGCAGAAATCCACAGTTAGTAATGGAGGACCAAATGAAAAAGGGAAAGAGAAGGTTAGTAAAATTCGGCAAGATCATACTCAGAGATGGGTTAGGAAGACTAAAGAACAATCATCAGATGAGAATGTCCTGGTTACTTATCCGACAGAAGAGGTTGTTCCTGTACCGGTAGGAAGCTCATTTGGTAACTAAGGCAGATGCCTTAGGGATAGGCAAAATTCATGAAGATGTTGCATATGCCCTAGGACGAGGTTTTGGAAGATGTTCTAGATATTGGAAAGGATTATCCGGCATGGATATGTTCTGAGAGAGATCCGGTATCTTTCATCGACAACCATTTATGGCAATGGAAGATTAGGGTTTTTCTCAAAGGATAAAAGGTCGAATACACTTCATTGTTAATCACCCTGCATTCAAAACAATTTCAGAGCGATTTCGAAAAACTAAGTGCAATCAAAGGCAATTCAAGGCAATCAAATTTCTTCTTGAGCGATTTCACCGAGGTCTAGAAGAATTTGTTGAAGGTTTTCACTAAGAGCAATCAAAAGGTATTTATCTTTAAACATGGAAGTGGGATAATCTTCTATTCCTATTTTTGTTTCAAACCCAATTGTAGTGGAGGTCAAGGACCACCCCAGGCCAATTTTCAAGCGGTATCCACATGTGGCTACCCTGGAAGATTTGGTTGGAGTGTTTTCTCAAGTTCCGGAGGGAGTTGTGTATGTAGAGGATGTTAGGGCATATATTCATTGTCATATTGAGGACTTGGGAACTTCATATATTAAGGGCATGTATATGAGTAAGCTAATGGGAGAATCTGGAAAGATCAAACCAGCATATAAACATATTGAAGAAATAGGGTTTACAGACATTCTAGATATTCCAAAGTTTGAGGATGTGATAATCAGATATGTACTGAGTAGAGTACATGGGGAATTCATATAGCTAAATAGACCTTACAAAATAACCTAGGAAGCCATCCGAGCAATTACTGGTTTGCCATCAGTAGGGAAACATCCAGATAAGAAAGTTTCAAATGACTTCATGAGGAAGATCGATGTCACTATATCTGACAAAAGATCCATGAAAGAGAGCACTATCACCGACACCGACATCAAATTTGGTAGCATGATTATTGGATATAAGGTAAATCGGTCAAACCAACTGAATTTTGTTTCTAATTCATGCATTTTGGATGCATACAAAATGATGAGAGATAATGTAAAGTTAGATCTACGCGATTGGATTCTTGATGAGTTGTTAATCAACTTAGGAAAGATTAAGGGTGAGAAGAAGGGCACTTTCTGGTATGGGAACTTGTTAGTTTTCCTAATGTTATATTTTTTGAATGATTCACTCGGTTCTGGCAAGAGGCAATGGGCTTTTGACATTCCAAAAGGAAGACAATTGAAATAGTCAATTGTTGCATTAGGAAGCCAGAGAGATGATAAAATATGGGGGTATTTTAAGGCATTTCAAAAATCCATGAGGGCTAGGGTACGGGTACTTGAGCATATTATAGAAAAATATTCTACCGACATATGCTTCATTGTAAAGAAGGATGAGACTCTCATGGAAGCATTTAAGCCCCGAAAGATTTGGATTGAAGAAATGGGTTATGAGGTAGATGCACATATTCTTGATGCCTATGCAAAAATGTTAATTGATGCACCAATAGATGAGGTAGAGAAGCCCTATGGTACAATATAGCAGAAGACTCAAGAGGTTGAAATAGAGTTCAACTAGAAGAAAAGAGAGAAGCAGGAAGGAAAAGAAAGTAAGTTTGTGTAGAAGGTCTCAAAGGACATCAAAGCACTAATCGATGTTGTCCTGGAGAAAGGCAGAAAGAGGAATGATCTGGAAGTTCATATTGAACCTGTTACTATAGAATCTGAATTAGAGGATGACACACCATTAGAATTTAAGAGGGTTGTTAGGAAGAAACCAAAGGAAACAAAGGTGGAAGAAAAGAAGCAACTGGTTAGGAAGGTCACAATCAAGCTACTGGCACAAAAGCAAGCACCTAAATCTACACCTACAACTGCATCCGGTATTGCCAAGAGGAAGAAGAAGGATGACACTGATTCTGGTAAGGTTTCACCTAAAACTTGTGCATAATTGGTAGATGAAATCACTAAAGATGGCATGTTGAAGAATGTTAAATTTAATTATGAAAACTTAGAGGAGGATGAATAGAGAGAGGTAGAGGAAGTATTCCTATTATACTTAGATATTTATAAGAAAGCCTTAATAGAGACAAAAAATCAAATACCTGTTGAGTTATACAACATGTTAGATGCTAGAAGATTATTAGCTATGCAAGAAGATAAACACATTAAAATTCAAGAACTACTATCTATATGTGTTACTATAGTTCCAATTGAAATGGATAAGACAATTGAGGAAACAAACATAAAAGTTTTCAATAGTAAACGATAAGTAGTCTGATGCTAGGAAGAGTGAATGAAATAATAAAGGAAACTCAAAAAGCATGGGTCAAATTTTTGGGAGAAAACAGAGGATTCTTTACTTCACTGGAAACCAAGACATACATTGTAGATACACCAGTTGGAGGAAAAGGAAAGGGGATTATGGGCACTTCACCATCAGTTTTGAAAAATATTAAGATAGTGGTGAGCCACCGGTAAATACAAATGTACAGAAAAATATTGAGATACTAGTTAATACTAAGAATGAAAAAACTAACATTGTATAGGATACTAATATTGAGGACAATTGTCCTCTAGATACAAATGTACAGGTTGAGGATACTATTCCTACAGAGGAACCGACAGTTACACAGGCTGTAAGAAGTGGTGAAGCCACCAGTGCAAGTGAAGAGGTTATAAAGGATAAAACATCAAAGGAGAAAATAGGGGAACCTAATAGAGAACCAGTTGTTGGTCCATCATTATTATCAATTGACACTTCTCAAGTAGAAAAGAAAACCATCACAGAAATGAGTCCCACTAAACTAATGATGATGGATACTCAAAAAATGATGAATGAGGGATCCACAGACAAGGGGATTATAGATCAATCAATCATTGTTCTGCATAGATTGGTCCTTGAGTGTAAGATTAAAAATGAAGCGAGCCCTTCTGGCAAGCTTAAGGTAATAATTGAGCACATATCAAAAGACTTTCAATACTTACAATAAATCTCAAACCGACAAGCACTAGAAAGGTTTACTCAGGCTAAGAGAGCCGCTTTTGATCAGGTAATTGAAACAGAGAAGAAAAAGAATGAGGAGAAGCTAATCCTAATAGAAAATTCCTTGAAACAATGTACAAATATATATAGGGTATGTTGGAATACTAAAATACTTACAACAAATGTAGATAAAAAGATAAAAGAGATTGAGGAGAAAATTGCTAGTATTGCTAACTCTTTTGATGAATTAATTTCATTGACTACATCAATTGATGGTCAAATTTTGATTTTGGAGAACCAAATTTCTGCTCTTGAGAAGGAAAAAGACAAAATAATTCGAAGAGCTAGAAGTCTGAGAGGCTTGGTGAGTCCACGATTGGATTCACTCTGTATACATAAGAAAGAATGCATGGATATGGTGGGAAAGCCCACACTGAAAGAAATAAATGAAAAAGAATTTTTGCACATTTATTGAGTGGACTTGTATCTATATCCGACACATTCAAAACCGGCTAGGATACTTATGTGGAGTTATTGGAGAAGGCTTATCTAGAAATTTTGAAGTTGTTTAAGCTTCGATAAGATATTTTTGGAGGTATTCATGGTACAGTTCTTATTCTTTGACCTTTTTTTTAATGGCATTGATGTCAAAGGGGGAGTAGTATAGATGTGAAAAACAATAAAAGAGTTGCATACATTAGGGGGAGTTACAAAGTTTTAGATTTTTTGGAGATATGGAGTGTTTTGCATATTCAGCTCAGGGGGAGCAGGGCAACATGAAACCAACAGATGAAACCTTGACCATTTTTCACATGAGTGTTGCCATCAATGCCAAAGGGGGAGATTGTTAGAAATTGACACTCTATTGGTTGGTTTCACTATGTTGTCATTGATGGCAACATGATTTTGTGTTTTGACTTCATGTTTTGATTCTATGGTGTACCGAAAGGCACTTCACAAATTCTACACCGACACCAGCAAGTCAGAAGGATTTCTTTGGTCACTAGAAATGCAGGCCGACATGGTATAGTAAAGGTTATCAGTATTGGAGGCTGACACATCTTAGATTCGACATCGACAACTTGTTTTAATGTTTATACATTTATGTTATCTGGCTGACATATAATTTGATATTGTATATATCTTTGTAAGTCGACATAAGGCATAAAAGTTGTATAGGGTATATAGGTCAATCTGATTAGTGTTGGCATATGCACACTCCAATGAGACATTGTAGGTGATTGAAGGTTTTGTCATTGATGGCAACCTTACAATCCTATAGCACCAGCAAGGCATTCCACTAGCACTAGCAAGAGCAGACTCTACACTGGCACTCAGACCACCGGCACCGGCAGTGAAAGGTAGCATACCGACACAGAGGCCGACAGGATTTTTGTTGTAATATATTTTGTTTATTATTGTAAAATCATTGTAAGCCGACTTGGCAAGTTGTAAAATGACTCTTATATAAGAGAGATCATTGTAGAACATTTTGTGTAAGGAAGAAGAATGTAATTAGGCGAAATAAGGTAGACCTATTATGCGAATTATAGGTTAAGGGTTTATGTAAGAAGCAGAGCACAAACCGATACTAGATCTGGCATTATAGATGCTATTTTGAAGCAATACAAGACACTAGATTTATATAATCCATTTTGTAAGTCAGTGAGACTTCCTATTTTGTATTTGAGCAGTGAGCTTTAGGCACTTGGCCTTCCTGCATGTCCAGGCCCCTCTTGTAGCAGTAATATTCTCTTATTGGCCAGTAAGTGAATATTGTGGGTCACAAATCCCACTGAGGTTTTTCCCACACCGGGTTTCCTCGTTAAATCCTTGTGTTATGGTGTGTTTTTCACGTGGTTGTTTTTATCTCTATTTATTGCATTACTTTATGTTTACCGGTACACAGTATTAATATGCTCTACATGTTTTAAGTTAAGAAAATCTTATAACCGGTCAGATACTGATTCACCCCCCCTCTCAGTATCTATGGGAATCCTAACAATTAGATCATTATGAATGGATGGAATGGATCATGATGTGAATGTAATATGATGCAAAAATATTCAAATAGATTATGTATGTGAGTAAATTATTGTAAGGGTTATCCGGTAAAGGGGTTTCGGGTTTTGAACTGGAACGGACAAATCTTAAACCAAAACTATATTCTGGCATAGACGATGCTATCTTAAGTAGTTCACACTTCTCTAGATTTTTGTCTAGAATTTTATGTAGTCAGTGAGGCTCCTATTGTGAATGAGCAGTGTTCTCCAGGTTGTAAGCCTTCCTACAAGTGCTGGCCTCTCATATTTTGTAATATTTCTTCATATGGCTAGAGGATTGATATTGTGGGCCACAAATCCCACTATGGTTTTTCCTCTTTGAGGTTTTCCATGTATAAATCTATGTGATGATTCTTATTTATCTATTTGGCTTATTGGTTGCTTTACTTCTTTCAATTCTGTATGTACCGGTATACCGATTGGTGTATGAATATTTTGTTAAAGCTAAAATGTACTATTCCAGTATAACACTGATTCAACCCCCCCTCTCAGTGTTATTGGTTTTCAACAGGGATTGCAATCCTACTGGCATCAAAATAGTGGAATCATGATCCTTCTATCACTCTTAGCGAAGCCTCCTTCATGGGATCTCATTCCTAATCCTATCCCTAATCTACTTGATCTTGCCTATGTGCATGAGCAGGGAGAACGCGTTCTCACCACTTCAACATGCAATCCCATGGCTCGCGAACCTGTAAGATTGTTGTTTCTATAACATTAAATGCTAATATGCATAAATTCAAAATCAAAGATAAATTTTTTCAAGACATACCTCTCGATCGGGTCACTTGCTTCATTTGAAACTCACCACCACATCTACATGATGCATTGATACCTCCCTAGGAGCCATCTTGTCCAATGCACTCAAATCTCTCAATTGTGCAAAGAAAATATAAAGGGCTCTAATTTTATCTCAAATCTCTCCTATGCAAAGTAAAAATGAATAGTAAATTTCCAAATTTGCTAATATAGGGCTTCCCAAAGCCCTATATTCATCGTCTCAGTCCCTTTGAGACCATTTTTATTCTCATTTCTTCCTGCAATCATCTTTTCAAGTGTCTTAACCTATTTCTTGTCCTTCTTTTGTTCATCTAAGCCATTTTTCTTGTGCCTTGTTCCTCAAGTTGCTGGTGTCTTTTGTCTTTGCACTGATTTTATTCTAGCATCATTGCAAAGAGGGGCATGTTGGCAAGAGACACTATACAAGTATTTAGATGTTGTCATTGATGGAAACTCATGTTAGTAATTCCATCCATAATTCATGATTTTCTTCTATCGGAAGTCAGATTGAGTTTTGGATAGGTCCGGTGAGTTGGAACAAAGTATCTCGCAAAATACTATATTTTGGCTAAATATTTTGTGTTGCGGAGCTAGAGGAAGATAGTTGGATGTCTGGAGTTCCATCTTCCAGGTTTGTGGCCTTCAATGTTGATTCCAGAGTGAGTTGGAAGATCCAGTATATAGTTTTTTGGATAGAATAGTGTTCATTAGCAGTCTTATGTAAATAATCATTGTGCGGATTATGTGGATTGATTTTGGTGCTTGGTTGTGTGATCATGGCATGTTGCTAGACAATTTTTTTAGCATCTGGACAATTCTTTTTGGTCTACATGATTGTTTTGGTTCAGATTCAGCCAACTTGGAGAGCATGTTTCATTTGTGTGTTATGTGTTTTTGGGCTGACATGTAGAAGACCTAATTTCATGTTGTGGATATATAAGAGTGATTGATATTTTCATTTTTGATATTTGTAGTGGTGTGGAAAGTGGTTGTGATCGGTTGTGCACAGTTTCACGTGCACAAGTGAAAGATTTATACTCCAGAATATAACAAAACAACAGAATAGAGAAGTGTAAGATTATGTATTTTGTGCTTAACCAAAACTATATTTTGGCATTTGTAGATGTTGTTTATCAGTTCAGACATCACAATTATCTTTTGTAATCACTTTGTAAGGCAGTGAGCCTTCCAGAGTTGTACTCCTTATTGTAATTTGAGCAGTGAGCTCTAGCCAGTGTGCCTGAATGCATGTACATTCCCCTTATGTAATATTTGTATACTTCTAATAGAGTATGTTAATATTGTGGGTCTCAATCCCACCATGGTTTCTCTCTTAACTAGATTTTCCATTTATAAATTTGGTGTTATGGTGTTGTGGAAAATTGCTTTATGTGTTTGCATCTTTCTTTTGTTGATTTGCATTAGATGGTTGAAGAATTAGATTAATAATGTTAAAGATTAAAAAACACTGATTCACCACCCCCCCCCCCCCCCCACCTCTCAGTGTTCCTTGATTCCAACAATTCGTATTAGAGCCTAGTTCCTTGAAAGAAGCCTAACAGCTTGAGGAGGATCCGAGAAGGTAAATCAATGGATTTCGGTAGTCTTCAACATCATCTTATTGTGGCACTTGAGGATCTTGATCAATCCCAAGCTTGGTAGATGAAAATAGATCTTAGAGATGCTGCAAACTTGATTCAGTCATTGAAAGATCAGTTGAACAAGTCAAGAGAAAAGAGAAAGGATCTTGTTGATAAGCTAAAGGAGAAAGAAATAATAAGCATTGATGATCAAGCCTTAAAAGAGAAGACATAGGAATGTGAGAAGCTTGCAAGAGATAATGTAATTCAGAAGAATGAGATGGAATATATTATGATGAAATAGACAAAGGAGATTGAGGAGAGGAAGAAGAATGAGGAGAATCTTGTTCAATCCCTAAAAGATAAATCTGAAGAATGTTGTAGACTTGATTGTGAGAATGGCCAATTTAAGCTTGGCCTGCAAGAATCTAGATAACAAGAGAAAGATCTTAGAAGGAAGATTCTTCTTCTTAGGTATGATCTTGAAGTTGTAAATGAGTACAAGGAGAAGTTAAAAACCAGCTCTACCAAGCTTAATGAGATGCTTAAAAGCCAGAAGGATGTTGATGATAGAAGAGGCCTTGGATTTGAGAAAGTTGAAAGCTTGGGATCTGGTCAAAGAAATCTTAAGTCTTAACATTAGAAGAACAAAGATAAAAGGTCTCCAGTAAGGCAACCTAATGCTCATAAGTTCAATGGTAACTTTTTTTTTTGCAATAAATTTGGTCATATGGCTAGTCAATGCAGAAATAGAATGAATTAGAATGGTCCATATTTCTCTGATCAATGTTTCAAATGCAATAAGTATGGTCATAAGTCAAATGAATACATAAGTATGATGCATGACTTTCCAAATAGGAGAAATGTCAGATGTTATGAATGTGGTAGATTTGGACATGTTGTTAACCAATGTAGATCAAAAGGAAATCAAGGAAACTTCAGGCCTAGTTAGAGGAATGTTGTTTGCTATAATTAAAATCAATCAGGTCACATTGCAAGGTTTTGCAGAAGCATAAATATGAATAGGAATGATCCGGTAAAAAAGAATAAGAATGTGAAGGAAAATGACAAGGGCAAAGTGAAATTTGAAGAGATTAGAGATCATATGAAGAAGACATGGGTTAAGAAGAGAGATAATGATGCAGGGAGTGGGTCCACACCTGATTCTAGGGCTGGAACTTCATCCGGTAACTAAGCTAAGGCATCCAACCTTAGAGGAAGTTTTCATGAAAATATTATAAACCCCTTGTTTGAGATCTGTGCTTGATTCTAGCAGGTTACAAAAGTTGTTATTACTGATCTATTAAAAGGATTTTTGAAAGAGTATGAGCAAATTGGAAGATCTATAGAAGATTTCTTGAAGAACTGTTTGAGTATGTAGGGTATCTAGAAGTATTAGGGAAAAGTGGATTTATTATACCTAAAATTTAGGTATGTGAAAGATAAAAAAGAAACCTAATCACTTCATTTCTCACTTTGCATTCAAAGAGAAGAAGTGAAGAGCGCTCTACAAGTAGAATATCTAGAGATCAAAGCGTAAAGGCGATTTCCCAAATGAAATTCTAATCTGGCAGTTAAGGTAATTACCGGTGAACTTTTCAAAGTTTGAAATTTCTATAATGGTTGCCTCTGAAATTGCAAGCCCGTTAGTTGTGGATATCACTGAGAGAGCTTGGCTAAATTTCAAGAAACATTCATTTATCTCCATGGAAGATGACCCAAAGAGATATTTCTCATCAATTCCACATGGTGTTTTTCACATTGAAGATATTAGGGTTTACATACACTATAACATTAAGGAATTGGGAAGCTCACACTTGTTGAATCTCTACAACAAGTAGTTGGTTGATGGGAATTTTAGGTTGAAACCAAAATTTCATGTAGTGGAGGATAAGGGTTTTGCACTATTCACCAGATTTTTGTTGTTTGATGAACGAGAATGGGTCCAGTATGTGCTTAGTAGAATGCACGATGAGTTCATGTGGCTAAGAAAGCCTTTCAAGATCACTAAGAATACGATTAGAGTTGTTATTGGTTTGTGTTCATCTAGAGAGATGCCATCGTTAATGAAGTTAGTAAAGAACCAGATCGTCACAGATGCAACCGGATCAAAGTTTGAGAAAAAGAGCCATGAAAATCAATGAAATATTGGAGCATGATGTTAGATTTTCCTCAATGATGATTAGATGGAATATTTACTAATCTAGTAGAGAGAACTCTGTATCCAAGACAACTATATATGCTTCTTATGAAATGATCTAGGAGGATAAGAAGTATGACCTTTGTGAGTTGATCCAAAGTGAGCTAATGAAGAATTTGGCAAAGATCAAGGAGGACAAGAAGCATCCGTTCAAGTATGGTACCTTGATCTTGTGTTTGTTTTTTCTATTTCATGAGTGAAGTTTTGAGAGTTGGTCAAGTCCAATGGGCTTATGATAGACCTATGGGAGTACAAATTAGAGAATTGTTATACAATGTTGGTGACACCAAGGCCCATAAATTTTTCTTATGGGGTTATTACAAGAACTTTCAACGTGAAATACATGATAAAGAAATAATCCCTAAGTGATGGAGAAGTATCAAGATATAATCTGTTTCATAGTAAACACTGACCAATGCTTGATGAAAGTCATTGATTTGGGACGGTATGGATCATGCCCATGGGGTATGAGGTTGAGGAGAATATCCTTGAGATGTATACACAACAGTTGCTAAGCAAGTCGGTGGACTCCACTGAGGAGAGGTTTGGAACCTATGCTGAGAAGAGCTTGAAGTTGTACAAGTAGTTCAAGAGGCAAAAGATTTAGAGAAAAGTGAGGAAGGAAGTTGAGGCATATGCTAAAAACATTTGTTGGAGTATTGTTGACACTGAGAGAGGGGGGGTGAATCAGTGTCTGAGGCCAAATTAATTTTTAAACCAAATTTGAATGATAAACTGAAAATATGTTGTAAAATGTATTGTTGATGCTTCCAAACATAAACAATGTAATCAACATGAAACATGATTGCAACATACATCGTCAAAGAACTCATTGCGCTAAAATAGACACCATAATTTTCCTGAGTGGAAAACCCTCCTGGGGTATAAAAAACACTCACAAATAGCCTCATTGGCTAAAAATAAAAAGATTGTTTTACAACAGTCTCAATGCCTCACTAGCAGAGACAAGTGTAAGTCTCACTGACCTTCACAAAGCAATTACTCTGTCTAATTGACAGACCTTTATCAATATATAAATTTGAAAAACCAATATAGAGGGATACTTTGTTTCACTGAATCACACTATAGTTTTGCACAAACATGCTCAACATATTATGAGCTTCACTTCTTAGAAGCAAACAAAATATAAAACATATTCATGTTGCAACTGATAATTTATAGTATATCATTTTGCATATATGAACCATTATAGTCACAATGAATGTTGCACACAAAAAGTTACAAGTGAAGCTTTCAACTGTCAATATAATGACAGGAACATAATGTCGATAAAGAAACCCTCACAAATTTTGCAATAAAAACAAATTCTGGAGAAAACCAAAAACCTTTTTCTACTTTCCCTTTTTTCAAACCCTTTGTAGAGAAAAACAAAAATATTTTAAAGACACTTCACAATTGCTTTTGTGAATAACTGTCGATGCATGAAAATATGGACAAGAGCCAAAAACAAAGTTCAATGTTAGTATGTTAGTTTCAAGCGTAAAACCAAAATAAAGAACTAAAAACCATTCCAAAAACATATCAAAGGAGATTCAAAAAGCATGAAAGAACAAACTAAAATAACAAGAAAGGAGAAGAGTCTCCCTAAGATGCTTCCATGATGTCTTTGATCTCTGCCTTTTTTCCCTCCTCTCCAAGTTCCAAATGAATAGAGCTCTCAACTTTTAACACTAACCATGGATGTCAAATGGAGATTCAAGATGGTTGAAAATGAAAACATATTCTACGCAAATGCAAAGAGTGATGCTATGATAAAGCTCTAAGTATCTATGCGAATTTCACTATAATAACAAAGCTCTAATGCTTCCTCCTTTGCTTGAGGAGAAGGCTTCTATTTATAGGCAAAATAGAAGACTGAATGATCAAGATTGCATGATTCATGATCCATGTGATGATTTTCAACCCAATCCCATGATGACAAGTGTTAGCATGAGATGGCTTGAGAGGAGAGGGAAGGAGCATTTAATGTCTGAGAAGACATGAGGGTAACCTCATGTGGGTTGCATTATTGGATAAAGCTACTATCCAAGGGTAAGGTTATTATCCAATGGGTAAACTCTTGTGCAAAGTTTACTTGTGGTTAAGCCTTGACTAAAGGGTCAAGACCCATGTGGGTTAGTGTGTTGAAGAAGGGAAGCATTTATGACTCTGTAAGAGTCTTAAATGGTTGAGATGATGGGTTGGGGTTAATTTTGGTTTATGATTGTGCAAATTATTAGAAGAGGGATTAGGCTAATTTGGAAGCCGTTAGAAGAATCTGGAAGGGGGCTAGAAGAATCTAGAAGGGGATTAGTGAGAAAGTGGGTTTGGCAAGTGGGTTAGGATAAATAGGCCTTTTACTTAAATATTTTATTTAATTAAAATAGGGAGTGCAACTTGAATTTGTAGGAGAATGCAAGTGGATGATATTTTAAATAAATAATGATTTATTTAAATAGGGGTTCGATGAGGGTTTTTAAATAAATATTTAATTTATTTGTATAAGAAGAAAGGGGAATTATATAAATTTATTAATTTATTTAATAGATGGGACTATAGTTAGTAATTAAATAAATTTATTAAATATATTTAACTAGGATAGAAGAAGAGGCTAATGGTGAATTAATTAAATATAAATTTAATTAATAGAGGAATATTAGTGTATTAAATAAATATTAAATATTCATTTAATTTGTGGACAGATTTATGTGTCTACATTTGCCCCTCTTTGAGATGGTGCTATTTATCATGTTGTTTCAAAGAAAAACTGATAGGCATGAGAAAAATGCCCCAGAGATGTTAGTTAGTGGGTTGGTATGCCCCCTTGAGAGTTTGGCCGAAAATTTTGAAAAATCGGACAATCTCTCAAAAAATAGAAAGAAGTGTGGGGATGATGGATAAGAAGAAATTGGATTAAATGGTGGAAGACTGGAGAAAAATGGGGTTAAAAGGGAGAAATGACAAGGCTCGAAATTTCTCAGGGTCCACAATAGTGAGTGGGGCGAAGCAGGGTTAGGGCTAGGTAGGGTATATTAGGGCGAGAGGGGGAAAATTTGGCTCATTTGCACACTCCTCCCTAGCAATCCAGAGCTCTGATAGTGACTCATTGTGAGCATATTGTGATAGAGAAATAGGTGTTACCAATTACTGAGCATCGATTCGAGTGAATCTTGAGGTACTAGCGGCTAGCGGACTATAGACTCTCGGTACATCCAATTCTAACCTTTGTGTTTTGAGCTAATTTATTGCATTTATTAGCTAGGGAAAAATTTCAGATGACAAAGGTGCTAAAACGTTGTTTTAGTGCTTTCGTCGCCCAAAGTAGCGCTATTGTGTCACAATGGCATTATCTCTAGGTAGTTGTAGTGCTATCACGAATGTAGTGTTATTGTAGGGTAGTTTTAAAGCACTAATGTTTTTCAAAATTTTGGTGCTTTTTGGTTTTTGCATGTTGAATGATATGTTTTAGTGCTATCGATGCACAGTGTAGCACTAGTGTGTTAATGTAGTGCATGTGTAGAGTTGTTTTGGTGTTGTTGTTTTGGTTTGGCACCTTTGTATAGATTGGTCAGTGCTTTTGTTGTGCTTTAGTGTCTGTGTGTAGTTATAGAACCTTTGCCACTGTTTGTAGGACAATCAGTGTCGAATGCCTCAGTTGTTTTTGAGATGATGACAGTTGATGTCAATGTGCTCTTTAGGCTTGATTGTTGCATTTTGCGAGACCCATTATACCCATTGAGACTAGGCATTTGATATAAATGCTTGTTGTTAGTCTAAGCATTTGTGAGTCAAATTACCTATTGAGACTCAAGATTCTTGATAAAAAGGATCTAATGAAGTCTAGGTAGTAGCACATTTTATATAGCAAAGAGGTTGACATTGTCATTATGATTGTGTTTGTAGGAGGACCTAGGTGTTTTGCAATGCAAGAGAGGCATACCACCACACAGCATCTGCGTGACCAACTGACAGACCTGGAGATTGATTGTATATGCTCTACTGGGTTGTTCGATATGATGCATCTACCTGTGATTTGGATGAATCATGGATTGTTGACCGTGTTGGTCAAGCAATGGCACAGGGAGACTTTCTCCTTCCACTTGTCGATGGGAGATATGTTGGTGACTCTAGAGGATGTCTATCGGATCTTACACATTCCCATCACTAGCAATCTTCTGACATATGACAAGGCGATGGGTGAGGCAGTGTTGCGACAGATCTTCTCCTACTCGGAGTTGGAGGTATATGACGGATTAGTTTCATGCGAGGGTATCTTAGATCTATATGAGCCACTATTAATAGTGCTATTAAGGAATGTGGGAGGCTTGTTATACCCTAATTGGAGATCGCATGGACTTGCTGTTGGATGGGGGTAGGTTATTAAGAAGATGGCTAGCGAGGAAATCTGATATGCATGGGGTCCATGTGTGTCAGCACATTTGTACAATGATCTTCATGACGTTGTCTACCATGGGATTACTTCACTGGGGTTAGGATCACTTTATTACATATCTGGGCATGGGAGCACTTGCCCATCACGAGACCAATGTATGAGATTCAAGGTGATTGACCAGCCCTATGTGTATATGTATAGAGGGATGATGACACAATGCTACCTGGGGAAGCTAAAGTGCTGGCGACATGCCCTCGATAATTTGGATAGATTTATCTAGTTCCCCTACCTCGGTTGTGAGCCATGGGAGGATGATAGAGAGGTCATGCCCTATGTTTACACAGTTCGGTTTCTAATCGGTTGCACTTCTTATATTTTTGAGAGACATATGTCAGGACATGTTATGAGGCTATTTGGACAGACCCAGGGTATGCCACGAGGTTCATGAGAGTATGTCTGAGTAGTGTGTGAGAGATTCTAGTGGGGTCATGTATTGCCCTATGATAAGGAATTGGCATAGTTCTACAATTTATAGGCTAGGTCATGGCCATACTGATCAGATGTGGCTGATGCAAGAGTTACAGATGAGTACACAAAGTACCTTGTCATGCATCTCTTTCCATGCCTTTTAGATCCTACACAACCAATACCACCATTTGAGGATGACCAGGCACTGAGACAGGGTAGGAGGAGGAGGAGATTAGATGGAGGAGGTGGAGGAGGAGGATGTGGAGATGGGAGAGGTGGTGGTGGAGTAGGAGGTAGGGTTTTGATGAGAGGCAGAGGTGGTCTCCCATTGTGACTTGTATAGTGTCCACTAAGAAAGGTATGAGTAGCAACATCAGTAGGGGGAGAGTGGAGGGCGGAGCAGGTTTAGATATGGGTGGGGATGCAGGCGTAGGAGGTGTAGAGATGAGTGGGGGTGGCAAAGATATTGATATGGATGTGGGAAAGGGAGCTATAGTTGGAGGAAAGGGAGACCTACATGAGGTCATGATAGTGTGGTTATAGACCCAACTTACCACTGCTGAGGTTCACATTTGGGACCTAGAGGCCTAGTTAGATGGAAGGGATGTAGATATTGCCGCTCAAGATGTTCAGTTGTTTTCTCAAGGGGTCGAGCTAACTGAGGTACTAAGGGAGAGGGATGATGTGGTGGATAGGTTGAGGTAGGTACATGCCAGGATCCAGGTGGTGGAGGAAGTACAGGGACAGGGCCTGACAAGTGAGGTGATCAGAGAGATGTGGTGGGCAGGAGTAGAGATAGACTACTAGAGGGGGTTATATAAGCAGATAGTGCCCAATAGTTAGCAGGCGATGAGTTACTCCCAGATGTGGCAGGCAAGATAAGAGCAGTCTCAAAGGGGCCAGAGTAGTGGGGGTGTGATGGCTCCTCCTCAACAAGATGGTGAGGGTGGTGGTGGGGGTGCCATGACATCTAGCAAGAGTTCTATTTGAGTTTCCTTTTTGCATTGGTACATTTTTATTATATTAATACTTGGATGGCTCTTGCTAGCCGATATTTTATACATCGTTGTATTCTGATACATGTGTAATTTATTTTAATGAGAGATATATGATGAGATCTCATTTTTGGCAGCAATGATATGATATGCATTTATGTGATGACATGATTTCCTTATGCATGATGATGTTGATATGTGATGGACTATTGATGTGATACTTGCATTGATGCTTATGTTGTAATGGATGCAGATGATTTTATGCTTTGTTACCATGATGGATATTCTTATGCGATGATGTTGATTATTTCTAGATGTATGATTTGATGTGATGTTGATGATACTAATGTGTATGATTTGATGCGATGATGATGATACTATTATGTGGATGCAGGTTATGTTGATGTATGCTATGATGCTTATGTTTTGTTGATGAGTTTGGTTTTATGATATGATTATGCTTATGTAGATGTAATTAATATGTGATATTATGCATAATGTAGATGTCTATTATGTGGTGAATGATGTATTACTATTGATGAGATAAATGATCTAGATGATGTAATATAGATGTGAAAATGATGCTTTTAAGAGTTATGCTTTGATGTTGATGTAAATGATTGGATTTATGATGTTAATGCATACTTGTGGACATATATGTTCTGTAATGTATGACTTTATAGGAGGATGTTGATGCATAATGAAAAATTGATGAATGTTTACGCAATGATTAAATGAAAAATAGCAAATATAAGATGTGTACTTTATGAATTCTCTAAATGATGGTGATGATAATAATGATAGTGATGTATAATACTTGTGTGATGAGATTAATAATGACCTTTAATGATGATATGGACTAAATGAATTTGAATGAAATGAGTAAACTATGTGAATTTTTAAATGTAATAAATGAATCTAAATGTCATGTATGTATTAAATGAATTTAATGAATGTAGAAGAATGGATCTAATGAATGCACTAAATGAATTTAATGAACACAAAGGAATGTACTAAATGAATGTGATGAATGCACTAAACAAATTTCCTATATGAAAATGGTTCTATATATGGAAGTGAAATGCAACTATCTACGATGCCAACTATCTGTCATGAGGCCTAAATGCAAATGTGCCAGGAAAAGAGAAATATGAAACAGAGATGTGAGATGATGTATCATAATACTTTGTCATGACTGTTCTCAAGATAATCCTGTGATACCAAACTTTCTCATAGCAACCCTATTTAATTGCAAATGCATGCTGACAAAAGATTTGTACAATGTATGAGTGAATAAATGAATGGGTGATATGCAATGGAATACAATATAAATAGATGAGATGAAATGGTGATCCATGGCTTATTCATAATGCTTTATTTCCTCATTGATCGTGGTAGTACCGATCTTGGCCAAGGTATAAAAAACCAAGGTTGAGTGTTGCACCTGTAAATAAACATGACAAACAAGAAAAGTTCATCTCCATTCTAATTCATATGCATATAGTTGAGGTATATGTTGTAGTCAGTAAACCATAGTGATCCATTACTTTATATTTTTGCATAGGATCTCGTAGCTTAGTGAACTTACCACATAGACACCATTAGTATGATCCCTAGAACTTCATTGGAACAAATCCACAGACAAAAAACAAAAATAAGATATCAGGAACCATCCCAACAAATTTAATCACTTGTGGATATCTTGGAGTAGCATAGGAACCTTATATATATAAAGCAATAATCTGACCAAGTGCCTATCAGCTAAACAACATCTTCTTGTCAAAGAGATATGTCACCATGTCTTGTTTTGAAGGAAGGATGTATCCTTGTTTAAGACGGTTTCATGTATGTGTTGATTAGATGTTTGTTTGTCTGATAGTTAGTCATCTTGTATGTAGCTCAAAATGTTGTTTTGCATCTGACTGGATGTTTAATTACAAGTGCATTGTAATGTTTTTAATTGATTTTGATATTTTCTAATGTTTTTGGGTGTTTGTTTTGTTTTGAATGTTTTTGGTATTTTGACTGTTTTATGAATGTTTTTGGATCATTTTTAGAACATTTCCAAATAAGTAAGAGTGAATCACCAATATTTAGAATCCACTCCCATCATATAGTAAACACTTTGCCCCCAGTTAGGTTTCAATGTGAAATCATGACACGAGACACGTGAGGTAATAACCCTGATTACATATCAATAACAAGCCATGATATATATGATGTATGTGTGAATGCAATGGATGGGATAGAAACAAGTTTGAAAGACAATGGGTCCATAGCCTTTACGAATGGTGCCTGTTTACTAGTTTTTAACCACCATACTCATAAACATTTTGAGATACATTCTATTGATTGGATCTACTAGTGGTTCTCCTTCTGAAGTTGCTAACCAATATGCCCCAGACCCAAAGACTGTAGTGATGACATATGGACCCAACCAATTAGATTCAAATTTACCCTAATGTTCTCTATTTGGTTGATTGTGAGGATTCTATCTAAGAAAAAGATCTCCTACCTCAAATGTGTGAGGTTTGACCCTATGATTGTAATTTTTGCTCATGTGCTACTGATACGCTTTTAGGTTATTGTAGTCAACTTGTCACTTCTCATCAAGCAGTTCCAAGTCTTGAAGATGTGAGACCTGATATTCTTCATCATTGATTAGGTGGTGCAAGGAGACTCATAGGGATGGCAATTCAACCTTAATAGGAAGGATAGATTCTTCTCCATAAACAAGTGAGTATGGGGTTGTGCTTGTAGGGGTTCAAATTCTAGTTTGATATTCCCATAGTGCAGGATTCAAACGAATGTGTTAATCATGACTGGCATCATTGACTATCTTCTTTAAGATCCTCAATATGTTCTTGTTTGAGGCTTCTACTTGACCATTTCCTTGTGGGTAATATGGGGTGGAGAAACAGTGTTGGCTATGAAACTTCTCACAGAGTTCACGAACATCCTAATTTTTGAAAGGAAGATCATTATCTATGATGATGGACATGGGTACACCATACCAGCAGATGATGTAATTGAGGATGAATGAAGCGATCTTCTTGTTGGTGACTTGGATGAGTGGAATGGCTTTGATCCACTTGGTGAAGTATTTTGTGGTGGTAATGATGAAGTTGTGACCATTAAAGGAAGATGGATGGATTTTACCCACAAGGTCAAGTCCCCACTGACAAAAGGGCCATGGTGTTGCAATGAGTTGTAGTTCTTGCATTGGTGCATGTATCAAATATCCGTGAACTTGGCAATTTTTGCACTTTCTGACAAAATAGCAGGAATATTTTTCCATGGAGGGCCAATAGTATCCTACCCTCATGATCTTTTTAGCTAGTGAAGAGCCACTTGAATAATCCCCACAGATACCTTCATGTACTTCTTCTAAAGCTATGATCACCTCACCTTTCTCTAAACATTAGAGGAGAGTACCATCAAGACCTCTTTGGTATAGGGTTTCAACAATGATAGCATATCGAGCAAATTGGCATATGAAGGTTTTTCATTGGTTGCTTGATTGGTGTGGTGGAAGGATTTGGTCACGTAGGTAAGCTTAAAACTCACCATACCATGGGGAATCAGGACCGATGAGTTGATATACCATCTCTAATTCTAGGATATCATAAGTGGGGATCCAAAGTTGTTCTACTTATAGCGTGTTGAGTTTTGTGGAAGATTGAGGAGAGAGGCTATAGTAGCCATTGTATCTGCAGCTCGATTCTGGTTTCGAGGAATCTACTCAAAAGTGATAGTTGTGAATAATTCTTTGAAACTATCCACCATTTTCTTGTAAGACATGAGCTTGTCATCCTTAGTTTGGTATGATGAATACTAAGAGAGGGGGGGGGGTGAATTAGTATACCAAAAAATATTGTACTTAAACACTTTAATAGTCTAGCAGTAAACCGATAAAACAATTTAGCAAACAAACCGTTTAACACACATGCAAACCAAATAGAAAATAATGCATTCACCCATAGAAGCACAATCACCATAACACAAGATATTTTGATGTGGAAACCCAAATGGGAAAAACCACGGTGAGATGAAACTCACAAGTAACTATCTACAGAATAGTAACCAGACCGGTTAAGGTCATACAATGTTCTTTATCAGAACAGATCCTATTAGGAATCTCAATCTTTGTTAGGAGATAAGTCTGATTAAAGACTACCTTGTGAGAGGCTTTTAGATCCACATATGTGAACCACCTTGTTAGAGGATTTACAAAGGCTTTTTTGAGCCTACCCGGTTAAGGGTTTCTAACTTGTCAAAGATGTGAGTAATCAACAAGTGAATGATCTAGCAAATGGCACAGTCTTCTTGATTAGATCCATTGTAGCTCATAGCTAATGCATTTCAGCATTACTTCAGTCTTTAGTAACTCCTTACTCTGTTACAACTCACAAACTTTATCTTCTCAGTTAAGATTGCACATTCAAGAGCTTCTTTTTTCAACCACTACAAAAAACCTAATAGCTATACTTGCATACTCTCTTTTAAAACCCTAGACATGATGTCCTTAAAAGGAATCCGATTTCATGTCAGTCCAATAGGATTTCATTACAAGTTCCTAGGTTCATTGTATCTAGACACATTTGATAACATGACACAAAATCATCGTCAAAGTGTGGGTGGATGGTAACTCATCACAAAAATATACTGGTTGGTAACTCATCACAAAGTATTACCAAATTGTCCAACTTTCCGATTACCGGTTGGTGACTCAGAGTAATACCGGTTTAATGGATTACTGGTTGACAAAAATTGAAGACTGGGAAAAAGATAACTACCACTTCTGGCTCCTTTACTCCGCTCCTCTTGAGACCCTTAAACCACTTGATCTCACTATGCTGCTTGGGTCTTTATACCACTTGAGATCGGTAAACATTTTCTGCATAACAACAATAGTCTAAAGACTACAACATGATACCGGTTTGGAACAATTACCAGTTGAGCATAATTCATACATTCTCAAAGTGATCTCATAGCAAGTGTGTGTCCATCAATGACAATCACAACATAATCATGAAAATGCCAACATGGTATTCATCATTGACCTGTCGAATTACCATTTGTGAATCGCAATAGACTTGTATCTCCTTTAAGTTCCATTGTACGGTCATTTTGAGTTTTGTGATCAAGGCTTCATACTCTGCTATGTTATTCGTGCATGGGAATGTGAGCCTGTATGATTTGGCAATGATATCACCTTGAGGTGTGATAAAAAGAATGCCAAGTCTTGAACCTGCCTAGTGTATGATCCATCAAAATATATCTTTCATTGTCATGCTAGCATGATTGTGAATATTTCCTCATCTAGAAAATTTGAGATGAGCGGATGGTCTCCTATGAGTGACACTTTAGCCAACTGATATGAAATGACCTTCCCTTTGATTTCTTGTCAGTCCACATACTCTATGTCAAACTCGTTGAGGAGAATAACCCACTTTGCCAAGTAGCCCATTAGAGTTGCTTTACTGATTAAATACTTGAGTGGATCTATCTTGGCAATGAGTTGTATCTTGTGTGTTAGCATGTAGGGCCTCAGTTTGTTTGTTGCTAAAATTACTGCAAGACAAGCTCGTTCAATAGGGGTATAATTGAGTTCATACCCTACTAGTGTCTTGGAGATGTGGTATACTGCACATTCTTTCCTTCGACATTATGTTGTGCTAGTAATACTCCTAAGGCCGTAGTTGTAGATGATATGTATAATAATAATGGTCTATCTAGAGATGGTGGTATCAATAATGGCAACATCATTAGGTAGTCATTTAACTACTAAAATGCTTGCTGACATTTCTCTTCTCATTTGAAATGAACATTCTTAGGGAGCAAATGTGTGAAGGGGTGACATTTGTCAGCCAATTGTGCAATGAAGCAACCGGATTGACTATAGCCTTTCTTGTAATATCCTCAACTAAGTGATGTTCTTAGGTGGTGGAATTTCCATGATTTCTTTTACCTTTGCCGATCTACCTCAATTCCTTTATTCGAGACAATGTATCCTAGGAGCTTCCCGAAGGTCACTCCAAAGACACACTTCTTCAGATTGAGTCGAACATTATATTGTTCTAGTCTGGTGAAAATTTTGTCCAATACAATGAGGCGACCTCTCTTGTTAATGATTTAGCTAGTAAATAATCCAGACTCATTTCCCTTGGGTAAAAGTACAAAGCTGTGACACACTTTTATAAAGAAAATGATCAATGTTGATTCAATTTTTTAAATTAAATCAATAGAAAGTGAAATATATATTTTGAATTTTGAAATGATGTAAAGTAATAAAATTTATTTATTTTTTTCTATTTTATGTTTGTAATTTTAACAAAAATTTAAAAAATTATTTGAATGCAGTTTTTTATAAAGTAAACACAATAATTTAGTTGTTGATAAAATGCTGAAATTGAAGTTACACTAGTATACCTATATTAAAAATATATATGTAAAATATGTCGAGAGATATCTTATAATAGAAGAGAATCATCTATAAAATAAATGTTCTTCAAAAATATTAAATACCAAGAATACAAATCCTTTGAATTCATGTATGCAAAAAGTTGTGAACCTAGTTGGAGACAAGTGGCGAGGGTTGTATTTTATTTGGAGCAATAAAATAACATCTCCACAAAAACTAAAACATTGCATATTTCATGCATTTACCAATCATTTGCATGTCAAATTCTTTCAAAAATGGATTTTTGTTTACAGACATTTTGATGTCATTGTAGATGCCTCTCAGCATAACAAGCTGCCACACTTTATTTAGTAAATTTTACCTTTTTTTCTTCAATTTTTTTGTGTATATTGATAGCTTTAAACTTTAGTGCATCGATATATTTTTTACTATTTTTTTATAAATTTATATTTTTCAATATATTTGAAAAGTTGCATGTGCTAAAATATAACTCTTTCCAATTGCCACTACCTTTTTTCTTAATTCTTTATCCAAATTAGAAAATAATTACATCGTCTTGACATAGATTCTTTTGTCTACTGCATCATATTTTTTTCAAAAAATTTAAATTAATTTTAGTCTTTTTCCTTGACAAGATAATCAACCTTATATTTTAGTATTGATGACCTACCTTAAATAAAAATAAAATATAAATATAAAAAACTAATTAAAATTTTAAAAGATATATATTCTGGAAAATTCACTTATATATATATAAAAGGGTATTTTTTACATTTCAAAAAAAAAATTATTTATAAGAGTAGTTGTTGAAACATCGAGTTTTTTTTATTTTTAAATTTTTTTGGCAATTAGACCTAAAGTGGTATAAAATATACATTTAGTAGACATTTCCAATTGGAAAAATTGTGGCCCATATATATCTATAATGAATCTATATAGACCATATGTTTTATTAAAAATATTTTTTAGTTAGAATTACTTAAATTCACTTGTGCTGATAAGTTGGCTTGAAACATGACACATTTTTGTGCTTTTACCCCCTTTGATATGTAGCTCCTGAATTCTTGAGACCGAATGGCATTACATTCCAAAAGTATGTACCCCATGTGCATGTAAAAGTTGTTTTGTGTTGATCCTCTGGGGCGATCTTGATCTAGTTGTATCTTGAAAATCCATCCATGAGCGATAGCATTGCATGCCCTATTGTGAGGTCCACGATCATATCAATGTTTGGAAGAGGGAAGTCATCCTTAGGACATTCTTTGTTTAGATCTCTAAAATCCATATAGATATGGATGCCCCTAGTTGGTTTTTCTATTGGTACAATGTTGGAGATCCATTCTTCATAATAAATGGGTCTTATGAAACCCATATCTAATAGCTTTTTGAGTTTTGCTTTTACTAATAATGCGATCTGAGGATGCATCTTTCTAAGCTTTTGTTTTACTAGTTTGGCTCCTTCTACTATTATCAAATGATGCATTATTAGCTCTGTTTCTAGGCCTGGCATGTCTACATAGGACCATGCAAAATTGATTTGTCACTTTTGGAAGAACTCGGTAAAATTAGGATCTTCTACTAGAGTCAATGATTCTACTAGATGTATTATGTGTGGATTTTCTGGTGCCCCCATATTGACTTCCTTTGTCTCTTCTATGAGAATAGACAATCTCTCCCAATTAGTGCTAAAGGGGAGAATGTCAAACCTTCCATCTTCAGGCACCTCAAAGACATTTTTACCTTTGGATGCATCCTTTGTTTTTACTCTTTTGGTCTCCAAAAGTGCCACAATGTGGTTTTCACTTGAGGATCCTATTTTGATCGTAATATTTTTGCCACTGAAAGGTTTGGCATCCTCTCCAAAGTAAGTTGCATTGTTAAGTTCAATAGCGAATCCAGCCTTGTGATCCCCACTTGGTATGTCTTCCCGTAATTCAAGAAAGTCTATGATTTCATCATCATTTTGGAAGCTGTCAAGGTGTGGTGGATCTTGTTGGTCCCAATAAATGAGTTCGGGGTGAATAATTGGCATGGTTTCACCAATAAGATTAATTTCATAGGATGCATCAGTAAGGGTAAGTATGGAGGAATCAAGGCCATCGTCAGTACTATCCTCTTCATAATTGGGCTCGGGAGGTGACCTATCTGTTCTTGAAGTATCTTTAGTATCTGAATCCCAAATTTTTTTGATCCATGTCGCACCTTTAATGCTTTTGTCTACAAGAGTTTTAGGAGAATCCTCTTCAGATTCATGTGAAGCCAAAGAACCCCATTTGTATTCATGTGAATTTATCTCAAAATCACTTGGTAGAACTTTGTTACTGTATGTTATAGGGATGTCTACCTATGTGAAAGGATTATCGACAACTGCTTCAGGGGTTGTATCTAACAAGGTTGTTGATGTTTCTTGGTTGTCTAAAGTGGACAAGAGTTTTATCCTATGAGTGACAGTTTGGCATGAAACATAACTCTTTTTCTTACTCGTTATATGTGTGGAATTCAATTGAGAAGTGCTTTTATGACTTGGATTTTCTGATCTTGTAGGTTGATTTGCAATGGACACTATCCTGCTTCTGGAAGGGATGAATTTGGAAGTGGTCTACTTTTGTTTCCTTGGAATCCTGAGCTTAGAAGAGCCTCCTAAACTAGGGTTGAATCTGAGTCCAGTTTTATCCCGTGGTTGTAACAAGGGTTATTGTACGTTAGGAAATAGGAAATCATCACAAGCAAGATAAAACGTAATCATCAATCACAAGTGCATTCATTGCAATGAATCTATCCTAAGACACATTCAATAGAGACATGAAAACAAAGCATACAAAACTAATGATTGTGCAAACAAGATGACGATTTGAATGCTCCTTCCACACGGCTCCATTGTTCTTCTTTCCTCTCCAAATAGTTGTGGATCTCACCTACAAGTGCACACACAATTGAAAGCAAGTAGACGGGATTTTTGATCAAGAGTACTAGAAGCTTAGATTCGATAGCCTGATTATCAATTACCAATTACCAATTAGCCTTGATTGATGAAGATCATCCAATTTATAGAAGAATTGGAGAGATGACAAGATTAGCATGATTCAATTCAAATGGAAATTGCAAATCAATTATGTCAATTATGACAAATTATGCACTTTCTATGCAAAATTTGTTGATTGATAATTCATGACAATTTATGACAAATTTCTATGTCAAGAATTGATTGATTGTCAATTATGACAAATTATGACAAATTGACATGTCATTTCCATGAATTTAGGAGAGAAATAGGAGGAATTTGAAATTAGGAATTAAGAAAATTAGAAAATTGAAATTGATGAAAATTAGGAATTTGAAATTAGGTAAATTAATTAATAATCTTTCATTTATTAATTAATTCACAAAGAGAGGAATAATTAGCCAATTAAATGAACATTTAATTGTAATGAGAAGACTTAGGATAATTAATAATTTATTAATCCTAGAGGAAGAAATGACAAGCAAGGTTAAATGATTAAATCACGAAACCCTAGAAGGTGAATTAGCAATGCGAGGATGACAATTAGGTCTTGATTGAAGATAATTGATTTGATCATGATTTGATTTTGGATTGATAAATGACCAATGTGATAAATGATTTGATTGATAAATGCGCCAATTGACGAGGAACAATGACAAATTGATCCAAATTGACATAATTGTGACAGACAATGATCGATAGCAAAATGATCGCAAAATGACAAAATTGACAAGAGGACAAGGATTGATGATAAATAGATTGCAAGATGACAAGATTAAAAATGACCACGATCGGTGACAAATCGATCGCAAAATGACAAGATCGAACATGACAACGACCGATGACAAATCGATCGCAAAATGACAAGATTGAAAATGATAAAGATTGACAACAAATCGATAAGAGGACAAAACCCTAATTAGGATTGACGATGTCCAAAATGATAACAAATTAGCATGCACATTGATACGATAGGATAAAATCGATCAAAATCATGATTGGATAGTGTTGTCAACAAGACCAAATTTGAGAGCGAGACGAATGAAGAATGTAGAGGAATGACTCGATGTTCGCAAATGATAAAAACCAAGTGCGTGACATAGGAGAAATGTTAATGCGACGCAAAAACCTAAAATGAGGCAATGCGCAAATGTTAAAGTATGACTCCGCAAGCGTTGACCATTTTTAGGTGTCTACATTTTGCCCCTCTTTGAGACAATGCGATTTTAAGCATTGTTTCAAAGAACAATAATGAAAATGCCCCAGATGCTGATAATGACATATGAAAATGCCCCAGAATAACAATGATATATGCATGCCCGCTCGAGGAATTGGCCGGAAACATGCAGAAAAGAGGCCAATTGATCGATAAAAATGATAGGATCGAACGGACTGACAATCGGAGATTGGATGCATGAAGGACAAGCACTTGAAGATGCAAAAGACTGCAACCAACATAAGATGGAGAGGGTGCACGTCCATCTATGCACTGACAAAGAGCTATAAATGGGACCAAGAGAGTGAAAATTGCTCATTTGCACTAGCCAAGGAGGAGAATTTGGTGCTCTGGACAAGGACACTTGCAGAGAGATGGTGAACATTCCAATGGCAGATCACCTTGGAGAACATGTACGCACATTCAGACAATCGGACGACGCAGGAGCCACGGTATGGATCTCAAAAACCCATGTTTTCAATTTCGTGAATTTTGAATGCTTGCGGGACATTGCGGGGCCCACAGAAAATGCAAAAACTGACTTCTGCGCCTGTGCAGAGTGAATCTTGCGCTTATGTCAGGTATTCTGTGCTTGTGTAAGGGTACACAGGCGCAAGAGTCAAGACACAGGTGCAAGAGGCAAGACACAAGCGTAATTGTGCATGTAAGACTCAATTTAGGTTCAAAACTGCATGCAAAGGACCTGAAAAGGGGGGACAAGGGTAGGATAGGGTAAAATAGATAAAGTACACCCGAATTTGGCCATAAAACAAGGAAATGTAGCCCGTAGGAACAAACCCTAAAACTGACAAAAAGATGCCCCAATTGTGATGCAGAGTCGACAGTATCTGTTGATCACGCGGGAGAATCGACCAGACTGTTTCATGCTACGACATAGACTCAGGAGCACGGACAGAGACACATTAGCAGGACTCGGCATATATCACATCACATACATGCCCAAGATTAGGGCAAACACAGTATTGCTTACCGCATTGGCAGAGCGATGGCATTCGGAGACCTCCTCATTCCATTTGGCGACTGGCGAGGTGACAGTGACATTGGAGGATGTATGGCGTATCCTCCGCATTCCGATACGTGGAGAGATGATAGAGTATGACTCAGTGACAGGGAGAGATGCATTGTGCAGATTGTTTGAGTGCGACGCAGATGATCTGGATATTGTCAAGAGGGAGATCCACTGGGAGACTATGGCAGGAGAGTATGATCAGCGATGTGTGGTGATAGCAGTTGTGATAGCATGTCTGCTAGCAGGAGACAGACGAGGACATGGATTCCCTATTGGATGGGGAAGAGTGCTAGAGCAGATGGTGACAGAGGGGATGGTGTATGCGTGGGGACCATGTGTGCTTGCGATGCTATATTTTCAGCTACATCAGATAGCGTATCAGGGAGTGCAGACTTTGAGCTGTGGAGTCACATTGCTTCAGGTATGGGCATTTGAGCACATAGCCATATGTCGACCGATTACGGAGAGACAGGTGGTACCACACCTACCATATGTGTATTGCTATGGTGGAGCATTGAGACAGGGTCCATTTGGATACATATTATACTGGCGATATGAGCTAGACAGACTGAGAGAGTTCACATGGAGGCCATATCTTGATTGCCCTGGATGGTCAGATGACAGTGATGAGCTACCCTATTGTAGATAGGAGAGGTACCTGATTGGGCGACCAGTGAATCGCCAGAGAGTGATTGAGATGTACCTGCCAGAGAGAGTCAGACGACAGTTTGGAGAGAGGCAGGATGTACCTAGGAGGATTGCATGCTTTGCCCGATCTCATAGAGAGACGAGTCAGTGGGGGAGTATGATTCAGCCACACATAGCATATGTCGACTTTGCAGAGCTACAACAGAGATAGTGGGATTGGAGGTCAGATGTGGTGGATGCTGGGACGACAGAGGAGTATGAGAGATGGTTTGCACGATGATGGCCAGTGCCATTGACAGATCCGGATATTCCAGTACTGAGGCGACAGGAGGACTTCCCACTCACAGGAGAGGAGGGAGATGATGAGGATGACGAGGATGATGAGGATGATGAGGACAGAGACAAGGATGAGGATAGAGATGAGGAAGGCAGGGACGAGGATGATGAGGAGCAGGAGGATGAGCCAGATTCAGGCAAGCATGAGGCATTACAGGACATACCCATAGAGCCAGAGACAGCTAGGACAGAGGAGATGGAGATATTTAGGGCTACCATAGCGAGTCAGCAGGACTATATTGCAACATTGGAGAGACAGAATGCCAGCTTGAGGATAGAACGAGATACAACAATAGCTCAGGCACAGCGAGAGGGATAGAGAGTCACTGAGTTCATTGGGTCGATTAGGGATGCCAGTGCACGGGAGATGGCACAGATGCTGGTAGAGACCAGAGAGGAGAGCACCTTCATATCAGGCACGATCGAGGACAGAGAGCAGGTCACGCTCTCGGAGGTCATTGAGCAGCATGGGGGTGAGTGGACCTATGAGACCACCACAGCCAGGACCAGGAGGGACATCATCTGTGAGACATGGCAGGGATGAGGAGGATAGAGGGAGCACCCAGTGATAGAGGCACGTGCTCCTTATGACAGATAGTGGACATTATGTAGTTTGACATGTTGTAGTCAGCCTGCGGGCCATACTTAGGACAGACAGTCCGATTTTGTACTCCGATATTATTATGATATGTGACATGAAATGCATCGATATGATGGGATGCAATGTGTTATGATTTGTAGTTATTTTGCTATGTATGGATGACTTATGTACTTGTTTATGAACATGTATGGATGTATTTTTATGTATATTTTTTTTTATGTGTTTTTGATGTATTTATGAAATGAAATGGATAAAATGCTTGATGTAATATGTGATGGAATGCAAATGTACTAAATAATGAATGTAGGATACAGCATATGTGTTTGGATATCAGAGCACTAGACCAAACTGACTATCCGGACTGACGGAAGAAATGTTAGTAAGCAGAAATGAGACAGGGGAGAGTTCGAGACAAAGAAAAACTTGCTTTCAGTAATGCACTTTGTAGGTGAGAACCTTTATTTTTATGTAGCAAAATGGATGCGTAGCATCATGGCATTGAAGGCCAGAGCTGAAATGCAACCCTTTTGGCAAAAGACAGACACATCACAGAAAAATGACAATCACAATCAAAAAAGAAAAAGACCATGAGCCATCCCGGTCACTCTAAATCACTCAGTGACATCATCGAGCAACATAGAAACATGACCGAAGCTAAAGATAAATCAATAAAAAGATAAGATACACAAATTCAAGCTAATCAGACAAACATCTTGATCTTCATTATCAAAAGTTGAAAGTGCTGATAGGACGATCATGCTATCTGGTTTCAGGAAATGCGGTACCCCGTCTAAGACAGGACACAGTCTGGTTTCGAGTATACCACACCCTGCATAAGACCCATGATAATAGGAACAAGGAAAATGATTTTGATGGTACCATTCGATGGATAAGACAATTTTGATCAGTTTGAATGTTTGGTTTTGATTGAAAAAGTTCATCTGGTTAAAACATGATTTCATTAAAGCACAGCGTGTGATTGCGAGTTGTTGGATGTATGCTCAGCGATCTGTCTATGCACAAAGAGAGATCATTTATTGCACAATGTGTGTTTTTGGATTTTAATGTTTTTGAAATGTTTTTGTGTTCATTTTTTCAGGACTTTTTATGATTTTTAGGGATTTTCATTTTTTCAATTTTTAGATACTTTTTTCAGGACTTTTTTGAATTTTTTTTTTTTTTTTTAATTTTTTCAGGACATTATATGATTTTTTTATAATTTATTTTAGGACATTTTTCAATTTTTATGAGATGTTTTCAGGACATTTTTCAATTTTTTTATGAGATGTTTTCAGGACATTTTTCAATTTTTTTATGAGATGTTTTCAATTTTTATGAATTTTGCCCCCAGTGTCTAGCAAGGCAAGGAATATGACAGGTGAATAAATAGGCTTGCTGAAATGATGGTGGATAGAGGGAAGACAAAGGCCTTTTATTATGGAGACAATATGGATGCAATTTTCAAGGGCTATTGCGTGATGGGACAAGAGACTAGATATGACAATGTAAAGCAGTGACATGGCATGAGGGACATGTCAAGAGGTTTTTGAAACCATGTTTAAATTTTGCATCCTTATGTCAGATCAAGATCAAGGAATGAAAAAGAGTGTATGGATAGTGATAAGATATGGATAGGATAAGCAAGACCAAGAATGAATAAGGGACATGGACTAAAGGTCAAGATTGGCTAAGGGATAGTGGCAGAAAGTTGCAATAAGATAGGGAATATGGATGAAAGGATGAAATAAGCAAATGGATAAATGACCAAAAGCTATGATAGACTGAAAGCTGCAAACAAGATGCATGATGCTCATGATGATCTTCAACCTTGTCAAGATCAAAGGTGGAAAGAGGAAATGGACATAAGGGACAATAAGATATGAAGGGTAATGACAGGGGTTCGATAGGATAATGAAGGGCAGTAGGATAGGAAGGAGGAAACCTGCCCCCAAGTGTGGTGTGCAAGAAGTTCATAGATTACGCATGATGCCTGTTTGCCAGGTTTTCATCATGGTACTTTCCCAAGGCGCCTGTTTGCCAGGTTTTCACCAGTGGACGAATTATTTTTCTTTATTTTTTTCTTTTTATTTTCTTTTCTTTTCTTTTTCACTTTTTTTTTTTTTTTTTTTTTTGTATTTTGACTTTTTCAATAGAAGATAGACACATGATAGGGGATGGAAGAAGGACTCAAGCGTCTTTTTGTTTGGATAGGAGCCTTGAAAAAAATGGACCATGACCTTTAAAAGTATGCTCAAAGATGTTGGTAGGACAAGGACATGGAAAAAGAGATGAAACTAAGGCAAGGATTTATGCAAAGGATGGGATCAAAGGGATCGAAGGATGGAAAATATGCATTGGATAATGGATAGGGTATTGGAAGAATTGGGCTTCAGTGGATGGAGATGAAGGCAAGATTGACATTGGCACACACCTTGAGGGGTGATGGACTGATGGAGGACAAATGTATTTTGGATATTGAGATTTTGACGAAGGAACAACCTGGGATTGTGGGACATAAGGGCCCAAAATGGATGAAGAAGGTGATGGAGGGACAAATTTGAGAGGTTTGGAAGGAGGAATAGCAACTTTGGATGCCAAGTTGGATGTTTCTTTAGGCTTTTGCGCTTCAAGGAGCTGCTTAGGGATCCACATGGTTTTTGATTTTTCATGCTTTTGTGGTTCCTTGGAGTGCATTGCTTGCACAAGGGATTTAGGAACCCATATATATTTTGACTTTTCTTTATTTTGCTCAGTGGGCTTTTGTGGCCTTTTGGATATTTCTTTTTCTTTATAGATCATATTTTGCTTTCTTTTGACATGTCGATTATATTGGACATGTTGATCCTTGAATACATGTGGATTTCTAGACTTAGGACTTTTATACTTGGCATCCAAATTGCTTGGAGGGGGAAAGGAATGCATGGATGGATATGAATGAAATGGACTTCTTTTGGATTGATGAAATTTACTCAAGGATGTGTGCCTTTACTGATGTTGCATAGGAGATGGAGGGATATAGGGACCTAGAATGGATGGAAGCGATGATGGGGAAGGTGGACATTTGGATTTTGACTTTGAAGGGATACCAGTGCCTTGAGTGTGAGCTCTATAGACATGACCTTGAAGATTTTCTTCCACATGAAGGGATTCTTGCTTATGGAGATCTACTCCTTTTCCTTTATGAATATCTTGACTTGTAGGATACTCTTTTCTTTGGGAAGAAGACGCAAGTCCATTATGAGGTGGATATGATATGAGAGAAATAATGAGATCTTGAAGTGGATCAGATTGCACAAAAGTGGAAGAACCCATTATGCATGTCGAGGGTTCATGAACATCTTGCACTGACATGTCAGAATCATGAAGGGGATTAGGATCATGAGGGTGATTAGGATCATGTAGTGTACATGGTTCAATGATAAGCTCTTCAAGAGATGGAATGGGAGAAATAATGGGATCATCAAAAGAAATGCGATCTTGGAGTAGATATGCCTGATTAGGACATGGAGATGGAGGAACAAGTGGATCTTGTGGAGGATTTAAAGGAGTAATTTGATCTTGACAAGGAGGAAGATCATTGGAATCCTCTTTAAAGGTGCTTTTCTCTTGACTTTTAATGGGATCATCAGAAAGGATGGAAGGGATATCTTGATCTTTCTTAGGAAGTGGAATGTCAATGGGATTTGAAAGAACATTTTTTTCATGAAATGGAAGGGGATCATTTGGGATTGGATGGACTGGGATATCTTGATCTTGCTCGGGGAATGGAGTGTCAATAGGACTTTGGATAGGATGGACAAGAATAGGGGAACCATCATGAGTGTCTGGGAACATGGGGTCCTGGTCAACAATTGGATGGGATGATAAGGTTTTGGGATCTTGATCTTGATTTTCCTTAGGACATGTTTCTTCATGCTCTAAACTATCCTCTTGACATGAGGTTGGACTTTGGATATGCATGGGGGATTCTGACAAGGAATCAATGTTTTGGCTTGAAGAAAATGCACTTTGAACATTTGTGATGGATTTTGGCAAGGAATCAATGCTTGAACATGAGGAAGAGGGACTTCAAATGGGGTCCTCTAAAATAGGTAATGGCATTAAAGTGCATGGTGGCATTGGGTCTTGTATTTCTGAAACATGACAAGGATGTGCATCATGAATTGGATTATCTTGGCAATCAATTATGGATAGCTCTTGGATAATTGCATCCTTGGGTGTATTATTTGATGAGGACAATATAGAAGATTCTTGTGAAACTTCTAAAGGTGTAGGGATAGATGCCATTGGAGAGTCAATTTGCTTGCGAGGGGATGAGGCATTGCTAGACATAATTGTATTATCTTGATCTTCCTCAAAGAACTCACTTGGTAGTTTCCTTAAGAGCATTGCAATAAAGCCACCTTTCTTTCGAGGTTTTGACATGGTTGTATCTGGAATTTGAACTTGTTTTTGGTTTGATGTCATGTTTTTATATTGGACTTGGTTCAATTGTTCTGACATGTTTGAAACTTGGGTTCGTGTGTGCTGCAACCTTTGTTTTTGAATGTTTGGCTGTTGTTGTTGACATTGATATGTTGATTGAACTTGTTGATATTCCACCATTGGTTGAACTATTTGTTGACATTGTATAGTTGGTTGGACATATTGTTGAAATTGGACCATTGGTTGTGTTGGTTGTATATGTTGAAATTGTTGAACAATTGGTTGTATTGGTTGAAAATCTGATTGATAGTAAACACCTTCTTGTTCTTGTTGTGAAGGCACATAATGTTGTTGTCTCTTTTCTTGAAATTGTTTCATCATCTCTATTTGTGAGAGGAGAGTTGGTATGTCTGATCGTTCAAGAAGAGATTTTACATCAATTGGCTCGATATTTGGATTTCGACCTGGAAGTTTTCGAAACATTTTGGACATTTGTGATCTATTCTTCGCAATGTTTTTCACTTTTTGTTCGAATATCTCATTTTCTTGAGCTAGTTTCTCCTCTAGTTTTTGTATTTGGACATTTACATCATCATGATAAGTTTGACCAATGTTGCTTTGTTGTTGGGTTGGATAGGATTGTGATTGCCTTGGATTAAAATTTGATTGCATTGTCGGTTGATATGTCAAACTTTGTTGCATCATTGGTGCTTGGAACCTTGTTTCAATAGACATGTCACTATGCAAATGCAATATTTTTTGGAATTTTTCAAGGATAATGTATGATATGAAACTAAATGCAAACTAAATGAATGAGAATGCAATCTATGGCAAGAATGCAACCTATGTTTTTGGTTGTTTTTGAAGATTTTGACAAACTCTTTGGAATGCAAATCTAAAAGAGACCCTTAGGAAATTGAAATGATGTCTAGACCTCGAAGGACAAAAGGACCAAGTGACAAAAGGACAAGTGACAAAGTCTCCCCTATATGCTTGGATACTAAGCTAGGTTTGACGAAATGACATTGATGACAAAAGGACAAAAGGTTTGATAAGGTCTAGACTTCTTAACAATGACTTAGGGTTTATCAAATATTTGGATTACTCAAGTATGACAAAACCTAGTTTTGACACTATATGCAAAGGAACAATTACTATGCAAATGACTCTAATATGATATGATAATGACCTAAGATTAATGAAGAGACCTAGGGTAAGCAATGTATGACAATGATATGACTTTAATGCAAGAGGACATATGCAAATGGATGACTCTTATTGATATGCAAAGGAATATGACTTAGGTGAAACCTAACCTTGGTACTTGACAATGACTTTTGCAAAATGCAACCTATGATGAACTTAAATGTAAGTGACATGAATGTTGAGACAAGATTTTGAACAATATTTGACAACCATGTTTGAAGATGAGTTTTGAATCTTGATAAACTTTTGTTGGATGAATGTCACTTGTGTTTAATCTTATGTTGGATCAATTTGTTTTGCTTTTTGAAATGGGATGCAATTCAACTTTTGACAAGCAAAGAATACAAGATATTACAACTTAGACTCAAGACAATCATGCTCATTTCCACATTTCTTATGGTAGGCAAAGACATTAGGTACTTGAGAGGTAGACTCGTTATGAGATTCAAGGAGAATACATAGATGCTTGACCCCATGGGCTCCCCTCCACGGCATTCACTTCTCAGGGCAGCCAAGAATCAGTCCCCATGGAAATCTCCCCATGGCGAACTTAGTATCTCTTCCAAGTATCTGAATTTGTCCTTCTCAAGCAACTAGAAGGGTTTTTGGCCTCTAAAAACAAGGTATGTAGTAAGGATTTCTATTAAGCGTTACTCCTTGATGTCACGCAAGCGTGATTGAGACATTAAGCCCATCAAGATACCAAACAAATGTAGTCGCGCAAGCACGATTTAGACCAAGAGGCCCTACTTAGATGTTGATATGAGAAAGAGTCCAAGGGTCATCACTTCCCAAGTAACTGCAATTCCCACATAACACTTCCTTCAAAGCTTTCGCTCATCGGGTATTTGTTTATAGTGAGTTAGAATTCCAAGGAATTCTAGCCGTACTCACTTTGGGTCATTCCCTTCTCACGATTATCACTTGCTTGCAAAAGCAAAGTGGTCGACAAGGCAGGCCCTCTAAAGGAGAGACGCAATCAACAACACAAGCATGGTATCGAAGATCTGGATTTCTGATCACCCTAAGAAGGATGAGAGAATACTCTCCTACTCCAATGTCATACTCAACAATCAAAGCAAACAAATGTTCATTCCAACCTATTTAGAAATCACTAGGTGCCTAAAAATTAAATGCAAACACAAAGTTTGATTGTTTCTCCAAGGCACCCTGCAAAAACCCAAGTTAGAAGTTTAATACGCTTATTCTTTGACTTTCGAATCTGCACAAAGCATGTTAGTAGTTTGATTTATTGTCTTTGCCATGCATATGCCAAGATTCTGCACAGATAATTAGTACCAAAATCCAAAGCACAGAAAACAGAATGCAAAAACACAACAAATTTCAAGTAAACACTGCATTTTTTTACCTCTGTTCTGGACTTTACACAGGCGCAGAACTCATGACACAGGCGCAGAACCCATGACACAAGCGTAGAATGTCATCTACACAAGCGCAGAATGCTCAACACAGGCACAGGTTGCTTCACACAGGCGCAGGAGTCTCCAGAAAACCCTGCACGACCCTGTTTTTGGTTCTTTTTGGCCTGCAAATCAACTTGAGAGCACTCAAAACACCATAAAGAGGTTAGAAGGTTAGTGTTTCACGTCGGGTTCACTAATTAATGTACGTTAGGAAATAGGAAATCATCACAAGCAAGATAAAACGTAATCATCAATCACAAGTGCATTCATTGCAATGAATCTATCCTAAGACACATTCAATAGAGACATGAAAACAAAGCATACAAAACTAATGATTGTGCAAACCAGATGACGATTTGAATGCTCCTTCCACGCGGCTCCATTGTTCTTCTTTCCTCTCCAAATAGTTGTGGATCTCACCTACAAGTGCACACACAATTGAAAGCAAGTAGACGGGATTTTTGATCAAGAGTACTAGAAGCTTAGATTCGATAGCCTGATTATCAATTACCAATTACCAATTAGCCTTGATTGATGAAGATCATCCAATTTATAGAAGAATTGGAGAGATGACAAGATTAGCATGATTCAATTCAAATGGAAATTGCAAATCAATTATGTCAATTATGGCAAATTATGACAAATTATGCACTTTCTATGCAAAATTTGTTGATTGATAATTCATGACAATTTATGACAAATTTCTATGTCAAGAATTGATTGATTGTCAATTATGACAAATTGACACGTCATTTCCATGAATTTAGGAGAGAAATAGGAGGAATTTGAAATTAGGAATTAAGAAAATTAGAAAATTGAAATTGATGAAAATTAGGAATTTGAAATTAGGTAAATTAATTAATAATCTTTCATTTATTAATTAATTCACAAAGAGAGGAATAATTAGCCAATTAAATGAACATTTAATTGTAATGAGAAGACTTAGGATAAATAAATAATTTATTAATCCTAGAGGAAGAAATGACAAGCAAGGTTAAATGATTAAATCACAAAACCCTAGAAGGTGAATTAGCAATGCGAGGATGACAATTAGGTCTTGATTGAAGATAATTGATTTGATCATGATTTGATTTTGGATTGATAAATGACCAATGTGATAAATGATTTGACTGATAAATGCACCAATTGACGAGGAACAATGACAAATTGATCCAAATTGACATAATTGTGACAGACAATGATCGATAGCGAAATGATCGCAAAATGACAAAATTGACAAGAGGACAAGGATTGATGATAAATAGATTGCAAGATGACAAGATTAAAAATGACCACAATCGATGACAAATCGATCGCAAAATGACAAGATCGAACATGACAACGACCGATGACAAATCGATCGCAAAATGACAAGATTGAAAATGATAAAGATTGACGACAAATCGATAAGAGGACAAAACCCTAATTAGGATTGACGATGTCCAAAATGATAACAAATTAGCACGCACATTGATACGATAGGATAAAATCGATCAAAATCATTATTGGATAGTGTTGTCAACAAGACCAAATTTGAGAGCGAGACGAATGAAGAATGTAGAGGAATGACTCAATGTTCGCAAATGATAAAAACCAAGTGCATGACATAGGAGAAATGTTAATGCGACGCAAAAACCTAAAATGAGGCAATGCGCAAATGTTAAAGTATGACTCCGCAAGCGTTGACCATTTTTAGGTGTCTACAGTTATAATGGCTCTTGAACACCTGGGATCCCAATGCACTATGGACATCATAGCCCATCTTTTGCATTAGGGTAAAACCTTTACCATACCTCTCTGTAGGGATCTTGATTTTTCATCTAGTTGTACATTGGAAGGGTCTCTGTAGATCCATCCTGCCAAGTCTTCATCAATAATTTCCTGTTCTTGTGACTTACCTAGGATGAATCTATCAAGTGTATTAGTGTTGTCTACAATAAGTGGCTTGAGTGACATTTGTGGTTTTGCATAAGTCCTAGGTGAGAGAGGTACTTGGCCAAAACAAAAAAGATGACTAATATTACACTCTCTTGGGCCTTCATCTTTTACTTTCATTTTCAGCTTCTCCAGTTTGCGTGTGGGGATTGGTGGACTGGTGAGATTTGTTGGGTGGATGTAAGATGATGATGCAGTGGCTTCTCTATTGTTGGGTACTATCATATCTAGTTGATGCCTTTTATTGTTACAAAAGGAAAATGGTTGGCATCACCAAGGATGGTAATCTCTACTCCATTATGTGGAAACTTGATGCATTGATGGTGAGTGGATGGTACTACTTGCATGACATTAATCCATGGTCTACCTAGTAAGAGATTGTATGGAAGAGGGAGGTCTATGACTTGGCAAACCACATTATTCACCATAGGTCCTACCTGTACTGGTAGAGTAACACACCCTTTAGAGGAGCATTCTACATCATCATAGGCCTTGATGGTGATCCTCTTTTTGGCATCAACTGCTTCTGCTGTATACCCCAATGTTGTGATTAACTATAATTTGCAAATGTTAAGGTTAGCTCCATTGTCAATCAAGACTCTCTTGATTATGTGTTTATGTGTGAATCCATCAATGTGGAGAGGGGCATTATGTGGTTGTTGAAAGGATGCATCGTCATTCTCAACAAAAGTGAGATATGGTGACGATTTGAGACTTCCAACCATGGCTTGAAATTGGTCTGTATTGAGGTTGGATGAAACTCATGCTTCTTAGAGAGCTTGGTCTAAGATGGTTTTATGTGAGGGTGATAGGCACAAAATCTCTAGTATAGAGATAAGTGTTGACATCTTTTCCAATTGGTCCACAAGGTTATATTGTTTGGGAATGTATACCACTCTTGATGGTGCTCCTTGTATAGTAATATTGCTATGATGAGTAACAATGTTTCATACAGGATCTTTGCCTTTGATTGTAATGGTTGCAAATTGTTCATCAACATCATAAAGGTTGTTGACAGTATAGATATATGGTGCATCTGTATAGTTCATCGTGTTATCTTGGTTCTTACCTTTATGGGAAGGACCTCCTTTCTCATATGATGGGACTGGATTTTTGAACATGGTATGATCTGTATTGAAAGTTTTGCATTATAGCCATCCACTTCTATGTCACCTCGATCAATGAGGTCTTGAACAATATCTTTTAACTGATGGCAGCTATTTGTTTTGTGTCCTTTACCTTTATGGAATTCACAATACTCATTATCTCTTCACCATGAAGTTTTAATCTGTGGTTCATAATTTGGCGTTTTAGGCAATGTGATGAGATTGGAATATATGAGTTGTCATAATATCTTTTCAAGAGGTTCTCCTAATGGTGTGTATGTTCAATTGGGTTTGTAGGTAGGGTATTTTGTTTTAGGTGCCCCTTGTTGCGTTTTAGGAGTTTGATTTTCTTGATTGTTTTGGGGATTACTTTGGTTGGTAATTGGGTTGTTGCAATTATTTGCCTGCCCTGCAATTTTGACTATGGGCTGGGCAATTTTGACAATTCGTGCGTCTACAACACCATCATTAACAATATTTTTGTTCTTGGCCCAAAATTTTGGTTTGTTACTGTTATAGATTGGTCGTGGACCATCCTTGTTGTTTTTGTATATTTTTACAAGTCCCTTTTTGATAACGGATTTCTCAATTTTAAGCCCCTATGCTGTCACATCTTTGAAAGCATCTAAACATTTGATGTCTAAGTAGAATTCCATTTCTTCATTTAAGTTTGAAATAAAAATTTCAACTAATTATTCTTTGAGAATGGGGAAGGAACATCTACTAGAAGTTGTCTCCATCTTTGTAAGAATACTAAGAATAACTTGCCATTCTTTTGTTTTGTATTGCATAGATCAGCCATGGAGACATCTCGTTCTATGTTGTGTGCATGATGAGTGATAAATTTTTGTACTAGGTCCTCAAATGTTTGTATTCCTCCAGGAAAATGTGAAAACCATTGCATGGAAGATCCCCCTAAACTTTGAGGGAAGATGCGCACTAGATATGTTTTGTCATATGCCACCTCTAAGCATGTGAAGTAAAATTCTCTCACATGGTCGCTGGGATCTCCTTTCTCTTTGTATTTGTCAAATTTTGGTGTTTCGAAATTGCATGGGAAAGGAGACATGATCATGTTCCTATAAAATGGATATGGACAAATATCTTCGAGAGCATATTGCTTTTGTGACCTTCTTGAGTGGACTTGTTGGGTGAGGTCTTGCATCTGTTGTCTCAACATATCCATTTATGTGGGAGGAGGTGGGATAGTCCCTTGTTGATATTTATCGTCATAGTTGTGGGTATTTCTTGCCCTTCTATTGTCTTGATTTTGTTAAGGTACATTCCTAAAATGTGATACATCTAAATCTACTGGGAGTTTTTCTCCTTCTTGAGAAAGTGTTAAGAAATGGGCATCAACATTTCTCCTGAGAATTTCCTCAAAGAGTGTTAAATCTGGGATTACTAGTTGCTTCTTCTATTTGTGCTTCTGGGCCTTCTCTTTTGAAAAAGGGGTTAACGTCCTCTTTGTCTTCTTCCCATATTTTATTTTGAGGTTGTCTCTAAATTTGAGACCTAGTCCTAGCCATGTTTGAAGCAAACATTTGTGGAAGTGAAAGTGATACGAGTGCAAAGTGCCTGGTTGATCCCCTATTTAGTTCCAACATGATATGATGATGATGAGTTTGAAGTATTTTGTGGATGTTTGATCTATTACACAAAAGGTCAAGTATCAACAAAGTTCTCTTTAGATTTTCTTGTTTGATGTTTCAATGATTGAGAGATGAGGTGTAGCAAGGTGTGTGTTTACAAATCACAAGCTACCTAGAAATGAGAGGATGCACTCATGAACTAGTTTTAACCTATCTATGATGCTTAGTAATTCCCCTTAGGATGATTGATCCTAGATGTAGAGACACACTAGAGAGAGTAATTTTTTTGGTATGATTAGAAATATCTTGAAAGAACTAAGGACAAGACCTTTGTATGTTGAGAGGAATGGATTTTTGATGGAATGAATGTGAACCTTGGAATCTCTACCAAGGGACTATGAATTGGATGATTTTGACTTTTGAAAAATGGTTTTTGAAGTGAGGAGGATGGAAGAGAATGTGGAAGATGAGCTATGATTGTGAAGTTTGATTTTTGGAAAGACTTGAAGTGAATGACTAGCCTATATGGAGACTGACTCAATAAGTGATTTATGGTTGAGGTAGATAGGACAATGATATTTTACCACTTTTATTGAGAGATTGGGACAATGCAGACCTTTGTTGAAAATCATGTTTTTTAAAGATTCTTTATCAAACTCATGTCCATGACCATGGAGGTAATCACGAAACTAGTGAAGGAATGTTCAATGTTTGAGCAAGAGTTTATGGTTTATATATAGAAACTTTCTCTTCTTTAAGATCTCTTTTTGGCTTGGTTTCTTCTTCTCAAGATGATGATATATGGATTTCTTGATATGCTTGAGGATATGATGCATCTTTTTGCTTGTTAAAATTGTTGTTGGGGTGTAACTTTGGTTCAAATGTTTGATGATCTCTTTGACAAGAAGACACAACAGGAACACAAGCACATATAAACACTTTTTCTTTGGATAATTGTTGTGTATCTTTAGGATCTTTTCAAATCCGCTCAAGGAAAATTTAAAATCCCCTTTTGTTTTCTTAGGTTTTGAACAAATGAAAGACAAATTAGATAGACTCTACTATAGTCAAAAAGGTCATTTCTAATATCAAAAGCCCACACTTGATACTCTGTCAACTCAAACAATCCTATCACACCCTAAGGTGCACCCGTGTTTTTGCCTTTGTCCAGAATGTGAACCAAAGAGAATTTCTTGTCAATTGGATAGTCTTCTTGGGAGATATATGGTGAGTATCTTGGGGGTGTATTCCTCCCCACCCTTGCACTTATGATATCAAAAATGTTTGGATAACTAACTCGGTGTGGCCTCTATTTTTAAATTTTATAGTGAGGGTTCCATTCGATGATTATAATCAATAGCATCTTCTGCTCCATTAAGGAGGTCTCCTATCTTGTAAAGGTTACACTCTCCAAGTTTTCACGTACCATATAGGCACTAAGGAAGACATGACACCATTATGACAACATGTAGCACTCATGACTTGCAACTTTCATTGACAAACACATTTATTTATAGTGGTTTGGATTTACTTGGCTTTAGCCATTGCCACTTAGGTTGCTCCCCTCTCACCGGCCTTATGAGATTCTCACAAGGGCAGGTCTGCTAAAGAATTTATCTTATTGCACGAAATGAAATAAAGCAAGTAAAATAGTGAGTTTGGCTTATTGATTACCCAATTAAGGGGAGAGCATATGCCTATCACTTTCAAACATGATGAACACATGTTCTTTTTATCCCTTCATTGTGCATGTGAACTATTTGCTACTTGGAGATGTTGCTCCAACAAACATGGGGTTGTTTTTAACCAAAAATTGCAATGATTTGAACTTTTTTGAAGAAAACTTGGAATAAAAACCCGATCAACAAAATAAAGTTGTGGTCAACAAAACAAAGTCATGTAACCCTTCTTAGAAAAAAGTAAATGCAAAGTTCTTTTTATGTACCAAATGAAAAATTGAGTTTGTTTTAGTTGCACCAAATGGAAAGATGATGTTCTTTTTAGTCCCCTTCGTAGCAAAAATAAAACAAATGAAGTTATTTTATGCACCAAATGAAAAATTGAGTTTGTTTTAGTTGCACCAAATGGAAAGATGGTGTTATTTTTAGTCCCAAAACAAAAAGTAAAATTATTTAAACTAACTCATTCAAAACTTGCACAAAATGTTAGAAAACATGCAACAAAAACACTCAAAAGGTCAGTTCACATGGTGGCCTCAAAAGCCTAAAAAATTTCCTTGAGGTTACAAAAATAGCCCTCTGCCTATTACAAATACGCTAGAATATGGATGAAAATGAAGGCACCAGATAGAGAACAAAAGCGCTACAATAACCTACAAAAGTGCCAAATTAGAATATAAGCGCTAGAACATGCAATGAAAGCATTATAACTAAAGTAGAGAAGAAGGTTACAAAGGCTCTACAATGCGCGACAAAAGTGCTAAAATGCATGACAAAGGCGCTAATCCGGGTGACAAAGGTTCTAAAGCACAACCTGCGTGTGAAAACCTACAAATTTCAAAAGGTTAACCAAAATTTTAACTTCTTAGTGTATGATTCACATCGAGTTCACCAAAATGATGCATGGAAATGTGGACAAGAACCAAAAACAAAGTTCAATGTTAGTTTCAACCATAAAACCAAATAAAGAACTAAAAACCATTCCAAAAACATATCAAACGAGATTCAAAAAACATGAAAGAATAAAATGAAATAACAAGAAAGGAGAAGAGTCTCCCTAAGATGCTTCCATGATGTCTTTGATCTCTCCCTTGTTTCCCTCCTCTCCAAGTTCCAAATGAATAGAGCTCTCAACTTTTAGCACTAACTGTGGATGTCATATGGAGATTTAAGATGGTTGAAAATGAAAACATATTCTATGCAAATGCAAAGAGTGATGCTATGAGAAATCTCTAAGTATCTATGCAAATTTCACTATAATAACAATGCTCTAATGTTTCCTCCTTTGCTTGAGGAGAAGGCTTCTATTTATAGGCAAAATAGAAGATTGAATGGTCAAGATTGATCTGATTTGTGGAGGGCCAAGATTGCATGATTCATGATCCATGTGATGATTTTCAACCCAATCCCATGATGACAAGTGTTAGCATGAGATGGCTTTTGAGGAGAGGGAAGGAGCATTTAATGCCTGAGAAGACATGAGGGTAACCTCATGTGGGTTGGGTTATTGGATAAAGTTATTATCCAAGGGTAAGGTTATTATCTAATGGGTAAACTCTTGTGCAAAGTTTACCCATGGTTAAGCCTTGACTAAAGGGTCAAGACCCATGTGGGTTAGTGTGTTGAAGAAGGGAACCATTTATGACTCTGTAAGAGTCTTAAATGGTTGAGATGATGGGTTGGGGGTTAGTTTTGGTTTAGGATTGTGCAAATGATTAGAAGAGGGATTAGGCTAATTTGGAAGGGGTTAGAAGAATCTAGAAGGGGATTAGTGAGCTAGCAGGTTAGGATAAATAGGCCTTTTAATTAAATATTTTATTTAATTAAAATAAGGTGCACAACTTGCATTTTTAGGAGAATGCAAGTGGATGGTATTTTAAAATAAATAAAGATTTACTTAAATAGGGGTTTGATGGGGGTTTTTAAATATATATTTAATTTATTTAAATAAGAAGAAAGGGGATTTAAATAAATTTATTAATTAATTTAATAGATGGGACTATAGTTAGTAATTAAAAAATTTTATTAAATTTATTTAAGTAGTGTAGAAGAAGAGGCTAATAGTGAATTAATTAAATATAAATTTAGTTAATAGAGGAATATAGTGTAAATAAATAAATATTAAATATTAATTTAATTCATGGACAAATTTATGTGTCTATGACTGCAAAACCACTAATCAACTTCTTTCTATAATTGAACAAAAACCACTATATTGTATCTGCTAAGGAATGTGCAGAGATTCGAAGAAAAAGAGCAGCAAAAACCACTTTCTTAACATGAGGGATTCACTTACTGAACCTAGGTTATAGCAAGTGCATTCATGGCATTAAATAATCCCCCTATTTTCAAAAAATATTGCCCTAAAATCCTTTTTTGTCACCCCCTCCCAATACACAACCCAAATTAAAAACCCCCCTATTTTGACCATATATTGCAGTTTTTCATAGCCTGAATTAAAAAAACCCCTATTTTCACCAAATAGTTAATATATTGTGCTTATGTTTTGAGATATTAAACCCCCCAATATGAATGCACATGATATAATATTGTCTAGCTAGTGAATCCCCCATGTTTCTTAACCAATGAAACCACCTCTCACTTGTCATTGCTAACAACAAGATGCAAATGATTTTTAATTCGACAAAAAAAAACAAGGTTACTGGATTCATGAAGTTTTCCAAACTATCATGCTCCCCAAGCCGATTCATAGTCCATAGTTAACTCAACATCTCATGGCGGTTGTGCCCTAGCTTGGTAGAAGCTAGGGTTTCATTAAGAAACCAAGAAACCTTCAAATGCCCGCAAGAAGATATTAGGGAAAACAAAAACACTTTTAATTATGCCATCAATAAAAATTTAATGAGAATCAAAGATGCTGCCAAGATTCCACAAGATGCTTGTCATAATAAAACCCGTGAATACTCTTTCAAGTGATAATGTATTTCACAATAAAGTCTGTCCAAAACACCAACCAAGGAAGCGTGTGTCAAGCACAATGATGCCGACAACCTTTCAAACTATAATAAGACCTTACACATCATGCCAACCAAACTAATAACCAATGTTTAAACAAGTCTCCTCACACAATGATTGTTTGATAAAGTCACCTCTTTGCATAGTTGTGCATAAAAATGTTATGAGTTTTCAAACACATACATGATATTAAAAATATGGCCACCTTTAAAATGATACCACATGTGTCATGTTTATAGAGGAAAAACTTGATCTTTTTCACCAAGAAGGTAAGGTAAGGTATCAATATCTTGTTAAACACAAAACACATGAGACATTAATAACTAATACAAAACAAGATACATAAGGATCAAACAACAAGACTCCATGAAACCAATCAATGATTCTTTCATCTGTTCATGATCATTGTCTCAAATCAAATCTTATCATGACATCAATGCCAATCTCAATGTCAAAGGGGTCAATAGCATTGGGATAACCAAGGAGGTAGTTCGGGAAGCAAGAAAGAGAAACATTTTATCTACAAAGGAGCCTGTTAAGGAGAAGAAAGCCAAACCTGAAGTCTCTACCCCCAAGCCCAAGCAAAAAATGAGCTCTACACCCTCCTCCAATACTTAAAAGCCTACAAGGAAAGCTAAATCTCCAGTCAAATCATCTAGTGGTGAAGAAAAGAAGAAGAAAGTAATATTTGTGACTGTAAAGGATGATGAGGAAATAGTCAGATGAAGTTGTGAAGGCAGTAAAGTAAAAGGGGACTAAAGATGCTAAAGTTGCTAAAGAGAAGCCATCTGGTGGTGAGAATCCAAGCAAGAAACCAAAAACCTCTGGAATTGATGAGGTAATCAAGAAAGCAAAATTTATAGTCAAATTGCCTATGTCACTAGATGTATTTGTGAATGAAGTTGTGAAGAATGGATATTTGAAGCCAATGTCTGAATGGTATGATAATTTTGATGATAATGGAAAAAGAGAATTAGAGAAAGCTATTATTAAATACTTAAATGTGTATAGTAAAGCTCTAATAGAAATAATGTCTGAAATGCCAAAAGGTTTGTATGATATTCTAGAAATGAGGAAACAGACTGCAAATAAGGAAGATGAAAGGTTAAGTGAGTATGTAATTGTGAATTTATGTCCAGTAATAGCAGTTAGAGAAATGAACAGAATACTTCAAGAAGCTAAGCCACACTTTAGAAGCAAAACTAGAGTCAATAAGCTTATGATTGGTCTAACTGATTAAGTAGTAAAGGATACAGACAAAATCCTTAAGCCAATTTTGGAAAGAAATCAATATGATGTTGTATCATCTGTCCCTACTCTCAAGTAGAACAACCCAAATATGATCATGCCGATGAAAGTGCTCCGATAAAGGAATAGGTCTGGTGAGTTATAACAAAGTATTTGTCAGAATATAGTATTTTGCTTGGCCTTTCATTTTAGTTGAATATTTTGTGTTTCGGAGCTAGAAGAAGATAGTTGGATGTCTGGAGTACCATATTCTAGGTTTGTGGCCTTTGGTGTTGATTCTGGAGTGATTTAGAAGATCCGGTATACATTTTTTTGGTTAGAACAGTGTTCATCAGTAGTGTTTTGTAAATAATCATTGTGCAGATTATATGGATTGATTTTGGTGCTCAGTTGTGTGATCATGGAGTGTTGCTAGACAATTTTGGTAGCATGTGGACAATTCTTTTTGGTCCGCATGATTGTTTTGGTTCAAATTCAGCTGACTTGGAGAACACATTTCATTTGTGTGTTATGTGTTTTTGGGCTGACATGTAGAAGACCTAATTTCATGTTGCAGATATATAAGAGCGATTGATATTGTCATTTTTTATATCGGTAGTGGTGTGTAAAGTGGTTGTGATCGGTTGTGTGCAGTTTCACATGCGCAAGTGAAAGATTTCTACTCCAGATTATAGCTAAACAAAGCAATGTAGAAAATCAATGTAAGATATGTATTTTGTGCTTAATTAGAAATATAATTTGGCATTTGCAAATGTTGTTTATCAGTTCAGACATCCCAATTATCTTTTGTAATCACTTTGTAAGGCAATGAGCTTTCTGGGGTTGTAGCGCTTATTGTAATTCGAGCAGTGAGTTGTAGGCAGTGTGAATGAATGCATTTGCATTCCCCTGATGTAATATTTCTATACTTTTGACAAAGTATTAATATTGTGGGTCTCAATCCCACCATTGTTTTTCCCTTAACCATATTTTCCATGTATAAATCTGGTGTTATGGTTTGTGGATATTTTTTTTATGTGTTTGCATCTTTCTTTTGTTGATTTGCATTAGATGGTTGAAGAATTAGATTAATAATGTTAAAGATTATAGAACATTGATTGCCCCCCCCCCCCCCCCCCCCCCCCCGCCTCTTAGTGTTCCTTGATTCCAACAGGGCAAAATGTAGACACCTAAATTTGATTAATTTAATTAATTGAATTTAGTCATTCCGAGCACATTTAATTAAATAATTACGCATTATTTAATTAATTGGTAAGTCTTTCCTTCTAGCTAATTAATTTTATTAATTACACTATAGTCCGCTTTTGATTGATTAATTGGTAATTAAAATCAATTAATTAATTAAATTTGAACCCTTCTTCTTTTAAATATACCAAATTTTGCAATTTGATTATTTAATTCACATTGACTTTTTCCTCTAAAATTCTCCCATAGAATTAATTAATTCTATTTTCCCACATGTCACCTAATTTTAACCCTTATCTAACCCTTCCCCTAGGCTAATCCACCTAGCTAACCAAGGGTTTAGTCAACCATATCCCTTATCCCTCACCATATGTGTGCACATTCTCAATATATCTTAGATTCCCTAAATATCCCAAGTTTCCTAGAATTTGGGGAAATTTCCCTAAATTTGGGAAAATATACTAAATTTCCTCAAAGATGAGAATTGCATTCTTGTTCAATCTCTTTTGGAATAGAACGTTCCAGTTTTTGTGGCTTACTTCCAAATGGGCATGTGTCCTCGGTGACACATGTCATTCTTTCCAATGGCATATGTCCTTCTTAAGGACACATGTTATTATCATTCATGACACTTGCCCTTCTCAGGGACACATGCATCATTCTCATGCCCTTCTATCTCTCCTTGAAGCCTATTTAAACCTCTCATTTTCCTTCACAAATTAATCCGCTTTCATTTTCATACCCTCATAATGTAAAAATGCTCACTCACTCTTTTGCATAAACACATCCATTTAGCATAGTATTCTGTATGACATTTTACTTAGTTTTTCACCTTACATTCACTATCATGGAGCAAAATCAAGTATCTACCATATAGCAAGCACACATCGAATCAGGGGACAATCAAATCGAAGGAGGAATATGGAGTTTGCATTTTAATCAACTTTGTTTTGTTTATCTAATTTCTTCCTTCTTAACATCCTAGGCTTGAGTGTGGTTGAGAGATGGGTCTATTAATTGCTTAGTTTTTATCTTTTCAATAGTTTACACACACATTTTTATGCATACATATATTAACATATTATAGTTACAAGGTTGAGACAATATTTTGTCCACCATATGCCAAATATCTAGGAACTTTTGCAAACACATGAAAACATAACTAGGCAAAGATTTTGTGTTCCTAGGGAATTAGAAAGGACATCCAAGACTATTATAAATTTCTACAAGACTAACCTAACAAATATTTCTAAGATATTTGTCAACTGACCCAGATACAACCCAAAGTTCTATAATTGTATAATTTACCCATATTAATTAAAAAAAATCTAAATATAAACTATAAACACCTATTTGGCCATTCTTCAAGATGAACTCATTAGTTGGACAAGAATCCTTAGAAAACATCAAAAACTAGATCATCATCAATACCTATGAAGAAAATAAGAAAGAAAAAAACAACAAAACATGACACTTTTTTTATTGACACAAGATTACTTGTGGACACATGCTCCTGTGTCATAAAAAAATAAAATAGGAAAAAATTAATCTTGAGTTTTAGGTGTTGATCCTTGACAATAGCATTTTTCACTATACCATCTTGTGGTGATCTGTCATTTTTACACATACAAGTTATATTCTTAGAGAAAATGCATTCAACATTATCAAATATATTTCATCATATTAACAAATATTCTCTAATAGTTGGATTCTTTATTTATCTATTTCTAGTACAATATAGATAAATTCTTGCTGAATAATTTAGATTGATTTCATATTTCAATATATACTCAATTTAGAAAAAGCCTATAAACTTATAACTAGTTCAAGTTATTAGTATTCAAAAAGCTTAAGTGTAAATAGAGATAAATGCACATGTTACAATCTATAAATTTGTGTATTAGAGATATTTTCTAGCATGATATCTATCATAAAATTATATATAATAGTTATTTGAAGATCCTCCACACTAACTAAATTATTTTTCTCTACATTATTTCTCTTAACCAACCTTGACTTTCCACACTCAAATAACATCATCACACGTTGCACTTAGGATCAGTGGAAAATTAGTAACATTTAACATATCTTAGATTAGTTATTCATTTAGATTCAAATTCAACACAATCTTAATTATTCTAACAACAAAATTATAATTTATGATATTCACTAGGTAGGACTAGAAATCTATCACCCAATCTCCTTTTACTATTGATAGCGGCTTCTTTCCTTTCCCAAATAATGATATTAGGTTTATTGTTTCTATTGTATTTTCTACTTAAAACTAGTTAAGATATCATGTAAATCTACATATTATCTTACCAATATTACCCAAAATACAACCCTAAAGTGAAGTCTTACCTAAGGTGCACAATGATTTAAAGGACCTAATATTGAATCCTTTAGTGGAGATACATACACGTAAACATATAGATCAAAGAATATGTAATCACACACCTAGACATTACATAGTATTTAAAACTTCTTCATTGACATCACAATAATACTTATGCATATAGACCTCTCTTGCCTAAGGGGAGTTGAAATTCTCTCTATTTTATTTTCTCTTTTACAAATATAGAATATTTGAACTCGCAACTCTCAATATACTCACAAATGAATAGGAAGGATTCTTTAAACATATTTAAGACTCCCCCTTTTTCTAAACTAATTCCTAAAGCATAATATTATTATGAGTAGATAAACTTATGCATATGTTTTTCCTAAATATATAACATTATGTTACTTTATTTACAAGAAACCATCATCTCATATATATCTTGAATACATGATTTAAAAGTTAATTATTAATATTTATTTCTAATGACTTGTTCTAGTACCAACATCGTCTCAACGAAAATAATGAATTCCTATCAAATAGAATATTGAAATAACAATATTCATGAATACTAAACTTTAAAACACCTACCAACATCTTGACACTTTACTACCTCTATTATAAATTCTCCCAAACCATAAAACAAGGACACCTCGCATGATCATAACATTGCCATGCACACCTCCAATCTCATGTATGATATATCCTACTCTACCTCTAGATGTTATACAACAAAATAATGTAACTTGCATGAGCATATGAAAATCTCCAAAACTAGTACCTACAACCGCAAGCACTAATAAAAAAAATCATGTCATCTATGATTGATAACTCTTGACATTTGTCACACTTGCACAAATACGCATATCTCACAACTTTTTTTTGATTAATAAGTGTTAGCATTATCATCTATACAAAAAAAAAATAGTACACATATTTACAAAAAAGGCTGGTGGATATTAAATCACACCCTAATAGTCCACATAGAGCCCAGATCAAAAAACATATAACAAAAAATGGTCAGATGACAACAACGATGGTAGAAGGGAAAGCGAAAGGTCTTGATCACTGAACTTACCCCATATCTCAACGGAGTGTAAAGTGTCTATGAAAGGGTCCAACCTCTCATCATCTTTTTCTTTATCTTAATCATTATAGGCCCAAAAAATAGCGAGTGCCAATCAAAAAACCTACAAAGTCATACCAGCTGAAAGTACCACCAAAAGACTACTTAAACCTACTAGAGTCATACCAGCTGAAAGTACCACCAAAAGACTACTTAAACCTACTCGAGTCATACCAGCTGAAAGTACCACCAAAAGACTACTTAAACCTACTCGAGTCATACCAGCTGAAAGTACCACCAAAAGACTACTTAGAAGCTCCACTAGAAGGCCACCCACACTGGGAAGGGAAGGCCACCCAACGACGAACAGAACAACACTAAAAAAAACAAATAAAAAAATATGGTATTGCAATAACCTACATCTGTATCCATCTCTGGGTTTCTGTCATATTGCACTCTTTGCACTACCTTTTTAAACCATTGTATGCGTAGGAAGATGCGTTCTAATAGTTAAATGCATGTCATTGAATCCTCCAGAATATAATTTCATGATAGCACCTCTCACACAAACCAGGTCCTATACACAGATGTCTGATAAATCTACCAGAATACTCTCCTCGCACGTAACCAATGTGAGCTAATATATGCCGAGTTGAGGAAAAAAAAAAGATTGGATGGCATGAAAGAACCATGGTGGCATGTCGAAGGGAGAAGAAAAGCTATTTATACATAGATCTAGTGTATGGTGTGTGAAGAGGATTAAATATGAGAGGATTTTCTTATGTTGATTGCATGTGTAACAAGATATGCAATTAAGCAACAATCATAACTACCAAATGATAATCAAGGTAATTTTAGAAATCAAATTTTGGTATCAATTAGATTCAATATGTATTGTAAAGTTTATTAAAGAATTATTTTTAACAATCAAATTGAATTGGTTCAAGATTTCTTATTATTTGATATTATGTGCATTTGAGTCAAGCACATATCACGTATAAAGATACAAAAGAATTTAATGTGTAGACAAATTCTATTTATGTATACACACAAGATTAGAATAAAAAATGATGCATAGATCAAAGGAAACAAAATAAAAGGAAAAGCTTAACTTTATACATAAAAAATAAATAAAATATAATTATGTTTCTTACAAGTAGTAAATGTATATAAAATCTACTTTAATAGGTAATAATTGTACCTAATGACTATGTACCAACATTATTGAAGTCACGAATACAAAGAGAATAAGTCATCCACTTTGATCTTATGTAATAAGTCAATGCTACAAACATTGAGACCTGATCCATTATCAACTAGGGTACATCTCATTTCATTGTCATTTATGACCATAACAATCATGAGGGGATCATATTAATTTTGAACTTCCAAAGGATGTAAGTCATGTTGTTTGAACACAATATCGATGTTTGTTTCATGCATACCATCAAGAAAGGATGCCACATCATTTGGTCCAACAAAAGGTGAGATAGCTACCCTCTATAAGGCTTCTTGGACCATCTCGTGGTATGCAAGTGAAATTTGAATCAAATCCCAAATGAAAATATTAGTTGGATTGCCATGAAAGCAACTCAATAAGATTGTACTCCTTACCAACATATTGTGAAAGAGGAAGAGGTGGAGGCAAAAAATGTTGAGAGGTAGGAAGAACATTTGAATCTTGTTTTTTGTTTTGACTTTTTTATGTGTGAGCTAGTACATGATAATTAGGTTGTTGTGACATCCTATCTCTTTCAGTGAGTTGTTTTGCATAATTCACGATGTATTTGGGAGGTCTAGTTGGATTCTTAACACCTTTTAGAACAAGCATGAGTTTTTTCTGGTTTAGGGGTATCTTGATTAACAGGAACAATAATTGTAGGCTTGACATGATTAGAACATGAATAGAATTGACTAGCTCTTTATTTACTAAAGTTTCATCTTTAGGATAGAGAGAACTATAAACATTGTTAGTGATATCAAAATATCCTCATGAATAAGACCAATTTTTAGAGAGGGACAAGCATGATTCACAAATACTTCATCTATGTAAGAGACATTATTAAATTAAATAGTAGTTAAGGTGTCATGAAGGGAAGTCTTAATGATATCATCCTCTTGCACTCAATTATCCCCATGGGTAATCTCAATTTTGGTAGAGGGAAAAGAATGGTTCATCAATGCTTTATCTCTAGAAGAAAGAGAATTGATAAAGTTATAGTGTTATCACCCTCTTGTACCAAAATGTCCTTGTGGATAGGAGGAATTTCTAGAGGGAAAAAAAAGATTCATCAATGTTTCATCTCTTGCATAGCTATGAAGAAATGGAAGATCTAAGTTATCATCATATGCATAAAATAGAATGTCATTAATGTAATGATAAAACTTGAAATTGAACTAGCAAAAGAAGATAGCAACCCCATTCATCGAATTAACTATGACTGAACAATATACTCAATAACGTATGTAATATTAATCAATAATGATGTACCCAAAATAAATATTCAACCAATGTATGTAATGCATGTCATAAATGAAAGATTCTAAACTTGGAAATTTCATGTAAAAATTATATCTAAAATTGAAAATTAGAAGTTATGAAAATGTAAGACATGTCAGGTTCACCAAAATGAAATGATGTGAAATGGGATCCTGCCTTAGAAACATAAACTAGAATACAAATCAATATCATTTGTTATGGGAAATAGCCAACAAGATCCAAATTCAATCCTAAATGAGAGTTGAATATTGTGTATGGTTATTTCCTCTTTTTGGTTTGATACGATTTTTTATGAATATGAAAAATACTAGGTAAAATGATGCAAAATTGACAATAATTAGCATAAACAGATGGATGCAAGTCATGTTTTTTAACACAAAAGCACATATCTAGGAAAAAGATATACAGAGAAACCTATCACTGAAATCTACCTAAAAAGGTTGGTCAAGTGAGCTAGGAACCTTGAACCTAGAGGTGCTTCAATTAGAAAAAACTTTAGATTCCTAATCATGATGCTTTGTACATTGTTCCCTCTAAAATACAACCAAAAAGTGTCACTCACATGTGAAAAACAACATAGACTAGTATTTTTTGCCTATTCAAAATTAATAATTGTTTGTCTCGATATTCTATCTATAAATCTACAAATTCATACTATCGAACCTATAACCTACACATGGAGAAGAAGAAAAAGAAATGGTTATGCTATATATAGGCTTGCTTGAGTCAAACCCCGGGTAGGTGTTAACCTCCACTACAACAATGATTTATAATAAAATAGAGATAACTCCTAGTAGGACAAAAGCTAAATCTAAAATGAAATGCTGAATTGACAAGATTGTACCTTGGGATTGATAATGGTTGTGATGAAATGCTCTTTAAGTAATTCCTCCAAGTGTTGATGCAATAACATGGTAAATCATAACAAAATCCATCACGAAGACATACTTGAAGATAAGTTGTTGTAGCTTGATGCCCCTTATACTCATATTTTCTCTTAATGAAGGAATTAGACTTAGAATGCAATTTCTAGATGAAGAAAATATGATTAAATGATTTAGATATGATATCTTTTTATAGGTTTCTCAATCAATTTTCACTTTTAGGTCAACTTCCAAAGGTCATATAAAAATATCAGGATTAGATATAAATGGTGGGAACTGACACTGTCAAATATTCAAATTTGGGAGGTACTAAGGTGCTAGGTGCCATAGTCCACTAGGACTAGGGCACTAGGTGTCATAGTCAAGCTAGAAAGGGGCCAAAGCAAGGTGGTTGTAGATTGCACAGGGCCAAGACTCTCTATATCATCATTTGTGATAGTTTGACATTGGTATGGAGACCCTTTAGTAGAATATGGAGGAGGCATCCATGTATACATCTTTCTTCCCTCCTATTAATTTCAAGAATAGGAGGACATCCTACACACATTCTTAGTTATATTCCTAAGGAGAAAAATGATGTTCAATAGGATTGGATCATCTTTAGCATTCATTTTTAGGAATCTACCATCATTATAGGGGACTCTATCAGATGGGTGGGATGCATGGTATCTCTTTTTCTTATCTCTTATGGGGGACTTTTTAATCACATGGTTATTTTTTCTTTTCATACATCTAGTAAGAATTTTTTATTTTCTCTCTTTTGAGGTGGCATTTCGTCCCATGATATTTTCTCTTTTACCCTATTTTTGAGAAAAAAATTTGTATGTGGATACCTAAAATGGCCTAGTATCTAGGAATCATTTTTGCATAATTTCATTTTTCTCATTCTCCCTCAGTTACACTTAAGGGGGGTGTTGGTGTGAATTAGGTGTCTTCACTAACCATATCACTACCTAGGCCATATTCACACTAGTTCAATTACATTTACTTAAGGTGAATGTATGATACTTATCACTTTAGGTTTTAAGTCATAAGATTTAGATACAAATCATAATCTTTTGTAGTCCCATGTCTCACCATGACTTGTATAACTAATGGTTTCTCATTATGATCGTAATCAATTCTAATCCATTATTGTATTGTTTTTACATCCATTGATAGAATAGAATTATTATTTCATATATAATATCTCTTGTGTTTTCATTGAAGCTCCTAGATTTTTGGTGGCCAAATCCATAGAAAATCCTTTCATGGTATATAGAATTATATTCCAACACTTGTATAATTTTTTTATTACTATGGGAAACTAAGTTTCTAAATCATTATCACCATTAGGAACCTAGAAAGCACAACCATTGAAAGTGGATCATGCAATGTATTCCTCTTTTTTGCTAGTTCCTATGGTTAAGGTGAATATTTTTTATATTTATTACTACAAGAATAAATTAACTATTACACTAAATCATGCACATATATCACTAAAATTTATTTCCTATTAAAAAATCCTTAACAAGAATCATAACATATAAATATCTTAAACAATTCACTTGAAAAAATAATATGACTTTTAGCCTTCTTAAATGACTCGGAATTTCTTTTGACATGGCTTTTCTTGCCACAATACCAACAACTACTATCTTTTCCTCTTGAATTTGATCTCCTATTTTATTTTGATCTTCCTCTATAATTATGGTTTCCTCTTTCTTGTGATGTACCCCTGCCATCAATTATCAAAGCATCTCCCAATGAAGTTCCTTGATTCTTCCTTCTCATATCCTCACTAGGAAGAGTCCAAACAACATCATCAAATTTTAATACACTTCCCTTCTCGTTGGATATAAATTTGTTGATAGCTATTACAACTCCTTCCTAGATAATGGGTAGAGAGCACAATAGAAAAATGCTCTTCTTCATACGAGTTTATGCTCACAAAAATTAATTGACTAATCAATGTGTTAAATTAATTTAAATAATTCAGTACAAATCTTTCCTCTTTCATCTTCAAATTGTATAAAGTCTTCATTAGAAAAAAATATTTGATATGGAAGCCATTTCATACATGTTGGATAAACAATTCCAAAGACCTTTCACTAACTTCTTCACTACAACATTAAACAACACATTGTTGGAGAGGGAAAGAATTATTGTTGCCATTGTCTTCTTACCTGATTTCTCCCACTCCTCATCGGACATTGTGATAGGCTTCTTTTTTTTCCTTCTAGTGTTATTGCAAATGTCTCTTTGCATCAACAAACCTTCCAACTATAATTTCCACATTCCAAAGGTTTCCATTGAGAATTGTTCAATTATCCATTTATCTACTTCTTCCATTTTTCTTCAATTTCATCACAAATTTTTCTACAGCATCTCCTAAGCTTTAAGTCCAATTGTTGAATTTAAAGAGCGTGATTTCCACCCCTAATTTTTTTTATTTTTTTTAAAAATTGAAGTAGTTTCCCTATTATTTCTTTAATTTAATAAACTATGTTATGATTTTCTTGTTTTCTTTCAGACTAGATAGAAGATGTAGAAAGGGTTTCATGTTTTTTCCCATTCAGCATTTTCAAGATATAAGAGATACATTGCATAGTTAAAGAAGTAATTTATCTTTCATAAAGAAAAAAACCAATGGTAATGCTTAGTAAATCAAAGAATTGATTATAGACTACAAAAGAAGAGGGGTTTGGCCTTCACCTCTCAAATTAGTATATTAGCATAGAATTATCTTCAAAGCTTTAGAAGGTATTTTTATTGAACTCAACCAGCATGTGCTAATTCAAGGTTAATAAAAGGGTATATGATAGCAAACTGAAAAATCAAATTTTCTAATATGAAATCAAACCTACAAATGGCCCTTAAAAATGAATATAATGCTAGAGAGAGTTTCCCACATTCAGTCTTCAAAACTGGTAAGCTTCACTAGCAACCACTAATGTTTGAAAATGATGTTAAGGGCCTCCAAGCTCACAGATTTCAAACCCTTCAAGCTGAAAATTTTAGATGCCCAGCAAGAGGATGACTCAAAAATAAATATCATAATTGAGCTTCCACCTTCAACAATACTATGAACACTTTGAATCTCCTAGCCATTGAAAGAAAGGTGATTTCCAAAAATCTTAAAATGTATATTAGACACAAAAAAATGACGTATTAACACCCCTTAAGCACACCAAAGGTAAAAAATCAAAAAACACACAAAACCTCAAACATACCACACTGAAATCTATAAACCCACTTCAAAAAACACTAAAAATTTTCATTCTAGCTCCACCAAAATGATAGACATCAAAAACTTTGTGAATACCAATCTGACTCGTGAAGTAGAATAACCCCTTCAAGGTAGGGTAGATTTCTCACCACTAAAACCAACAAGAAAAGATGAGGATTTTCTTCCTCAACTTGCAAAAAATTAAACCTAGAAACTTTCTAGCAGGATCCAGTTACGTTGTCAAATAAATGATGTCCAAATGAGAGCCCAAGTGGTGATTATATAGGAGAGGGAAGTAAATTAGGGTTTGAAATTACATTTCCCTCCTATAAATCCATGTCCAATTCATGAGATTTTTAATTTATTTTTTAATTTTTTATGCCTCTCTTATTAGGCGTCCACTTTCGGAGGCTAAAATTTGGCCTTTCAACAAGAATTAATAAATCTTATTTCTAGGTGTTTCATAAGGACATTAAAGTACCCCTTATAAAAACAATGTTATGCAACTAGGCCAAGGGGTACAAATCACTTAAGTTGTGAAGTGACAATATAAGAGACTTAGGTGATTAAAATCAAAATATATTTCATTGAACATAATTAAACTTCATGCAACGAAAAGAAATAAAATCTCAATTTTTGGCCATGCGTCTTCTTATCCATGCCTCTCTTTACCTCTACGCCTTGCGTTATTTGGCTTTAGGGCTTCTTATTATTTTCTCTGCATGTTGGTCGGTGCATTGTGGCTGTCTAGGGCTTGTTTTGATTTCTTTAGGGTTTGAAGAATTGACCGAGGGGTAATTTTTTGATCTTTTGGCCGAAGTTTGTTGAGATCTGTTTTCCGTGGACACCTTCAGATCTGGTGACTTCTGTTGTCCAGAGAACAAAATAGATGTGATGTGAGGGTTTGGAAGAAGGATTTTGACCCACATTCTCTACTTTGCATCTTTAACTCTAAAGGTTGCCACTCTTTTATATACTGTACTTGCAGATTTGAGGCCTTGTTTTTGTGCAAAAGAGAGGGGTAGAGAATCTAACTTTCCATGTAGGCATCTATTGTTTTCAAGTGCATGTGAAGATTAATATGACTTCAAGGAGAACCATCAATTCTTGACAAAATGGAGGCGGTGGATAATGCAAAAACCAAAGTCATGAAGAAATCCTTCAAGGAAGTCGTTGCTCAACCGCTTCCCACTATCACAGAATGTGCTAGGTTTGTCTCTGTTGAACCCTTGATAGTAGGTGATAATGGCGACTCTAGTGGGAAAGGTAAGGACCCTAGTTTTTCCTTGGGCTCCCTTTCTGTCATTCCTAATGATTCAGTGTGTAATGAGATTTCTCTTGAAAAGAGTAGATTAAAAGATGTTGCTATTTTTTTCGCTGATGTTGATGTTGATAAATGTCCAACCCGAAAATTCCTTGATGATTGGTTTAGAAATGTGTGGAATATTAAACTAGGATTTCATGTTTCCTTCTGTAGATTAATTCAAAATGATTATTTGTTAGTTTTAAAAGATCATAAGGCCCAATCTGAAGTTATTAATAAGCAATATTGGACTATTGGTATATGCACATTTCATGCACTAGGATGGTCTCGTGAAGTCATTAATGAAGAAATCTTGGCATTGACATGTCCTAGCTGGCTTCTAGTTAAAAATGTCCCTCAACTGCTATGGAGATTCATACCCCAACTGATTGAGCCAATTGGCAAAACCATCGTATGGATAATTCAACCTCCCTTATATCACATTTGGATGCTAGGGTTCTTGTTTCTATTAACCCTGATTTAGATGTTCCTAAATTTCTTAATGCTAAATTAGGGGATGACATTGTCTCTTTCCCTATCGAAATTCTAGGAGTCAATGCTTTCTTCCTCTCTAGAAAAGAGGGGAATATTTAGAATAATTGTCCCATTATCAATCAAAAAAAAGGTGTGGAGAAACCCCAAAAAGGTGCTCACTACTCCTCATCTTCCTCCAAGAATCATTTTCCCTTATCGTCCTCTACGCCTCTCATGGATAAACTTGACCCCTTAAGTAAAAATGTTAAGAATGTTATGAGTGAGGCTAATAAAACGCTTCCCGAATTTGATAAAAATGCAAGTTTTGGGAAACTCAATGAAGCTCCCCCATCCCATTCTGCAATTGCAGAAGCCCTAGAATAGATGGATAAAGATCAACAAGAGGATTTTCAAATGGTTGGAAAAAACCCTAGAAAGAGGAGGAGGAAAAATTCTCAGCATTTGGAACTCGAAAAAATTAGAACAGCTAACCCCAATAGCAGTGAGCATAGTAAAGATAAAAAATGTTGGGGCGAACAATTCTACTTATCCTATGGAAGATGATGCACATGAGATGTCCCTCAAGAGGATATTCTCAGGTATGAGTGCAAAATATTTGGTTAAGAATTTTGAAGGGAGAGATAGAAATAGTAGTGAATCAGGTGAGGGAGGGAGCTCTAGTGGGGTACTCATCAAGCCTGTTCGGATGTATCATATGATATCTCTTCATCTAGTGACCCTAGCTTGGCTGAGGGAGCCCCCCCTCTTACAAAATTCACTACTAAGTCGTCTATAGCCCTCCCCTCTAAGAAGTTTGTTGAGATTGCAGATAACTGCGTTATAGAGGTCATTGTTGTTAACCCTAATAGAGGTGACCCCAACCCCAGTGAGCCATCAATAAATGATTTTGATTCCATAGGCAATAGTGATAGTTTAAACACATACGGACCCTTTACTAGGGATGAGGTGGCCCCTAGTCAACCTGATCCCAACAAGGATTCAGACTATGGGGATGACTCCCAATATGATGAAGACTCTATCGAAGAAGGTGATGAGATGGTTGATAGTGAGAACATTGATCATAAACCCAGAAGAAGGAGGGGTAGACCATTAGGGTCCAAAAATAAAGGATCTTCCAATAGAAGGAAAGAAGAAGAGAAAAAATATCTCCCTAAGTGCTTCAACATTTTTAAGACTGCCAAAGGGTTACAAAAAATCTCCTAGATATGATGAAGTGCACTTCATGGAACATTAGAGGTCTGGAGTGACCAGACAGGAAGCAGATTGTTAGGAGGTTTCTTAACGAACATAGAGATTCAAATTTTGTGATGCTACAAGAATTGAAGGCAACTAAATTTACTCTAGAGGTCAATCTTGATTTCATTTAGAGAGACTCTATTAAGATTTGCTCGCATCATGATAAAGGGAGAGGGGGAGTTGGGCTACTCATCAACCCTAAGTGGAAAGATCACATTATTAATCAAGGACACTCTCTATGTAATAGAGTAGTTTGGGCTTCATTCAACTTGAACAATTTTGTCATAGGTGTTTGCTCAATTTATGCAACCAATGATTATAGAGAGAGGACTGAACTATGGGACTAGATTGCCTCTCTTCCTGACATTCCTTGGATTATTGGGTGAGATTTCAACATGATTGAAAACCATGAGGATAAGTCTAGAGGTGTTTCTATGGAGTGGAAAGGGGTTGTGAAACTGCATTGGGAAAGGATGAAGAATTGTAAGAGGCTCTTTGACCCCCTACTTGGTAATAAGAAATCTACGAGAGGGATATGGTACACTTGGTGCAATTATCAGAAAGGAAAACAAAGAATATATTATAGGTTGGACAGATTTTATGCAAACAAAGATCATTTCTCCTTTACACCGGATGATAAGGGCAATGCAGTAAATGTCTGGTCGGTTTCCCTCTCTAATCATCACCCTGTTGTTTCTCTCATTAGGTTTGGAGACAAATCCATCCTCAACACCTATCTCCTTAAGGATCAGGATGTGTTGGCTTCCATTAACATTATTAGGTTTCTCAATAAAAGAAATAAGAATGTGCAATCTCATATTAGCAGATGGAATCAAAATGTTAAGAGTTGGCAAAACTTGCTTCAGACTATTGGGCAAAAAGAGCTAAGGATAGTAGATTTCAAGAAAGAGCACTTGCTGATGAGTTGCACTGGATTGAAGAGGATATTCAGAGAAACCCTAGTAGCCTTGAGTTATCTAGTAGAGTTGCAGAGGCTAGGGATGCTTTGAGGAGGCACCAATAGGTCAAGATTAGAGGTGCAATGATTAGGGCCCAAAGTAAGTGGATGCAATTTGGTGACAAAGGGTCTAATTTCTTTTTCAATTTGCTTAGACAGAAGCAGAACAGAGAAAAAGTTGATAGACTATGGGTTGATAAAAAGGAGGTAGTGGAAGTAGAAGAAATTAAAGAGGCCTTTTCCCTATTCTACAAGGGGCTCTTCTCCTTTGAAGATTCTCCCAATTCACAAAGAGATAGAGAAAGATGCAGAGCACTTATTCCTAGTAGAATAACTAATGAAGACTCTCATTCCTTGAAACAAGCTATATCTGTGGAGGAAGTGAAAAATGCCATTAGAGCCCTTAATAATGACAAAGCACAGAGCCCGAATGGATTGCCTATTGAGTTTTATAAAGTTAATGAGGAATGGATTAGCCAAGATCTCCATGAGCTGTATGTTGAGGCTCTTGAGAAAGGATCCCTAGGAAACATCATCAACAAAGGGATTATCAAGTTGTTACCCAAAGAGGGGGATAAAAACTTATAAAAAACTGGAGACCTATTAAGCTTCTCAATGTGTCATATAAGATCTTAGCCAAAGTTCTTGCTCTTAGACTAGAAAATGTATTTCCCAAGTTTATCTGTCCTACTCAAACATGTTTCATTAAGGGAAGATTCATTCTGGAAAACCTAATAACCACTTGGGAAGCGATGGACTGGGCTAATGCTTCCGGGCAGAATGTTGCCATGTTCCTCTTAGATTTCGAGAAAGCTTATGATAGGGTTGAATGGGATTTTATATTGATGATGTTAGAAGCCTTCAGATTTCATATAGAATTCTGTCAATCTGTGAAGGTTCTTCTCAAGGATGCTTCTGTACAGGTTGAGGTTAATGTCTCACTCACTTAGGTCATTAATCTTGGAAGGTCCATCAGGTAGGCATGCCCCCTTGCCCTGAACCTATTTGTCATTGTCTCTGATGCATTATACTACATATTGAGAGACTCCACCATTTCCCCTAAAATTGGATGTGTTGTGCTTCTTGATGGGTCAGATTTGGTTAATATTGACTTTGTAGATGATACTACATTATTTGTAGAACTCACCAAGAAGAACATGGAAGCCCTTGAAAGAAAAATCAAGTTCCTCAGTGAGATCTCAAGGGCCAAAATCTCTCAAACTAAATCCACCTTGCTTGGGTGGAGAGAGAACCCTCCGGATTGGTTACAACAATTGGAGTTCCAGTGGGGGGTCCTAATAAAATTATCAGATACCTAGGGATACCCTTCTCTATCTCCCCTTTTCTAAAGGAAATGTGGATATGGGTTAGAGGTAAAATAGAAAAGAAAATAAATAAGTGGAACAATAGATATTTGCCGCTTGCTGGCAAAGTGCAAGTTTGTCAAAAGATTCTATCTTCATACTGTGTGTGTGAAAAGTGGACCTGTATCTATATCTGGAATACACAAAACTTCAATTAAGTCATCAGATGTATGGTTAGACAGATATAAGCATGAATAATTAAACCATAACAAGTCAACCCATTACCTTCTAGTAGATGCGAGTTTAGATTGCTCTCAGATTACTTATATCTAACATGATGTAAGCAATATATGAATATTTAAGCTAAATGATTTAACAAATATGAAATAACTAATATGCAATATCTCAATGCAAATTCTCAATAAACCTAGAGAAAAAACAACTTAATAACAATATATTCTCCAGGATCCTTGAATGAGAGATGAGAGCCTTAATTTATAGAAAATTTAGAAAGAAACCAATGGTTGAGATCAAATGGTGATGAACTGTCAAGATTTTGCAAGAGGAAGCACAATCCAAGTGAATTGATGTGATTGGATGATTTTCTCAGTTTAAAGGAATTTGAACTAAAATTAAGATAAAATTAGGAAAAATTTGATTTATTCTCTAATTCATTCAATTTTAATATTTAATTGTTTTAATTGCTTTCTTTGAGATTATTTATCAATTTTTAATTTATTTTTCAAATCATCTCCAATTGATTTCTTTTCTCAATTTTTAATTCTTTTTTGTCAATTAATTCCTTTTTTTGAAGATTTGATGGTAAATTGCTTTATTTCATTAAATGTGCTAGGATATTTAATAAAGATAAATAAGATAATTGTTTTTAAAATGATTTACTTGGAATGATCAATTAATTAAATAAATATTTAATTAATATTGGTTGATTAAGTTGCCATGTGACATTGATGATTTTAGAAATTAATTGTGTGCTCAAGATTTATTTTAATTGCCTTTGGTTAGGACCTTGGTGATATTGTCGAGATTAGGGGCTCATGGTTTAGATGACCATTTTTTAGGGTATTACATTTGCCCCTCTTTGAATTAATATGCGAGTAGTGCATTGGTTCAAAGAAAATTTAATGTTTAGGAGATACCAGTTATGAACTTGATTGATCACGAATCAGATGAAAAGCGAGGCGTTTAGCTTGATTTGAAGCGATGAAGCTAAACAAAGTTGATTAAAGTGAAACCGATCCTCAACTTGATTGAACTAGGACCAATGAAGAGAAAAGATACCGAACTTGAACTTGATTGATCAAAAAGTGGATCTTAGTGGTCTAGAACTTGATTGATTTAGACACAGTGAGCGAAGATAAAATCGGTCTTGAACTTGATGGATCAAGACACGATGAGCGAAGATAAACTATCCAACTTGATTTGATGTGATGAAACTGAACACCTACTTAGATTGAGCATGTGATCAAAGATACTCCTTAAACCCTTGATTGAGTTTAAATGAATAATCAGCTTGATGAAAAGTGATGAAACTGCTTAACATTAAGAGACTAATTTAGATGAAGACAAAAATCAGCTTGATATGAAGCGATAAAACTAATATGCCCCTAGCGATTGATTTGATGAAGCTTAGCTACTTGAAGATTTGAAAATGTTCTCGACATTTGAAGATGTAAGGTCATAAGGTCATGAGTATGCCCCCTCGGGAGCGAAATCGAAAGGTAGTGAGGGTACACGATTATAGGCAATTGTTTAGCGATGATATTGAGTTGAGCATAGATGATTTAGAGGAATATTTGAAAATTAAGCGTGATGAGAAATTGAGCGCAAAGTTGAAGAAAGAATGAGCTTTTGATGAAAAACGCTAAGTGGCCAAATTTTGGAAATTGATTAGCAAAATGATCTTGAATTTTGATTTTGATCCTGGAAATGGAATCAGGATGGGCAAATTAGCTAAGGGTACAATTTTCATGTCCATTTGAGCAAGTTGAAAAAATAGGGTTTTGGCTATATATGGGATAAAAGTGTCATTTTCAATTCATTTTAACCCTCCAAGTTTGAAAATTCAAAAAGCCTCCTGTGAAGAAAAATGGTGGTTCCCACTCATGTGCATCGATTTGAGTGCTAGAGATGACATAATCGACCTCAGAACTATGAGCTAGCGGTAAGTGATCGATCTTAAGCATGTTATTCATTTCAAAATTGAATTTTTTAATTGAATTTTTCATGTTTTTGGCATGTTTAAGTCAGGCAATCTCGTTTTGTCGTGGGAGACAGGATCCTGTCTTGTACGACAGACTAATCAATTTTATTTTATCGTTTAATGTTATTAGTTTTGTCATTCTACACCTACCCTTCTGTCATACGAGAACCTTCAAAAGAGCCCATTTTGTCATTTAAAGGTTAGTCCTATGTTGTATCAGCTTGTTTTGTTGTATGAGATCAATTCCTAACTCGTACGAGTTGTTGCCTCTGTGATGTTTTGTCGTTTGGAAAATAGTGAGCATTTTTGAAGGTGTAAACTTGAAAGTTTGATTTTGCAATTAGTGTAGTTGGATTTGCATGATGTTTTGCTTCCTTTATCGGCTACTTTGAAATGTGTCCTGATGATCCTATGTTTGATTTTTGCAGGTTCAATTTCCCCATGTATTATTTAGATGTGTATATCCAGCTACGATGACATTAGTTCGGCAATTATTAGATATAGACCAAGCGCATATTGATGCGTGCGGATTGACTCATCTCCTTGGGTAACCTGATATCCGTGATAATCATGGTATGTTGACTACATTAGTGGAGAGGTTCCATTTAGAGCATAGTACATTTCATTTGCCAGTTGGGGAGATGACCAACACTCTCGAGGATGTATACAGGATTCTCCGTATCCCTTTTGCTGGGGATAAGGTAGATTATAATTCAGTACAATGTCCTGGCCTTCTAGCCCTGAGGCAGGTATTTCATGATGCAGACATTCTAACATAGTCGATCAGTTGGGAATGACCAGATACAGTGAGGACTTTCCACTAGCTTGCATCTTGGTAGGTTTTATCGGTTGTTTTCTTATGCCAGATCGGGGACAGCAGGGGTTTTTATGTGGATGGGGCAGGATGTTGGAGAGACTCATGGAGACCCCCTAGAGGTTAGGATGGGGTTCTTGCATATTGGCCCACATGTATCGTGAGATACATGAGATCGTCTACTAGGAGGGGAAGAGCATGGCTGCCAGAGTTTTGATTTTGTAGGTATGGGCCTAGGAGCATCTCCCAGTATGTAGGCCGATTGTTGATGAGGCCAGAGATCCACAACAACCCATTGTTTATAGATATGTTGGATATGTGACACAACCCCATCTGGGCAAGATCGATTATTGGAGATGGTAGTTGGATGATCTGATAGCTGTCACATGGAGACCTTACAGGAGTCTGGAGCCTTGGGATGATTGGAGAGCTATTCGTAGAGACCTCTTCATGACATGACCTCTCATAGGCAGATCATAGATAGTGGTCGAGTGGTTTATTGTTACTCAAGTGATGAGGCAGTATGGTAGACCTCAGGGGATCTCGTAGGAGTTTACTGCATACACATGTTATGTCAATGAGGAGAGGCAGGGATGGGGAACTAGGCTATCACATTCCTTGAGCATGCAGGAGCTGACTAGGTTACAACGGCTCAGATGGGATTACCTAGATGATATTACAGATGCAGGGGTATTGTCCCAATATAGGGATTGGTTCCAGCAGCATCCATTCCTGAGATTCACGATCTGACTCAGCAGGAACCTCGTATAGAGGAGGTAGAGGATGATACCCCCACACAGGGACAGGGACATGAATAGAGGCATAGATAGAGAGCTGAGGCTCTGAGGCAGGTAGGTGGTGATTCTGGTGCTAGCAGCAGTAGGGTACCAGCTAGTGGTAGGTAGTAGAGAGGAGAGAGTGGATCCCTAGTTGGAGTGAGGCTGACCGCAGCGAGGGTAGCAGAGGGTGGTGGAGATGAGGAGAGAGCAACTCTCAAACATGTTAGATAGAGGAGAGAGGAGCAGGGGGACTAGAGGTGGAGATGGAAGAGGTGATGGAGGGGGACATGGAGGTGAAGATGGAGGCAGAGAGCCTACGAGGGACCAAGGGGCCGACGCAGCGCGGTTGATGAGAGCACGCCTAGTGGGTGTGTGTGTGTGAAAAGTGGACATGTATTTGTATTTGGAATACACAACACTTCAATTAAGTCATTAGATGCATGGTTAGTAAATCAATAATCAATGAATAATTAAACCATAAAAAATCAAACCATTGCCTTCTAGTAGATATGAGTTTAGATTGCTCTCAGATCGCTAATCTATCCAGTGACCAGACAACACCTAAACGAAGGATTTTTAATCTATATGAGCATGGATTTATGCTAGATGAATGCAAGATTAATCTAACAAGATTTAAGCAATAAATGAGATAAATGATCTAAATTTGTATGCAATAACTAATATGTGAATATCTAAATGCACAAATATTATTGAACCTAGAGAAAAAACAACATGATAACAATATATTCTTTAGGATCTTTGAATGAGAGATGAGAGCCCGAATTTATAGAAAATTCAGAAAGAAACCAAAGGTTGAGATCAAATGATGATGAGCGGTCAAGATTTTCCAAGAGGAAGCACAATCCAGATGAATTGATGTGATGGGATGCTTTTCTTAGTTTTAAAGGAAATTGAACTAAAATTAAGATAAAATCAAGAAAAAACTGATTTATTCTCTATTTCATTCAATTTTAAGATTTAATTGTTTTAATTGCTTTCTTTGAGATTATCTATCAATTTTTAATTTGTTTTTCAAGATTATCTCCAAATGATTTCTTTTCTCAAATTTTAATTCTTTTTTGTCAATTAATTCCTTTTTTGAAGATTTGTGCTCATAATTTCCAACTCCTCTTTCTTGATTTGTTTCCTTTTTTGAAGATTTATGGCAAATTAATTTATTTTTTTAAATTAATTCCTCTTTTTGACGATTTAATGGTAAATTTATTTATTTAATTAAATATGCAAACAATATTTAATTAAAATAAATAAGATAATTGTTTAAAATGATTTACTTGGAATGATCAATTAATTAAATAAATATTTAATTAATTTTGAGTTATTAATTTGCCATGTGACATTTGATGATTAAAGAATTAATTGTGTGCTCAAGATTTATTTAATTGCCTTTGGTAAGGACCTTGGTGATGTTGTCAAGATTAGGGGCCCATGGTTTAGATGACCATTTTTAGGGTATTACATTTTCCCCTCTTTGAATTAATGTGTGAGTAATGCGTTGGTTCAAAGAATAGTTGATGTCTAGGAGATACCAGTTCTGAACTTGATTGATCACTTACTAGATGAAAAGCGAGGTGTTTAACTTGTTTCAAAGTGATACTGATCCCGAACTTCATTGAACTATGAACGATAGAAAACAAAGATACCGAACTTGAACTTGATTGATCAAGAAGCGGATCTTTCTGATCTAGAACTTGATTGAACTTAGATACAACAAGTGATGATAAAAATCGATCTTGAACTTGATTGATCAAGATACGATGAGCGAAGAAAAAATGTCTAGCTGGATCCAAAGAGACGAATACTGAACACCTGCTTAGATTGAGTGTGATCAAAGATACTCTTTAAACCCTTGATTGAGTTTAACTGAATAATCAACTTGATGAACAACGATGAAACTGATTAACGTTAAGAGATTGATTCAGATAAAAGACAAATATCAGCTTGATATGAAGCAATGAAACTGATATGCCCCTAGAGATTAATTTGATTCAGATGATCAAGAGATCTCAACTTGATATAAAGCGATGAAGTTGAGATGCCCCTAGCAATGAGGATTTGATTGGTTTTCTTTAGTTGAAAAAGATGTTTTTCTCAACTTTCGATGAAGATTTGAAAATTTTCTCGACATTTGAAGATGTAAGGTCATAAGGTCACGAGTATGCCCCCTCAGGAGCGAAATCGAAAGATAGCAAGGGTACATGATGATAGGCAATTTTGAGTGATGATAATGATTTAAGAACAAATTGATTCACAGGAATTTTAAAAAAATTTACGTTGATTGATAAGAAATTGAGCGCAAAGTTGATTTGTAGAAATTAAATTGAGATTCAGCATTGATTAACGAGAAATTGAGTGCAATTAGAAGAGAGAATGAGCTTTTGATGAAAAGCGCTAAGTGGTCCAAATTTTGTGAAATTTCCATGAGAGAGTTGACATTAGATTTCAATTTCGATCTCAAAAATGGACTCAGGACAACCGATTTACAAGCTCTTGATTTGATTTCATCGTACTTGTGTAGATTGATTATGAGATGTTTTTCTATATGCTTTATTCTATATGTATGTATTTCTTTTCAGTATAGATGAATGAATGCAAATGGAATATGGGTGTCTATTTTTGTTTCTTTTTATGCAAATAAATGAGGAGAATGAGTAACTACTAATGCAAATGTTTATTTTTCTTCATGCAATAATATGAATGCAAATAAGTATAAAATGAAATGTATGGATCTATATAAGATGCTCATGTATGCAGCTAACATCTCAATACACAAGTACTCGATCGGAGAAACAATGATGAAAAAGAGACCACTTAGTTGAGAAATAACGAAGCTTCCAACTTCTCATTCAAAAGATAAAGAAATCAGTGCTACCATACCAAAATCACTCTAAATTCACAAAATGCAGAATGAAATGCAAGATGAGATGCAAAATGAGATGCAACTGAAACCTAGTCACTGGATTTGAATAGCTTAATTTTCATCATTGAGGATTTTACAACCACAACAGGCAGATTTAGAGTTCCTTGCTTTTCATGTGTAATATTAATTATCTTGTCCATAATGACCCTTTTTTCATTCATATCCTTAGACAAATTACACATGAACCCGGATTGCACAATAAATAAATTCCCTCAAAACAGACAAAGAAATGATGGGACCCTCCCTGTAGCATTCAAATAAGCGGAGTCAAGGTATGTGTGGCAATTTCACCTTAATGTGAAGGCACTTATCACAGACACCTAGCTGATGAGATGTTTTTAGATCATCAGAATCATTCCTACAAGAAGAAAACAACAAATATATGATGCCCCCAATCCTTTCTCCTCTTAGTCAAGATAGACTTCCTCGAGTTACTTAGAGGGATAATAATCGAAATTTAATAAAAGACAACCTTCACAAGAAAGAACCCCTCCATGTCAAAGACAATATTAAGGGTCATGGCCTCAGTGACATTCCTCAAGATGGTGGTATCGCTACTAAACCAAAATCCAGGTACATGCCTTCACCTCCATCTCTTCCATCCATTTTAGGACCCTATATCCCTTCATCCCTTGTGCAGGATCAACAAACGCATACAACTTTGTGTACCTTCCATCCATCTAAAAGGACACAAAGTTCACTAAGAAAAAGAAAGCAAAATCAAAAGCCATATGGGTTCCTAAGGCACTTGTAGAAGCAATGCGTTCCAAGAAACTGCAAAAGCATGCAAAGTTAAAAACCATGTGGATCCCTAAGCGTCTTCTTGAATCACAACAGTCTAAAGAAAAATCCAATTCAACAACCAAGACTGTTGTTCCTCCATCCAAACCTTCCAAATCTATTTCTCCATCACCTCCTTCATCCATTTTGGATCCTTATGTCCCAAAATCCCTCGTTGTTCCTCCATCCAAATCTTAAAATATGAGATCCACTTTTCCTCCATCAATCCACCATCCCTCAAGATGCGTGCCAATGGTGATCCTGCAAACGTTTCCATTCGCTCATGCACCAAAATTTTAATATCTTATCCATTATCTAGCACCTCTATTTCATCCTTCCATACCCCTTATCTAATCCTTTGCATAAGACTTTACCCTAGTTTCATCACCAAATCCAAAAACTAAGGAAATCAACATTGGAGATGTTGGACATGTACACTTAGTTGAGTCCTTCTTGGAAAGACATCTTTATGCTAGACCAATGAGCTACCTACACAAAACTCCCTAACCCTATGAACAACATGCACCTTAAATGATATATATCTAAGGGTTGGGTTAGTTTCGGTTTTTATTTTTGCATTGCATATCATTTTCTTAAAAGCACTGCATTGCATATAGTTTCTTTTTCAAATGCATCGCATTCGCACAATTTCTACATTAGCATATAGTAGCATCAATAATACAAGGCAACTGTCCAAGTTTATCATTTGTTTGCATTCAAGACAAACAAGGGTCGTCTCCTTTCTTAGATATTTAGACATAAAATCCTTGAGGTCCTAAGGTCATTCATTTTCAACATTACCCTATGATGGAGCTTTACTTATGGTTGGGTAGTGATTTCACTATTTGAGACTTGCTAACCCAAAATCTATCAATTTATATATCTCAAACACATTAACAAAATCTCTAATTCATTCTAGATACCTAGTTGATCATATGACTAGTGAAAACTCTAAAATTCTACTTTAGCACCGCTGTAATTGTCACACCCAAGTAGGTTTCATTACTCACAAGTCAAGGTCAGAGAAAAGAAAAAAAAGTGCTATGCCAAATATTCATCTCAAGGCAAAAGAGAAATGATATATAATTGAAATATCATGCATACAAGTGCGAAAAAAATCTTGACTATGGGAACATGTGAGTAACTCCATCAGGTCTATGGACGCCTACTGGAAATGGAGCAATATTCGATAAATTACAATCTATAACCTCGTTGGAGCTCCAAAAGCTTGCTGGGAGTGAGGCTCTATTCAAGATGCTTTTCAAGTTAAAATAATTCATGTATCTAGTCATATAGGATGCTAAGGATCTTTAGTGAGGAGAAGAGCAGGAATTAACTCATTTGCACTCACATGGGCTAAAGAAGATCAAAGTTTCAAGAATCTATGGGGAAGTTTTATGTGTCTCCATTTGTAAATCCTAGTCACTATGTGTGTTAATTTGGATGTTCCAAGGGACCTTAAGGATTGATTGATTTCTAATATATGAACTGTTTTATACCTCCAATTCAATTGATGTATTACAAAGTGCTAAACAAACACAGTCATCCTTGTTCCAATAGGAAATGCATCTTCATCATGCATATTGTATCAACATAGGTCATATCAAAAATTCATTGTCTCCACATGCATTTTGTAGATCATCATGTCATATAGGTCTACATACTGGGGGTATAACTGAGAAAATCCTTAAAAAAATCATAAAATGTCTCGAACAAACTCCTAAAAAAATCATAAAATGTCCTGAACAAAATCCTAACAAAAAAGCAAAAAAAAACTGACAAAATCAAAGCAAGAAAGCATAGACTATCCTTCAAACCAAATCAACCACAATCAAACTCTCAAGTTCTGCAATCAAACTTATCGCATGTCTTGTTAATCAATTTATAAAACTCTATCAAACATCAACATGTCTTATACAAGGAAGGGTACACTCGAAACTAGATAGATCGATCTTATACGGGGTACTTACTCTTTGAAACCAGACATTCCTATCAATGATCACACAAATCAAAACAATGACATCGATCAATATGGTTACTGGATTTCATCCCAGTTAGTCTCATCTCTTGTACTAAAGTGTTGCATCTTTTCTTTCACTTGTACATATCTTTTAGTCACTTTTGTGACATCTTGGTTTGTTGGTACCCTCATGGCTTGAAACTGATTAATGTCCTAGTCTTAGGTTAATTGACTGAGAAATTTACATGTCCTAAGTAGTATCCACCAAGTCATCTTTACGTCAGTGAAACTTGGTTGTCCACTCCAAGTCAGTTACCTATCTACTGACTACTGGAGAGTTTTATCACTGAGTACACAAGAAAAACAACATTACTAAAAACAATCACTAAACAGTTTAAGCTATGCACGAAAATTTTCTTTGTGTGCTATGTTTTATATTGGTTTTTGATTATTATCTCTCTAAGTAACTCGAGGAATTCTATCTTGACTAAGAGGAGCAAGGATTGGGGGCATAATATTTTCTTTTTTTTCTTCTTGTAGGAATGATTTTGATGATCTGGAAACATCTAATTAGCTGGGTGTCTATAATAAGATCCTTCACATCAAGGTGAAATCGCCACACATACCTCGACTCCGCTTATTTGTATGCTACAAGGAAGTTGGAGTCATTTCTTTGTTTGTTTGAGGGAATTTCTTTAATGTGCAATATGGATGCATATGTAATTTTTCCAAGGATATGAATGAACAAAGGGTCATTGCGGACAAGATAATTAATATTGCATCTGCAAAGAAATGAACTCTATTCTGCTTGTTGTGTTTGTAAAACACTCAGTGATGAAACTTAATCATTTCAAATCCAGTGACTAGGTTTAGGTTGCATTTCATTTGCATTACATCCATTATCCAACACCTCTTTAGCATTCCCAATGGTGTCTCTTCCTCTTTAGTGATGAGGGTCTCCACATCATAACCAGCAAGAAGCTCAGTGCCTTGTTTTGCTAGTTCTAGGAAATAGTCTTCTTTTTCTCTAGTCATGATAACCTTCATCATTTTTTGGAAATCTTTATCCTTTTGACATTTATGAATATCTTTTTCTGGAGGTTCAAAGGCTTTAGATTCACTTGATGAGGAATCACTATTGGTATCATGGATACTGATGTTCTCATAAGTTTATGTTTAGTGGCTTGTCTTGCCTGCCTTTCTCTAGACATGGTGGGAGATAGGGGCTGACCAAAGATTGGTAGATCGTAAACTGGTATTTGTGATGATGACAGTTTATTTGAGATGAGGTTTTCTACAAAGAATGGATTGTCCTTTGATAAAAAGGGTGTTTCTTTTCCTTTGTTTGTTTTGCTATGAGAACTTTTGGTTTGCATGGGCATTACAATAGATAGGACCGAGAGCTAGATGTGTTGCAGAAGTCAAGATCAAATTGTAGTTAGTTGTTCGTTTAACATAATGATTGAGGGAAGTAACTAAGATCTAGTTTGGTTTCAAGAACGATTTATCCTATGTAAGAAATTATCTAAGTTAACTTAGGTTTGATAAGATGTTGTTTGAACTAGCTGAGAGATGATCGACAAAATTGTGCAACACAATAGCAGGGGTACACTATCAAGATTGTTTATGCTAAGAATTATGATGTCTAGTTTTATGCTCGCTGTAGATTGATCTGGGCAAGTTTGACTATTTTGGACTGACAAAATTAGAGATTCATATGACGGGTTTTACAAGACTAGATGACAGTGCAAAAGCTTTGGGAAAATGACAATAATGTTTCATACAAGTTGCTGCCTACAACCGTACGATAGATGGGTATGTCTGAAATGACAAACCGTTCAATGCAATAAGTTATCGTACAATATAGAATGCAGGGCAAAATGACAGTTGCATAAACAGGATGACAGATAATCAAGTATCGTACGACATAGAAAGAAGGCTCAAACGAGAGACTGTTAAGACTAATGGAATATCGTACAAAAAAGAATATGAAGCAGAATGATAAAACAAAATACTCGTATGACTGTGTCTAGACAATGATTAAATTATGAGTTTTCGATGACTAAGTATGACCAGTTTTGAGACAGACTGAGTTTTCAGTGAATGACAAAGACTAGTTTTTAACACTGACAAAGTTTATCACTGTGTTATTTGGTATTGTTTTCTCTATTTTGTTATTCTAGTTTCAGTTTCAGGGATGAAAGCACAAAAAACATGCAATATGAATAATAACTTCAATCATAGCATGCAAACCCTATGGAAGTCTTCTTAGAGAAGAAAACCTTTTCTTGCTGACTTAGGTACACACCCAATAGCTAATCATAATACAGTCGCTGAGTCTCAAGCAATGGAATCTCAATGCCATATTAGTTGACTCCAAATGCTAATGGGGGAAGATTTGGCAAGTGTCTTGGGAGAGTTACTATATCTCTTGCACAAAGATTATCAACCTTTCAGAGGTGAACCGGGTAGCCTCTAATTTGAATTGGAACTAGTAAGGGGTCCATTCGGCGCGTCGAGGTATAAACTCAATTAAGAGATCTCCCCGCCTTGAAAACCAAGGTTTAATATACCTAAAGATACAAAGGAGATCTATTCCCTAGAACTGCCATTGACTTGATTTTCATCAAATCATGTTTGTTTTATAGTGGGTTGGAGTACTTGGCATTTAGTCATCCCCACTTGGATCATTCCCCTCTCACCGACCGTAATGGCTATAGAGTTATTAGCTCCTTGGGAGGGCAGGCCCGCTAAAGCTATGTAAATCTCAAACTTAAAGAAAATGCCTCAAGGGTCAGGATTTTTGATTGTCTATACAGACAAGAGCTTATTCTCCTACTTGTCAGAATTCTCTTAAAACACAAAATACAGATTTGTTCTTTAACCAAATAGCAAGTTAGGTGCCTAAAAATGAATTTAAGGAATACACTATGTTTTGTTGATTCTCTTTAGGCAACCTGCAAAAACAATGCATCAGTAGTCATGTTTTTTATTCTTTGACAGGCATATGTTTGATTGGTAAATTCTTTGACAAGCATTCTGCAAGAAACTAGTTAGGCTATGAAAATATCAGGTAGACAAAAGATAATTCAGGGTTAGCATCAATGTAATCAAAATTGGGCAGACTACCTAAAGAATGAAACTTGTTTTAACCCAATAGAATACAGCATCGTATGACAATTCTCATACAATAAAATGACAAAAGTCATTTATCATACGAGTTATAACTAAGCATAAAATGACAGAAGACAAAATCAGATATTCAGAACAACATTTCATATGAGTCTATTTACTGGTTCATATGATAAAATAGAGACTTTGACAGAATGTCGTATGATATAGTTATACCACTTGTACGATATTTCATAGAGATTGTACGGACAAAACTTGCAAGATAATATTCAACCCTTAGATTGTACTTCGGCCTCAAAATCCAGATCCTTGAAATCCAGAAAGTTATAAGGAATTTCTTATGGTCCGATGGGAAAGGAAATGATAAGATACATTCAGTTAAATGGGGTTGGTGTCACATTGAGAAGAGATTTGGAGGGCTCAGACTAAAGGATCTGAGACTCCAAGGGATTTTACTTGCTGCAAAATGGATTTTCTAGGCATTTGAAGGCGGTGAACCATGGAAAGTCTTGGTTAAAAGCAACATTATGAGGGTTGTACCTAAGGGGCATAAATATTGGAAGTCTTTACCCTTTTGTGACCTGGTGGCTAGAGGTTTCCTAGTATCATTACAAGGTTCGTGTGTCTTTAAATCTATCTGGAGGGCCTGGGAAATAGTTACACCATTCATCATCAATAGTAGAGCCAACAACAATGATCACATTCATGGAGAGAGATATATCTAGTGGAACCTTTTCCACTCCTCCGAACCTCTTGCACTTACACAAGGTTGTTCTTCCAGAGCATGGGCTAACAAAGGTATTTGTTGCTTTAAAGATATTATTGATAGTGAGATGCTTATGAGTTGGGAAGCACTTAGTGCTAAGTATGATCTTCCAGCTTCCCAAAAAAGAACTTACAATATGGTTAAAAATTCTTGTGCTATTCTTCAGTTGCCTAAAAATTATAATGTGGATAGTAACATATTTAATGCTTATAAATGAAATAATGATATCCTTATTTCTAATATTAAGTCTATCATTGTTTATAATACTCTCTCTTATGATGAGTCTATTATCAATCATGCTAATACTTTGTGGTATGCAGATTTATCTTTAAAGTAGTGGCAGAAAGTATTCACAAGATTATGGAATAGTCCTATTGTTCCTAAGAAAAAATATTTTAAATGGCTGATGTTAATTAACAGGCTTCCTTTCAGGAAATATCAATTCAATATTGATATGTGCAATATATGTAGAGTGCCTAAATCCATTAGACACATCTTCTTTGAGTGCATTGTTGCTAAAGAAATCTAGTTGATGTTTGATATTTCTATTCCTAACCAAGTTGATATTATGGAAGATCTTACTAGTTGCATCCATGGTTTGAAAAAAGATATTAATCTATTTTGGCATACTCTTTCTACTGATATCTTATGGTACATTTGGAAAATTAGAAATGAAGATAAATTCCAAGGTAAAACTAGGGCCCTTACTGAGTCATTTTGTGAACTCACTCTTCATTACATTATTTTGCAAGTCTCTATAACTATGAGGATAGAGAAGAACAAATTTATGTGGTTTCTCAAAGATGGTCATGCTAATACGTTCATATATGAGATAGAGAATGGATTTGAATGGAGGTGGGATGTAGGAGACCACACCTCTTTTGCCACTGTAATGGAGAATCTTGGTGCTCAGATTTGGAAAGCCAGAAACCCAACAATAGAATAGATCTAGATGTTGACTCATCTGCATGAGGGAAGGAAGACAATCTGGATGGAAGGCATTTTGGGGTGGACAACTTGGATGGATCCCTATCGGTATCATCTTCATGAGTGTTGAGGTGTTGTTTAGTTCTTTTTGTTTGAACATGAACATTATCTATGTATACTCTTTTTTCTTGGACACATGATAGAATAGGCTATGTATAGGATTATGATGTTTATAATGTGCATGCAGAACTGTTAGTATTCATTTATTGGATCCATGTAGGTCAGGATTGTTGGTTTTGAGGCATGAACTCACGTTACTGCTGAAGCTATACTTTTTTTTAGTTTACTCTCTATATTTAATATAAAAAAAACTTTAGGCAACGTTCAAATATAAAATATTACACTATTGAACAAATAGAGGCTGGTCTAATTACTAAAAATATGTACTTACTAAAAATAGTAAGTGTGTCCAAACATAAAACTGGCCCAAACAATGATACACTGAAACTTACTATAAATAGTAAGTGCTAGAAATTGTCACTAGTAGAAATAGTAACCCATGCCAGAAAGCACTAAAAACCACCACTAGGCCCTACACAGGCCTTGAGTTCCCTAACCAACTTCGCTTAGCCTGCAAGAACTCTGTAATATGCTAATGGACTACCAAATTGATCAGGTGCAAGAAGGGAACATTACAATCCTCCCTCCCCAAGATTGCTTGTCATCAAGCAATCATAACTCTGGATGTTGTAAAATATGCTCACTCTCCCAAGTAGTATCCTCCACTGGTAGGTTCTTCTACACCACCAAGTACTCCCTGGTAGTCCTCCTCTATAGATTATGCTCTTTATAATAATTGCCTTTGTTATTAATACCAATTTGCCTTCTTCATCCAAATGAGGTAACTCAGCTAAAGGAGTCACATTGCGTCTAAGTGCCTTCCTGAGGTGTGACACATTGAAAATATTATGCACCTTGATACCTATAGGTATCTCAATCTCATAGGCCACCTCTCCAATCCACTTGATGACTTTGAAAGGACCATAAAAATGATACTTAAGCTTCTTTGACCCACTCTTCTTGAGACTTGATTGTCTATATATAGGATTGCTATCTAACATAAATCATGTCTCCAACCTCAAATTCCCACTATATACAGTGTTGGTCAATGTACAACTTTTGTTGATTTTATACATGCTAACCTTCCACCCATTTGTTAATGATCTCAGTTTTCCCATCCATCCAAGGGTGATAACTAGTGTTAGGAGTTAACTCAATGCCATACAACTTGAACTCTTGCCAAAACAAGATCATATTGTTGCCCCTATCACTAAAGATGGTCTTAGGTGTCTCACAAAGTCTAAACACCTCTCTAAAGAACAAATCTATCACTTGCACCGATGTATACCCTGTTGAAATAAAAAAAGGTGAGCAAACTTGGTCAATCTATTCACTACCACATAGATACAATCCTTCAATGTACCTTGGGAAACCCTATAATAAAATCCATCAAGTTACTCTCCCACTTCTGACTAGGAATTGGTAGGGGTTGTAGTAGACTAACAGTGTAAGTATGTTCATTTTTATTTTGTGGGAACACACTACATTCATAAACATACTCGAGGGAGTCATCCTTCATCCCTTTCCATGAGAACTTCTCATGGATATGCCTATAAGACTTGAAATAACCAAGGTGACTAGCCATTGGATTGTCATGAAATGTTTTTAAAATCTTTTCCTTAAACTTACTTTCAGGCACCAACAATATTATTTCATTGTAATAAATAATACCCTCTCTTACCTCAAACCTGTCATCCTGTAATGAGCCATCAAGGATTCTATCGGCAAGTGGGTTCTTAACATATTCTACTTATATATATTTCCCTCCAATCTACTACTAACTCAAAAATTGAGCACAAATGTAGCCTTCTTGACAAATCATCAACCACTATGTTCCTTTTCCCCTTGACATATTCAATGCCAAATTCATAGGCTTGGAGATTACTCACCCATTTTTGTTTCCTCTCATTGAGTTCTCTTTGATTAAGAAAATATTTGAGGTTTTTATGACCCGTTTTGACTACAAACCTCCCTCCAACAAGGTATTGTCTAAATTTGGCTAAGGTGTGCATTATTTCCCACTTCTCCTTATCATAGATAGAGTACCCTTTTTAAGCTCCTCTCAACTTCCTACTTTTAAAGGCAATCAAATGCTTATTCTACACTAAGATAGCCCCTACCCCTTCACACGATGCATCACACTCAAGCCCAAAGGGCTTAGTGAAGTCCAAAATCACCAAAATGGGGCATGAACTCATCAATTGCTTAAATTGATCAAAAGCTGGTTGCATTATTTTAGACCAAACAAATACTTCTTTCTTAGTCAAATTAGTAAGGTGAGTATCCAACTAATAAAATGCTTTGACAAACCTCCTATAGAATCCAACGATCCAAATAATCCCTTCAACTATGTGAGGTTAGTAGGTGGAGGCCAATCAAGTATTGGATCTTTTTAGAATCAACACTAACTCCCTTGGAGTTGATTATGTACTCAAGATACAATAAATCTATCATACAAAATCCACACTTCAACTCCTTTTAAAACAAAGATTAACTCTCAAGGATACCCAACACCTCAAATGATCTTCCCATGTCTTTCTCAAAATGAGGATATTATCAAGAAAGATCAAGAGAAATTTGTGTAACTACTCCTTGAATGTCTTGTTCATGAATGACTAAAATGTAGCAAGGGCATTAGTCAAACCAAATAGCATGACTAGAAACTCAAAGTGACCAAAGTGGCATCTAAAATTCCTTACTTCTCAATGTCCTCCTCTCTGACTCTAATTTGATCATATCCTAATCTCAAGTCTATTTTGGAAAAATAGACCATCCTATGTAACTCATCAATGAGCTCATCTATGTGTGGAATGGGGTACCTATTCTTTCTAATCTATTTATTCAAGGCCTTGTAGTCAAGACACAAAACTACAAAAGAAGCAAATGGACTCTTAATTGGTCTGATGTGCCCCATCTCCAATAGATCCTTGATTGCCTTCTCTATTTCATCCTTGTCTCTTTTGGGATGCCTGTAAGGCATGGTAATAACTATTTTATCTCCCTCTTCTAAGTCAATCACATGCTCAATGCCTCTATCAAGTTTCCTTCTTACAGGGATTTTACTCAATGGCTCACTTCACTTAGTAAGAAAAGCCTAAATGTTTGGTGGATATGTCCTCTTAACCTCCTTCGTGACTATAGGCTTAAAAATACACTATGTTGCCCACTCAACTTGATCATGTCTAGAAATCCTCTCCATACATCTAAAATATACAACTATAATTCCCCGTTGGACATACCCCTTAAGATCGTATTGCTACCCTCTAATCTTAATTTTAGGTCCATGGTCTAAAACTTAAGAGTTATCTCACCAAGAGATTGAAGCCACAGAATCCCAAGCATTGCATCTATGTCTCCAATACTCAACACATAGAATTCAACCTTGACTTCATAATTTCCTAACTACATTCTCAAATGTGGGATCATCCTGATGCAAGTGATTGTGAACCCATTTACAACCATAACTTTGAATCCATTAACCTCTTGAGTTTGAAGCCCTCTACATTGAACTAGTCTCTCATCAATAAAATTATGTGTAGCCTTAGTGTCGATCAAATTCACCACTCATTGTCCATTAAAAAAACCTTTGATATGTAGGTACTCATTCTTTTGGAAACTATGTAACTAGGCTAACTTCCCATTATTGTCTTCACACTTTTCAACCTCTTTTGTGCTTTATTCTTCCTATTTTGCATCTGAATATGACTTTTGGTTTGATCTTTCTAATGAATATTTCACTGTTCAATACTATTCAATCTTTCTCACTTTTCCCTTTGATGCACATTTATGATCTAGGCTCAATAGCACAAATTCCTCTTTCTCAAGTCATTGAGTGTTGTTGACTAGGAAATTGGGAATCAAAGAGCATGAGGTTAACATACTAAACTACCTAATCTAACGAATAGAGCTATCACAATGAAGCATAATTTAAAACATGAATCAAACCATCATTCTTACACTTCTTTGATGAAGCTTTGTTACTTCTCTTTTCTTCTCTTATATAGATGTGTTTCTCTCTAAATGCAAAATGCACAAATATGAGTGGAAACAAGAAATGTGATAGCGAGAGTACTAGAAGTTGTGATTCTAAGGCTATTCGGATAGAGTAACAATGCTAATATTTAAAAACTAGTTGTCTTGAATGAAGAATATGATCTCCTTTTATACAAATCCAGATTTCAATGGACCGCAAAGATCGAATTGATTTTTGAGAAGTCGAATGGACACGATCAAATGTGACTCAAAGCTGTCATTCAAGAGATGGGAAATAATGGAAAAAGATGAGGAGATCAAGTCTATCAAGAAAGAAGATATTATGGAGAATTATTAAGTAAAATTCATTAATTATCTCTACATGAGGATCAAATTAGCAGGTTAGAAGATATTGTGGAGATTTAATAAGTAAAAGTCATTAATTATCTCCACATGAGAGGATAAATAGGAGGAATTAATAAATATTTATTAATTATCTTCTCATAAAAAGAAAATATTAGAGATATATTAATAAATTAAATTTATCGATTATCTTTGTTTAAGAAGAAGATAAATATGATAAAGTAATAATTATTCATATTTATCAATTAAGTAATAAAATAAAATTTATTTATTTAATTAATAAACTTAAAAGGGATAAATAAATAAATATAAAATTTGTTTATTTATTTTTAGAAGAATTGATAGTGGGAAAGGAGGTTTAATTAATTAACCTAGGAGGCAAATAAGTCAAATTTATGTCAAGCGACAAGGATTTGGTCAAATTTAGTCAAATTGAGTCAAGTTGGGCAAAATTGGGAAGAATTAGTCAAAATGAGTTAAATAATAGGAAATAGAATTGAAATGATGCCATAGGACATGAAATGGGATCAAAATGACATCATCAAGATGAGTTTTGGATGAATTGATATCATAGCATCGAAATGGTGACAAAATGATATCAACGGGATAGGTTTTGGGACAAATTGATATCATACGATTGAAATGGGGAGAAAATGATATCAATAGGACAGGTTTTTGGATGAATTGATATCAAAAAAACCAAATTGGGTACAAAACGAAATCAATAGGATAGGTTTTGGGATGACTTGATATCATTGAATCAAAAAGGGGACAAAATGATATCAATGGGATAGTTTTGGATTAAATTGAAGGAGAGAAGAATAAGAATTTGGATCGACGAATGATTAAAAATAGGAAATGCAGGCATTGGCCATTTTTTAGTGTCTATGTTTTGTCCCTCTTTGAGACAATGTGATTAGAGCGTAGTTTTAAAGAAAAAATCAAGAAAAATCACATTAAAATTTGCCCTAGTGATAACATGTTACAAGGGTGGCCCCTTTAGAAATTGTTTGTGTGTGAAAGAAATGAATGATCTCTTGAAAGAAAAGAAGAATGTTAGATGAAGGAGGAAATATGATGAAAGAGAAAAAATGTTTGTAAGAAGCAAAAAGTAGACAAGGAACAATTAGTAATGATGAAACCTTTCTTTCATAAGTGCACTTTATCAGTAGAGAACTTTATTTAATATGGCAGGTGGATACATTTTATCATGACATATAAAGCCAAAGTGATAATGCAATCCCATTGTGAAAAAATAGACATATTGCAAATAAGAAATGTTTTAATCTATCCTAAAATGTTTGTGCATGTTAAGGGTCAAGGTATTTGTGATAGTTATGAAGTGAACATACCAACACAGACACCCAAAACATCATGAAAACATCCCACAAACATAAGACAAAAATTTAAAAAGACCATGAACCATCCCAGCCACTCTAATTACTTGTGGATATCCTTCAATAGAATATAGGAATGTGACACTCACTAGACCAATCGAGTCAACAACCATTCTGATCTTTGTTGTCAAAGTTGATAGTTTGTGTTTGATATGATGATCGTGATGTCTGGTTTTAGGAATGAAGTACCCCGTTGAAGTGGGCACAATTTGGTTTTGAGTATACTGCACCCTGTATAAGACAAATGATAGTTTGGATAATGTTGATTGATTGATTGATATGACAAATTGATCTGTCTAATTGTTGGTTTGATTGATAGTCTATCTTTTGTTGCATGATTTGTGAAGTGCAGTGTTGTACAAGTTTATTGTATGTGTATGCTCAAATGTCTATCTATTGTAAGGAACAATTTATTGATGGACTAAAATATATTATTATTATTGGTTTTGATTGTTTTTCAATTTTTAAGGGTTTTCATGATTTCTTCAAGATATTTTAACGAATGTTTTTGGATTTTTTTTAGAACAATTAACGGATGTTTTGGTCTTTTTTTCAAGACATTATATGAATGTTTGGAATTTATTTTAGGACATTATTTAATTTTTACAATTTTTTAATTTATTTTCCCCCAATGTCTAGGAAGGCAAGGAATGTTATGGATGAATGAATGGACTACAGGAATGAAAATGGAGAGAGGAAATATAGTGGGAGTTTATAATGGAAGAAGAGTTGAGTTGGTTTCCAGGGACTATCTCGTGATGGGATAGTAGGTCTACCCAAGCTAAGGAATTGGATATAACAAGATAAGGTGATAACATGGTGCGTTGGATGGAATGTGGTTCACACAATGGAACATGCCAAGAGGAATCTGAAACCATGTTTTGCATTTTACATCCATATTCTATATCAAGATCAAGGGATGGATTTGGATGGGATAACAATAAGACATGAATATGACAAGCAAGATAAAAAATGAATGATGGATATGAATAGAAAAAGGGTGTAATAAGAGAAGCAATACATAGACAAAAGTGATGTAGACAAGGTCAATTAGATAGGATAATGGACACTTAGGAAGATATTTAGCCTTGTAAAGATCAAACCGCAAAATATTATATCTATACACTTAGGATAAAGGTATTCAAGACGCAAAAAAATATATTACATAAGAAGTAAAACAAATCGTAAATATAATATCTATACAACGAACTAAACAAATATCACTACTTACCTTATGTATTTTCCAAGATCATATATGATTTGCTTGACATTATTGTCGAAGTCATCTGGGAGAGATAGAGGTAGAACGTACTGCAACAATTATAAAATTATCTTTTCATTTATTGTAACATAATGAAAAGTACACGTACACTCAGTACTTAAATACATACTAAAAACACAAGAGCATGAATTACCTTAATGAAGGTATGCCAATCATGCATTTTCATCCCTAGCCCAAATTCACTTTTCTTTGATATGAGATTGTTTATGTTCACAACAAATCCTGTGGGAAATCAAATTTTTCGTATGAATTCTTTTATAGCATTGCTTTGCTGGTCCGTTGATAACCAAGGAAGCTCACTTATATTAATCTAATCTCCATGGCTATTTGATTGAATGACATTTATCATTGCATGATTGGAATCCTAAATGTCACTACATATTTTGATATTTTTTTCTTTGTCACGCCTTCCATCCAATATTTTCCATAATGTCTCTGTTATATTCTTTCCAATATGCATACTATCAAACAAATGAACAATTTGTAACTGCTCATAGTAGGGCAACCTACTAAATTGTCGGGGATAAGTTTTTATTCCCTTAGGAAGGTGGTCATTTATGCCTTCACGACCTTCATGATCATCAATCACATCATCAGTAAACAAAACAAAATAGAAAAGATGTTTTATGACAAACCAATAGATGGAGTGGTATTACCTTGACGATTAATTCTATTATATTCCAACTTCCACAGGTGAGGTGTCATTCTTCGTGGCTTTGATGTATTCTCTTCTTTCCCACTGAAAAGATGTTTTTCAGTATTTCAATACTTATGATTTTTGTGGAGAAAGTGCCTATACTCATCAAACACCTGCTTTCCTAAACTTTTTGAATGACGAGATTTCATCTTTGGACCACAAACAGGACATGCAAATTTTCCCTTTGTTTGAAGACCTACAAGATAATGTATAATTGGGTTAAATATGATAATTTTTTGAATTATAATGTTCATGCACAACTTAAACACTATAACATACCACAAAAATGTGTTAGCCCTGGGGCATCGTGTATTGTCCATAGAAGCATCGCATGGAATTGAAATTGTCTTTGTCCTATTGGTCTAGAGACATCATACATAGTGACACCATTCCATAACTCCAGCAACTCATTGATAAGAGGCTCGATATATACATTCATATCTTTAACTTGGTACTTACCTAATCGAATGAACAAAAACATTACATAATTATTATGACCATTTTACTGCAATATTTATAATTAAATTTAGACGACTATATTTAAATGATAAAATACCTGGAACAATCATTGCCAACACTATGTGCTCCCTCTTTATGGACATCCATGGAGGAATGTTATTGTTGATAACAAAAATAGGCCACACTGAGTAAACAGATCTCATCTCTCCAAATGGATTGACACCGTCTGCTGCCAATGAAAGCCTGAGATTACGAGGTTCTTCTTTAAAGTGTGGCCACTTTTCCTCTATGTCCATAAATGTTGAACCATCCACAGGCATTCAAATAATGTCAACTCGACTTCTATTGCGTGCATGGTAATCCATAAATTGTGTCAAGCTAGTGCACTTGAATAATCATTGCATACGTGGAATAATGGGAATATAGCGAAGAACCTTGCAAGGAACCCTTTTTGTTATTTGATCTATTCGATATCTACTGATATGACATTCAAGGCATTCAATTTGAAATTCATGTTGTTTGTGATATATAATATGATCATTGGGACAAGCATCTATTGCTTGATACTCCATTCCAATATCTTTCATAACGACAGATAATTCTCGGTATGAGCGAGGTAGAATATTTGATGGTGGTAACAAAAACTCACCTATCAATCTACAACAACAAAATATAATTTGTTATAATAAAGAATATTAATGGTACAACATGATTCACAGTTTATTATGACATATATGACATGCCTTAACATATGTGACATTGTTTTGTTGGATAAACCATTCATAACCTTCAAGTTCACCAACAACAATACAGCGGAGAGAAGAGTTGCCTGTGAGCCTTCATAAAGGGCCTCAGATGCCTTCTTAAGTAGAGGGACATCATGAACAACATCAAGGTCATCTTCATCATCATGATCAGTTACACAAGTACTAAATGAGTCATGGATCAATGTATTTGTACCATCATCTTCAATTGTGTTTCCTAGCTCATGATCATCATCTTCCATGGGATCATTATCTTCAGCTTCGATATTCACACCTCCATGTTCATCCACTTTGAAAACCATATTCTCAGGGTTGTGTTGATCCATACCATGTGCTCCGGGGTGCTCAACCTATATAAAATTGATATACATAAATAAACCGTGCTCATGATCTCATCATCACGTGATTTATTATGTATATAAATTGTCAAAATGATATAATGAAAAACTTACCAATGGATGATAATCATGTCCACCTTCAATGTGACCATGCAGCCTACAATGTTTCTTCATTGTTTTGATTAGAAGTCTTCTAGACTTTAACCCCTTACAAATTTTGCACGGACAATAACTTTTTCCATCACCTTTTCTTTTCAAGTTAGACCACAATCTAGCAATTGTCTCCTTATTTTGTTGTTCATTGATATTGTTTGACATGGTCTTTCTTCACAAGCAAGAAAATAGAAATTATTGTCTGACATGGTCTTTCCCTCAGGAGCTGGTAGATCCTGGTTCCATACTTTAATTCTATTTTCTCAAAGGACAATCCTAAAATCCATGCATTGCAAACAACTTTTTACACCTTTGTTGGTTGTGGTGGCATCACAGAGAGTTTACATCAATAAATGAAGAACATGCCAATGCTTTTAATGCATTAGTAGAAGTCTATCTCTTATTCAATATCTCTAGTGAAACCCCCATGATCTTTTGTTGGAGTAGAATTTGTTATATTCTAGAAAGGGTCTTGTCCTTTGTTGATGGGATATTCATCTACCTCAAGAAATAACTCTTCTTTTCTCCAACAAGAAGTGGAACTAAATGAAGATCTAGCACCATGAAATTAATCCTCAAAAGGATTACTATAGTTAGTTTTGGTAGATAATGATCTAGGTAATATACTAATGTGGCTTTATGAAACATTATGTACTAGCTTAGCATACTCTAACAACTTTGGTGCGACATGCTACATCCAATTAAGTCTCCATCAATATCTCTATTGTGTTTATGGATTGGGATTCAATGTACTCTTTTTATACACAGATTTTACTTTCAATTGAGGAGGTTTGTATGTACTTACTTGTCTTTCGATTGTATCCCTATTTCAAGAATTTCTTCTATCAACAAATCATTTGTTGTAAGTTGTACAAGTGGAAGCTTGAACATGCCTTCCATGCTAGCCTTGTTGATACGTTCAACACCATCTTGTGCAACAAATCTTTAGAACTCCATTTTTCCGAATTGAAGAGTGAGTAGTAGGGACAATCTAGGACACTTACAGAGGTTTTGCAAGAGAGATAAATAGACCTAAATATTATGGCTTAATAATGATCAATAGGTAAACAGATAAGAAACTCTCAATATCAAAATGACTTTCTCAATTGTCTTTACTAGAAATGGATAGATCTGCTAATAATAGCTTTATGACTATATGTCAACTTTAGACTCAATCCAAGAAGAGCTCTAACTAATATGCGATATCTAGATTTATGATCTCTATAATATAACAATCCCATAATTATTTTTCCATGCATCTATAATACAACACAAACATCATGCTAGTGTTCAGCCATAGCAATTGATATCCTAATTATAGAATGTGAAATATGCACATAACTATGAATAAATATTAAGAAAAACAAAGAAAGATGCTTATTGCAAACATAAATGACTAATGGACAAGAATTGAATTCATTGTAGATAGTTTTGAATATCAAATTCACTTATTTGTATCCATTTAGTAACTCATGTACTTGTGGCCAACCATTTATCTCTTTCATAAATTAAACACTTATTAATAACATTAAATGGCCGAGTAATTATGTTTTAGTTGAAATTGAAAATAAAATATTTTATTTCAGGATAGCTCACACTATTACCCTATCATATTTTAGACTCTCGGTTTTGTTAGTAGTGGTTTGATGTCTTTGGAGCTGATTATTGCATTTCTTTAGTTATGTTTGCCAGCCTACTCCCAGCCTGTGCCAAAATGGGAGCTTTGGAATAGGGTATGGACATCCATCAAAGCATAAAAGATAGAGGAATTTTGTCAGATGTAGTTGCAGCTGCACAAAATGGATTTGTTGAGAAGGATTTAGAAACTTTCAAGCAAATGCAATCGGTGGGTGTAAAGCCAAATTCCATGACCATTGCTACTATCCTCCCTGCCTATGCCAAAATGGGAGATTTGGAATAGGGTATGGACATTCATCGAAGCATAAAGGATAGAGAAATTTTGTCAGATGTTGTAGTTGTAACTGCCTTGGTAGACATGTATGCAAAATGTGGAAGCATAGACAAGGCACGTGAACTATTTGATAGAATTCCTGAAAGAAATGTTGTCTCGTGGACTGCAACGATTGCTGGATATGCACAAAATGGATTTGTCAAAAAGGCTTTAGACACTTTCAAGCAAATGAAATTGGAAGGCATAAAGCCAAATTCCACAACCTTTGCCAGCATCCTCCCTGCCTGTGCAAAAATGGGAGCTTTGGAATAGGGTATGGACATCCATCAAAGCATAATGGATAGAGGAATTTTGTTAGGTGTTGTACTCGCAAATGCCCTGCTTGACATGAATGCAAAATGTGGAAACATGGACAAGGCTCATGAATTGTTTGACATGATGCTGCAAAGAGATGTGATCTCATGTGAACAATCAACACGTGTGTATACGGGAGGAAGGGATTGCTGATACAAAATTGAATGCTCACTCCTCAATCATAGTTCTATGGTTTTACGAGATTAAACTAGGACAATTAACCACCACATGTATATTTTTTGCAACATGAAATTAAAAACTAGGGAAATTTGAATCTACCTCCTGCGTGGGATTGCCTTCAACGTGGGTTTGATGTTCTTGGGGGTTGAAGTCGCCATGGACACCTACGTGGGATTGCAATTCACAAATGAATTCCCTACCTCTTTTTTTATTTTGTAATGGCCGCTGTCATCGGAATTACGGCAAACTCGAGCACTTTTTTGAAAAAAAGAAAATTCTCATTGCTAATGCCTTCTTCGTCGAAACCAAATGGGTAATTTCTATTGGAATTAAGACGAATGTGGGCATTTTTTTAAAAAAAATCAAATTTGGCCACAATATACCTTCTCCATCGGAAACCTCAGTCGAAAATCTAGTCCAAATGTATTAGTGAGATAGGATAATAGATATAAGGGATGAAAGATAGTATAGGATATGCAAGGATATCATAGATGAAACATGCCCCCAAGTGTGGAATGAAAGAAGATGAAGGATTACACATGATGCATGTTTTCCAAGTTTTCATCATGGTACTTGCCCAAGGCGCCTCTTTGTCGAGTTTTCACCAATGGATGAATTATTCTTTCTACTATTTTTCTAAAACAAAATTGTCGCACAAGATGCTTGTTTGCTAGGTTTTCATCAAGGCAATTCTCTTTTTGATATTTGGTTTTCTTTTTTTTCTTTTCTTTCTCATTTTTCATAATACAATGTACGCATGATATGATATGGAGGAATGATTCAAGCATCTTTGTTGTTTGGGTGGTACCCTTAAAACATGTGTTGCAACAGACCATGTCTATGAAGGTACACTCAAAGACATCAATTGATAGAATAATGACATAGAGGATTGGATGAAATGGGATAAGGATTTATGCAAAGGATTGGATAAGAGGGATTGTATGGTAGAAAAGAGGTGTTGGAGAATGGATGGGATGTTGGAAGACTTATGCATGAGTGGAGGAAAATGTTGGCAAGATCAACATTGGCACACACCTTTAGGGGTGGTGGAGTAATGGAGGAAAAGAAAATTTTCAATTTTGTAACTTTGATGAAAAAATGTGTTGTAAGGTGTGTGCCCTTGGTCTCCTTGTGATGTGTAGCGTAGTGCTCAGGTTTGTGACATGGCTTAATCGCTTCCTATGGATTCTATAAGTCTAGTGGTTGTATCAGGCCTTAATAGGTCAATATTTTGGTGCAACAACAACCACATTTGTAACAAGTGGTATCAGAGCTTGATCATGGGTTCAAACCCCTCACTTGCATTAGGGGGGGATTATTGCAAGGTGTGCACCCTTGGTCTCCTAGTGATGTGCAGCATAGCACTCGGGTTTGTGAAATGGCCTAATCTCCTTCTATGGATTCTATAAGTCTAGTGGTTGTATCGGGCATCAATAGGTCGATCTTTTGGTGCAATGGAAACCACACTTGTAATAGAATGCCTATGGATTTTGGGACATAAGGACCCAAAACAAATTTGAAAGTTTAAAGGTGTTTAGAAGAAGGGATGGCAATTTTGGATGCCAACACTAATTTTATTTAGGATGTTTTGCTTCAAGGAGTTGCTTGGGAATCCACATCGTTTTTTGACTTTTCTTTATTTTGTAGTTCCTTGGAACACATTGCTTCTACAAGTGACTTAGGAACCCATATGGATTTTTAATTTTCTTTCTTTTTCTCAAAGGGCCTTTGTGACCTTTTGGATATTTTGTTTTCTTTGTTTTTACATGTTGATTAGATCAGACATGTTGATCCTTAAATATATGTGAATTTTTGGACATGAATTTTATGCTTGGCATCCAAATTGCTTGGCAAAGGAATGTGACTCATGGGTGGATAGGAATTATATGGAGGTATTTTGGATGTATGGAAGGTTCTCAAAGAAATGTTCCTTTGTTGGTCTTGATTTATGATAAGATATGTGTATTATGAGCTAGTTGATGGAGGGATATGTTGGAATCAGAGATCACTGAGAGGGGCGATGAATCAATGATCTACCGGTATACATATTTTTAAACTTAACTTTAAACCACCAGAAAACAATACTTGAAACTGAAATGCAAAAACATAAAACAAACAACTACAAGATCATAACACCATATTTCTACGTGGAAACCCAAATGGGAAAAACCACGATGGGATTTGAACCCATGTTATTATTTCACTATGGCCAATAGAAAAACAATATTACAATATGGGAATGCACAAGCATTTAGACACACTTCCTAGATCTCACTACTCAATTACAATAACCTGGAAGGCTACAACCCTAAGGGAAGTCTCACTAACTTACAAGATAATTACAGTGATGAATTACAATGCATGAACTCTGAAATAACATCTACAGTGCTTTGATGAGTTCCGATTAAGTGCTAAATACACTAACAGAGAACAGGGTAGAACAGATTCTTGATCACCTCTCCCCCTTTGATAGCAATACCAAAGATGGGGTGTTGTCCAAAACTTATATACAAAGATTCACCAAAACTTTACAAGTACTTGAAGAGATCAGCATTAATAGTCTTCAAAAATCCTAGGTGACTATCCCACACACTCTTCAAGTTATCCAAAACTATGATAAATGCACTAAATATAGTAGCATAAATTTCTAACTCCCTTAGGTCAGATGGCACAAGTCAGGTCATTTCCTTCATACAATCCACCTTATTACTTATTATGGTGTCCAACCGGGTGGCAATCAGGTTCCAGAGTTCACTTACCCTTCTAAAATTTTTGTCCTTGTGCGCTTGGAGACTTGAGAACAAATCATTTAAAGCTATAACCTACACTTCAACACTTCTGGTTAAAGTTACATTAGGATCAAAGGATTGAGAAATACCAGCAAGCTTGCCCTGGCAAACACCTATTTGCTTATCTATATCTATAGTGAATTTAGGCAAAATTAGGAAAGATTTGTACAATTTACTAGCTTCTGACAATGTGTCAGAAATAATCTTCAATCTCTTATTTAGTCTCTCTCTATCATCCTCAATCATCATCTGGAATGTTTTAATTCTAACATCCTTAAATTCATCCAAAAAATTTTGTGTAGTTGTCTTTTCCGAAGAATCAAAATTGGTATTTACACTATTAATTAATTACAATAATTTATCGAAGGGGCTATTATTGGAATCTATCTGTACATTTGGAGCCACCTTCTACAATACATCAATTGACATCAAGATTATCTTTTTATCTTTGGACTCTGACTTCACCAGATTTTGACTGGCCTGGGCTTGCATAGCAGCTGCAAGCATAAGCTTCTCTGCAAGACACATCTTTTCAAGATTAATAGGGATCTGAGCCGGGGTCCCTATAACTAGAGGAGTGGCAATTGTCGGATCAGCTATACCTTTACCTTTATCAACCTTAGCAACCTTAGCTTTTGTTGTCTCAGCATCCTTCTTCTCTCCCTCATCCCCTTCATTTGTCGCACTGATGATGCCACTTGGTGCAGTATCAACCTGTTGGATCTTAGGGGTTACAGAGTTGTCCACCACTGGAGGAGCATCACCAGTCTCATCATCAAGTGTAGTGTTACCTTTATCTTTCGAATGATCCTTAGACAGTTTCAACCTTCTGACTTCCAAAAACACCTTGCTTATCTTCCAAATGAGGGGGTTTGAATGCATCCTTGTACAGATGGTCATTCTGAATGATCTTTCTCCATATCTCCTCTATTTCTTTCCTCACCTCTTCCACATTTCCAATCATCAATCTGTCAATCTTGTTCTTGCTTTAGAATTCCTTTTTATTAGCCTCTTCAATTAACCTTTTGCTTCACTTTAAGAGACATAGGTATAAACATTTATTAAATCTCTCTCCTTCATCTTCATGTTAGTCTTTCTTGCAATCATTCTCCTTGCATCTATAAGGTTGTACAAGTCTTTTGAAATGGTCTTCGCCAATTCAATTAATGTTTTGCTAAAATTGCGTAAATATAGTACAACTACTTCTTCTACCTTTCTTTGATCAACTTCAACTAAATTCTCATAGTAAGCTCCAATATTATTTAAATTTTCATCAACTATTATTTCCTCTTGTAATGGTGGGAAAATGATGAGTGATGGATCAAGAGGAAAACAACCCTTTCCCTCAAAGAGAGATGAGAGTTTCACTTATTGATTATCCTTCAACCACTTTTCACCATTACATTAGGAAGATAAGGGATGAGATAATTCACTAGATTTAATCTCCACACAAAGATGATAGATTAAATTCTGAATAAATTGAGAATGTTAGGATGATCCCCTCTTCCTTTGTTTGAAATGGAAAGGAATTGATTAAATTATGAAGTGAAAAAGTGACAAAGAATTGAGTATAACTTGAGATCGGAATATGGGATGAAGGTGTGCACCTGGATTTGGTAGTTAAATGTTGAGATGAATTCGCCTTATGAATTTGATGAAACATTGTTCGGACAGTGGCGGGAATGTACACGGTCCTCCGAAAAATCCACGAAACAAAAAGGGTTTTTCCACCTCTGCAAATGAAGCCTGAATCTAAAAGTACAGCTATGCACTTGCAACCTACACACAGAAAAGAGAGGGAAATGTGTTGGGATTGGGGGTTTGCCTTTAGGTCAAACCCCAGTTTTGGAATTAACCAAGTAATGAAAGAAAGTACTTGCAAGTAGATGTAAATGAAAGGCTGAATTTTGAATCACCTCAAGGGAGGTTGTAGTAGCAATGTTGATACAAATGCTTGTGTGGAATTGAATTTTGAAAGGGATCTCCTCTTCAATGGTTGGATCCTTGACTTGAATGCAACACCTAGCCTTGAAGGGAGACTTGAGAATTCTCAATTCTCAACAAGAATGCTTGAATGCTTGGATTCTTGATCGCTTATGCAACTTGAATCTCTCCAACTTTGACCTATCCAACTTATGCAAATGAGAGAGTGAATTCCCCCTTAAATACATGTTCGAAGGATTTGAATTTCGTCATGGGCCGACATCAAAAGAATTTTCCCCCTCACTGCACAACTCACAATGCATGCTCTAGGAAGGTCCTACCCCAAAATAGGGCAAGGACGGGGGTGCCACACCCCTATCCAAGGGGGTCTCCTATCATACCCCTTTCTCTAGAGCAGAGTGCAGATAGAGTGATGCAGAGGCCAATGAAGAAGTTGTTTTTGCAAGCCGAGAACTCTCTGGTATCTGATTAGGCTAGAGGATTCGAGTTCGCATGCATGAGGACCCTAATACAGTCATAAATTGCTAGGGTCCCAATTTTACAACATTAAATTTAGCTCCCACTTTAGTGGGAGTATAAGCGTACACCAATACTATTGGTAAAATACAAGGAAACAATATTGAAAGACTTTTAGCATGTCAAGGAGGCAAGATGCGCCAAGCCCCTAGTGGACTTAGGATCTTATGACTTAGATTGACAAAGTAAAAGGGAAGATCGAGAAGGGGAGAACTGTGACTGCAGCTAGCAAAGTTCCCTTCACTATGAGTGATGAAAGAAAGGATACAAAAGATTACAAAGCAAAACAATGTTCACTAAGTAATTCTACGTATCACAAGAAGGAAAATATGAGCGGAGTGTATGCCCCCATGTTAAAGCGGTCACACACAGCTTATCAGGAGCGGTGGCTTTAAGGTAGGATACACCCAAGAGAGAGATAATAGAGGGAGCATGTTATCGCAAGGATTCAACCCCCAATTGAGGTATAAAACCAAAGATAATGAACACAAAACATGAGGTAATATCACTTTCCTCATGGTCAATATGTTGTATGATAGCTCATGCATATCATGTATGTATATGCATATAATAATCTTCATTCCCCAAAGAAGGAAACTACCTTAGAAGAAAGGGAAGAGAGGATGTCTTTTGAGTCAACATGAAAGAGACCAAGAAATGATCTCAATGCTTTGCATCATCCCCAAGTAGACATTAAGAGAACAATGGAAGAACAAGGATACACATAGAAGAATGGTCAAAAAGAGAGAGAGAGAGAGAGAGAGAGAGAGAGAGAGAGAGAGAGAGAGAGAGAGAGAGAGAGAGAGAGAGAGAGAGAGAGAGAGAGAGAGAGAGAGAGAGAGAAATGTTGAATTTTGAAGCTATTTCTAATTCTAGAGGGATCAAAAATTGATAAAATCATCCAATCTTCTGGATTTAGGATATTAAATACAGTTATAACAGTCTCCCAAAATTTCAGAAAAAAAAGTCAAGGACCGTGGCAGGAATGCACATGTTCCAACCAACATTTTTTGAAAATTTTCAAGGATAGATATTATGATGATGTTAAAGCTATCCCCAAAAAATTGGCGAATTTTACGATCTCTAGATGGGCGAAATGAAGGCACAAATGTGAAAATAGGACCCTATTAGAGTTTTGACTTTAAAAAGAAGAATTGAATTGTTATTTTGAAAAGGGTCAAACCTAATGGATAGGAACACCTTGAAAAATGTTTATAAATCTGAATGTAACTGAAATTGATTTGAAATTCATGCAAAATCCAATTAATTTTAAAAATTAGGGTTTGATGACCTAACCACTTAATTTTGAAATTTGACTTGTAGGATCATGAGAGGGCTTTTTAAGCATGATGAATCCTTGAGGTGAATGTGGAGGATTATGAAAAGAAGATGAAGGTATACTTTGATCATGACATGGAAGAGGACAATTGGATAGAGTAGGAAGGGTGTTTGACTCTTCAATTTGAATAGGACCATTTGAAAAGGTGTAAGAGGCATCATAATCTTGTTTAGGAAGGAATATTTTCTCTTGATATGGAAGAGTATAACCTTGGAAGAAATGGAAAGGTATAAGGGAATCATCATGGGATTCCAGTGAGATAGGATCTTTTTCAACCATGAGATAGCCCTTGAGGATCAACGTGGAAAGTTTCATCATTAGGTTCATTATTTGAGAGACATGATATGGATTGTTGTTGAGAAGCCTTAGGAGAAGGAGACATCATGGAAGAGGTGTAGGATACATGTAAGCCATTGCTAGACACAGGTTCATAATTTTGATCATGCTTGGAAATAGTTCCTTCTTTTTCTTTAGGTGAGTCATTAGGATCTTCAATATAAATGACATTGTTATCAACGAGATCTTGAATCTTATGCTTTAATTCTAAGCACATTGAAGTCTTGTGTTTGTTATGTCTATGATATGCACAGTATTTAGTCAAAATTTCACATCCCCATGTGGTCTTTTTAGGCAATATGACAAGATTATGCTCAAGAAGCTCTTTCAAAGTCAACTCAATAGATTGCCCCAAAGGTGTAAACTATCTATCTAGGGAATATATGTCTTTTTGTCATGGTGAAGGTGTCTTGTGATCTTGTATGAGATTTGGATTTTGATTTCCAATTACTTTTTGATCCAACTTATGTAATTGTTTTAGCATTTCTTGAAGTCTAGTGTTCTTGATATCATGAAATTGTATCTCAAGAGGGTTCATTGAATATTTTCGTTGAGCTTGAATGTCATATATATCTCTCTTGAGATCTTGAATTTGTTGGGCCAAGGTAGCCATGGGCTTCTTACTTTTGTCAAATTTTTTAAAAGAGCTTCTATTTTGAACAGGCATTTACAATTGACGGGACCGAGAGCTAGATGTGATAAGAAGTCAAGATCAAATTGAAGCTAGTTGTTCATTTAATGTAGTGATTGAGTGAAGTAACTAAGATCTGGTTTGGTTTTAGGAACGATCTATCTTGTGTAAGACATTATCTAAGTTATCTTAGGTTTGATAAGATGTTTTTTGAACTAGCTTAGAAGATGATCAACAAAATCATGCAACACAATGGAAAATGTACACTATCAACGTTGTTTATGCTCAGGAGGATGATAACCAGTTTTACGCTTGCTGTAGACTGTTTTAGGCAAGTTTGACTATTCTAGACTGACAAAACCAGAAATTCATATGATAGGTTTTATAGGACCAGACGATAGTGTAATAGCTTCAGGAAATGACAATATTGTTTCATAAAAGTTGCTGCCTTGGACTGTACGATAGATGGGTATGTCTGAAATGACAAACTGTTTAGTGCAAAGGTTTATCGTATGACATAGGATTTAGGATGAAATGACAATTCTCAAAACCAAATGACAGACAATGAGGGATCATATGACATAGGATGGAGGATCAAATGATAGATTGTTAGGACTGATGGAATATCGTACGACACAGAATATGAAGCAAGATGATAAATCAGAAGACTCGTACGACTGTCTGGACAGAGGTTAAATTCTGAGTTTTCAATGACTGGCAAGGACTAATTTTTGATATAGGACTAATTTTCAATGATGGACAGGGACTAGTTGTTGACACTGACAGAGTTTATCACTTAGTTGCTATTGTTTTCTCCATTTTTGGTATTCCAATTTTAGTTTCAGGGATGAAAACATAGAAAATACGTAATACGAATAATAACTCCAATCACAACATGCAAACCATATGGAAGTTGTCTTAGAGAAGAAAACATTTTCTTTTTGACTTAGGTATACACGCAATAGCTAATCAAAATGCGGCCATTGAGTCTCACGTGATGGATTCTCAATGCCGTATTAGCTGACTCCAAATGCTAATGGGGGCACGATATGGCAAGTGTCTTGGGAGAGTTACTATCTCTCTTGCACAAATATTATCAACCTTTTGGAGGTAAACTGGGTAGTTTCTAATTTGAATTGGAATTAGTAAGGGGTCCGTTCAGTACGACAAGGTATAACTCAATTAAGAAGTCTCCCAGCCTTGGAAACCAAGGTTTAATATAATCAAAGGTACATAGGAGAGCTATTCCTGAGCACTGTCGTTGACTTGATTTTCATCAAATCACGTTTTTTTTATAGTGGGTTGGAGTACTTGGCATTTAACCATTCCCACTTGGGTCGTTCCCATCTCACCGGTCATAATGGCTATAGAGTTACTAGCTCCTCGGGAGGGCAGGCCTGTTAAAGATATGCAAATCTCAAACTTAAAGAAAATGCCTCAAGGGTAGATATTTTTGATTGTCTATAAAGACAAGAGCATACTCTCCTACCTCTCAAAATTTTCTTAAAACACAAAATACAAATTTGTTCTTTAACCAGATAGCAAGTTCAGTGCCCAAAAATAAATTTAATGAATACACAATGTTTGGTTGATTCTCTTTAGGCAACCTGCAAAAACAACGCATCAGTAGTCATGTTGTTTTATTCTTTGACAGACATATGTTTGATAGGTAAATTCTTTGACAAGTGTTCTGCATGAAACTGGTTAGGCTGTGAAAATATCAAGCAGACAGAAAACAATTCAGGGTTAGCGTCAGTGTAATCAAAATTGGGTAGAAAACCTAAAGAATGAAACTTGTTTTAACCCAACAGAATACAACATCGTATGACAATTATCACAGAATAAAATTACCAAAGCCTTTTATCGTATGAGTTAGAACTCAACACAAAATGATAGAAGACAAAATCAGATATTCAGAACAACATTTCGTACAAGTCCATTTACTGGTTCATATGATAAAACAGATACTTCAATAGAATGTCGTACGATACAGTAATACCACTCGTACGATATTTCACAGAGATTATACAGACGAAACTTGCAGGATAATAAAAAAAAAAATTGAGGCCGAAGTATTGAATTTCGTATATCGTAACTATTAGATCCTTGAAATCTAGAAAGTTATAAGGAATTTCTTATTGAATTTTGTCTCACAAGGATCGGATATGGAAGGGTATCATCTTGGAAGAAATGGAAAGGTATAAGGGAATCATCATGGGATTCCAATGAGATAGGATCTTTTTCAACCATTGGATAGGATGGCCTTGAGATAGCCCTTGAGGATCAACGTGGAAAGTTTCATCATTAGGTTCATTATTTGAGAGACATGATATGGATTGTTGTTGAGAATCCTTAGGAGATGGAGGCATCATGGAAGATATGTAGGCTACATGTAAGCCATTGCTAGACATAGGTTTATAATTTTGATCATGCTTGGAAATAGTTCCTTCTTTTTCTTTAGGTGAGTCATTAGGATCTTCAATATCAATGACATCGTTATCAATGAGATCTTGAATCTTATGTTTTAATTCTAGGCACATTGAAGTCTTGTGTTTGTTATGTCTATGATATGCACAATATTTACTCAAAATTTCACATCCCCATGTGGTATTTTTAGGCAGTATGATAAGATTATTCTCAAGAAGCTCTTTCAAAGTCAACTCAATAGATTGCGCCAAAGGGGTAAACTGTCTATCTAGGGAATATATGTCTTTTTGTCTTGGTGAAGGTGTCTTGTGATCTCGTATGAGATTTTGATTTTGATTTCCAATTACTTTTTGATTCAACTTATGTAATTGTTTTAGCATTTCTTGAAGTCTAGAGTTCTTGATATCATGAAATTTAGCCTCAAGAGGGATCATTGAATCTTTTTGTTGAGCTTGAATGTCATATATATCTCTCTTGAGATCTTGAATTTGTTGGGCCAAGGTAGCCATGGGCTTCTTACTTTTATCAGAATTTTTAAAAGAGCTTCTATTTTGAACAGGCATTTACAACCGATGGGACCGAGAGCTAGATGTGATGCAGAAGTCAAGATCAAATTGAAGCTATTTGTTCGTTTAACGTAGTGATTGAGTGAAGTAACTAAGATTAGCTATTTGTTCATTTAACATAGTGATTGAGTGAAGTAACTAAGATCTAGTCTAGTTTCAGGAATGATCTAACACGTGTAAGATGTTATCGAAGTTATCTTAGGTTTGATAAGATGTTGTTTGAACTAGCTCAGAAGATGATCGACAAAATTGTGCAATGCAATGACAAAGGTACACTATCAAGGTTGTTTATGCTCAGGAGGATGATAACCAGTTTTACACTCGCTGTAGACTATTTTACGCAAGTTGGATTGTTATGGACTGACAAAATCAGATATTCGTACGACTGGCTTTACAGGACTAGATGACAGTGTTATAGCTTCAGGAAAATGACAATATTGTTTTATACGAGTTGCTACCTAGGACCATATGATAGATGGGTATGTCTGAAATGACAAACTGTTTAGTGCAAAGGTTTATTGTACGACACAGGATTCAAGATAAAATGACAATTCTCAGAACCAGATGACAGACAATCAAGGCTCGTATGACACATGATGGAGGATTAAACGACAGACTGTTAGGACTGATGGAATATCGTACGACTCAAAATATGAAGCAGGACGATAAATTAGAAGACTCATACGACTGTGTCTAGACAGAGGTCAAATTCTGAGTTTTCAATGACTAACAAGGACCAATTTTTGATATAGGACTGATTTTCAATGACCGATAGGGACTAGTTTTTGATATTGACAGAGTTTATCACTGAGTTACTTGGTATTGTTTTCTCCATCTATGGTATTCCAGTGTCAGTTTCAGGGATGAAAACACAAAAAACATGCAATATGAATAATAACTTCAATCACAAAATGCAAACCCTATGGAAGTTGGCTTAGAGAAGAAAACATTTGCTTGTTGACTTAGGTACACACCCAATAGCTAATCAGAATACGACCGTTGAGTCTCAAGCAATGGATTCTCAATGTCGTATTAGTCGACTCCAAATGCTAATGGGGGCACGATATGGCAAGTGTCTTGGGAGAGTTACTATCTCTCTTGTACAAATATTATCAACCTTTCGAAGGTGAACCAGGTAGCTTATAATTTGAATTGGAACTAGTAAGGGGTCTGTTCGACGCATCGAGGTATAAAATCAATTAAGAGGTTTGTCAGCCTTGAAAACCAAGGTTTAATATACCAGAAGGTACAAAGGAGAGTTGTTCCCGAGCACTGCCGTTGAATTGATTTTCATCAAATCATATTTGTTTTATAGTGGGTTGGAGTACTTGGCGTTTAGCCATTCCCACTTGGGTCGTTCCCCTCTCATCGACCGTAATGACTATAGAGTTATTAGCTCCTTGGGAGGGCAGGCTCGCTAAAGATATGTAAATCTCAAACTTAAAGAAAATGCCTCAAGAGTCAGGATTTCTATTTGTCTATACAGACAAGAGCATACTCTCCTACCTCTCAGAATTCTCTTAAAACACAAAATACAAATTTGTTCTTTAACAAGATAGCAAGTTAGGTGCCTAAAAATGAATTTAAGGAATACGTGATGTTTGGTTGATTCTCTTTAGGCAACCTGAAAAAACATCGCATTAGTAGTCATGTTGTTTTATTCTTTGACAAGCCTTCTACAAGAAACTGGTTAGGCTATGAAAATATGAGGCAGATAGAAGACAATTTAGGGTTAGCATTAGTGTAATCAAAATTGGGCAGAAAACCTGAAGAATGAAAGTTGTTTTAACCCAACAGAATACAACATCATACGACAATTCTCACAGAATAAAACAACAAAAGCCTTTTATCGTACAAGTTAGAACTGACCATAAAATGACAGAAGACAAAATCAGATATTCAGAACAACATTTCGTACAAGTCCATTTAATAGTTCGTACGATAAAATAGAGACTTGGATACAATGTCATATGATACAGTAAAATCAGTCATACGATATTTCACAGAGATTGTATGGGTGAAATCTACAGGATAATAAAAAAAAGATTTTGAGGCCGAAGTATTGAATTTCATATATCATAACTATCAGATCCTTAAAATCCAGAAAGTTATAAGGAAATTCTTATTGAATTCTGTCTCACAAGGATCGATTATGGAAGGGTATTATCTTGGAAGAAATGGAAAGGTATAAGGGAATCATCATGGGATTTCAGTGAGATAGGATCTTTTTCAACCATTGGATAGGATGGCCCTGAGATAGCCCTTGAGAATCAACGTGGAAAGTTTTATCATTAGGTTCATTATTTGAGAGACATGATATGGATTGTTTTTGAGAAGCCTTAGGAGATGGAGGCATCATGGAAGAGATGTAGGCTACATGTAAGCCATTGCTAGACACAGGTTCATAATTTTGGTCATGCTTGGAAATAGTTCCTTCTTTTTCTTTAGGTGAGTCATTAGGATCGTCAATATCAATGACGTCGTTATCAATGAGATCTTGAATCTTATGTTTTAATTCTAGGAACATTGAAGTCTTGTGTTTGTTATGTCTATGATATGCACAATATTTACTCAAAATTTCACATCCCCATGTGGTCTTTTTAGGCAGTATGATAAGATTATACTCAAGAAGCTCTTTCAAAGTCGACTCAATAGATTGCCCCAAAGGTGTAAACTGTCTATCTAGGGAATATATGTCTTTTTGTCTTGGTGAAGATGTCTTGTGATCTTGTATGAGATTTGGATTTTTATTTCCAAATACTTTTTGATCCAACTTATGTAATTGTTTTAACATTTCTTGAAGTGTAGTGTTCTTCATATCATGTAATTTTATCGCAAGAGGGGTCATTGAATCTTTTCATTGAGCTTGAATGTCATAAATATCTCTCTTGAGATCTTGAATTTGTTGGGCCAAGGTAGCCATGGGCTTCTTACTTTTGTCAGAATTTTTAAAAGAGCTTATGTTTTGAATAGGCATTTACAATTGACGGCACTGAGAGCTAGATGTGATGCAGAAGTCAAGATCAAATTGAAGCTAGTTGTTCATTTAACGTAGTGATTGAGTGAAGTAACTAAGCTTTGGTCCGGTTTCAGGAATGATCTATCCTGTGTAAGACATTATATAAGTTATCATAAGTTTGATAAGATGTTTGAACTAGCTTAGAAGATGATCAACAAAATTGTGCAACACAACAGAAAAGGTACACTATCAATGTTGTTTATGCTCAGGAGGATGATAACTAGTTTTACGCTCGCTATAGACTATTTTAGGCATGTTTGACTATTCTGGACTGACAGAATCAGAGATTCGTACGACAATTTTTATAGGACCAGATGATAGTGTAATAGCTTCAGGAAAATGACAATGTTGTTTTGTACGAGTTGCTACTTAGGACCGTACAATAGATGGGTATGTCTGAAACGACAAATAGTTTAGTGCAAAGGTTTATCGTACGACACAGGATTTAGGATGAAATGATGATTCTCAGAACCGGACGACAAACAATCAAGGCTCGTACGAAATAGAATGGAGGATCAAATGACAGACTGTTAGGACTGATGGAATATCGTACGACACAAAATATGAAGCAGGATGATAAATCAAAAGACTCTTACAACTATTTCTAGATAGAGGTTAAATTCGGAGTTTTCAATGACTGACAAGGACCAATTTCTAATATAGGACTGATTTTCAATGACCGACAGGGACTAGTTTTTGACATTGATAGAGTTTATCACTGAGTTACTTGGTATTGTTTTCTCCATTTTTGGTATTCCAAGTTTAGTTTCGGGGATGAAAACACAGAAAACACGTAATACGAATAATAACTCCAATCACAACATGCAAACCCTATGGAAGTTGGCGTAGAGAAGAAAACCTTTTCAAGCTGACTTAGGTACACACCCAATAGAAAATCAAAATACGGCCGTTGAGTCTCATGCAATAGATTCTCAATGTCATATTAGCTGACTCCAAATGCTAATGGGGGAACGATATGGCAAGTGTCTTGGGAGAGTTACTATCTCTCTTGTACAAAGATTATCAACCTTTTGGAGGTGAGCCGGGTAGCTTCTAATTTGAAATTGAATTATTAAGGGATTTGTTCGGCGCGTCGAGGTATAAACTCAATTAAGAGGTCTCCCAGCCTTGAAAACCAAGGTTTAATATACCCAAAGGTACGGAGGAGAGTTGTTCCCGAGCACTGCCACTGACTTGATTTTCATCAAATCACATTTGTTTTATAGTGGGTTGGAGTACTTGATGTTTAGTCATTCCCACTTGGGTCATTCCCCTCTCACCGACTGTAATGGCTATAGAGTTATTAGTTCCTCAGGAGGGCAAGCCCACTAAAGATATGCAAATCTCAAACTTAAAGAAAATGCCTCAAGGGTCAAGATTTCTGATTGTCTATACAGACAAGAGAATACTCTCCTACCTCTCATAATTCTCTTGAAACACAAAATACAATTTTTTTCTTTAACGAGATAGCAAGTTAGGTTCCTAAAAAGGAATTTAAGGAATAAATGATGTTTTGTTGATTTTCTTTAGGCAACCTGCAAAAAATAACACATTTGTTGTCATGTAGTTTTATTCTTTGATAGGCATATGTTTGATTGTTAAATTATTTGACAAGCGTTCTTTAAGAAACTGGTTAGGTTATGAAAATATTAGGCAAACAGAAGACAATTTAGGGTTAGCGCCAGCATAATCAAAATTGGTTAGAAAACCTAAAGGATGAAACTTATTTTAACCAAATAGAATACAACATCGTATGACAATTATCACATAATAAAATGACAAAAGCCTTTTGTACAAGTTAGAACTGAGCATAAAATGATAGAAGATAAAATCAGATATTCAAAACAGCATTTCGTACGAGTCCATTTATTGGTTCATACGATAAAATAGAGACTTTGACAGAATGTTGTATGATATAGTAATACAACTCATACGATATTTCACAGAGATTGTATAGACAAAACCTGTAGGATAATAAAAAAATATTTTGAGGCCGAAGTATTGAATTTTGTATATCGTAACTATCAGATCCTTGAAATCCAGAAAGTTATAAGGATTTTCTTATTGAATTCTATCTCACAAGGATCAGATATGGAAGGGTATCATCTTGGAAGAAATGGAAAGGTATAAGGGAATCATCATGGGATTCCAGTGAGATAGGATCTTTTTCAACCATTGGATAGGATGGCCCTAAGATAGCCCTTGAGGATCAACGTGGAAAGTTTCAACATTAGGTTCATTATTTGAGAGACATGATATTGATTGTTGTTGAGAAGCCTAAGGAGATGGAGGCATCATGGAAGAGATATAGGCTACATGTAAGCCATTGCTAGACACAAGTTCATAATTTTGATGATTCTTGGAAATAGTTCCTTCTTTTTCTTTAGGTGAGTCATTAGGATCTTCAATATCAATGACATCGTTATCAATGAGATCTTGAATCTTATGTTTTAATTCTAGGCACATTGAAGTCTTGTGTTTTTTATGTCTATGATTTGCATAGTATTTACTCAAAATTTCACATTCCCATGTAGTCTTTTTAGGCAATATGATAAGATTATGCTCAAAAATCTCTTTCAAAGTCAGCTCAATAGATTGCCCCAAAGGTGTAAACTGTCTATCTAGGGAATATATGTCTTTTTATCTTGGTGAAGGTGTCTTGTGATCTTGTATGAGATTTGGATTTTGATTTCCAATTACTTTTTGATCCAACTTATGTAATTGTTTTAGCATTTCTTGAAGTCTAGTGTCCTTGATATCATGAAATTTTGTCTCAAGAGGGGTCATTGAATCTTTTCATTGAGCTTGAATGTCATATATATCTCTCTTGAGATCTTGAATTTGTTGGGCCAAGGTAGCCATGTGCTTCTTACTTTTGTCAGAATTTTTAAAAGAGCTTCTGTTTTGAACAACCATTTACAACCAATGGGATTGAGAGCTAGATGTGATGCAGAAGTCAAGATCAAATTGAAGCTAGTTGTTCATTTAACGTAGTGATTGAGTGAAGTAACTAAGATCTGGTCTGGTTTCAAGAATGATCTATCCTGTGTAAGACATTATTTAAGTTATCTTAGGTTTGATAAGATGTTGTTTGAACTAGATTAGAAGATGATTGAAAAAATCATGCAACCCAACGACATAGGTACACTATCAAGGTTGTTTATGCTCAGGAGGATGATAACCAATTTTACGCTCGCTATAGATTGTTTTATTACGCTCGCTATAGATTGTTTTAGGCAAGTTTGACTATCCAGGACTGACAAAATCAGAGATTTGTATGACGTGTTTTACAGGAGCAGATGATAGTGTAATAGCTTCAGGAAAATGACAATACTATGTCGTACGAGTTGCTTCCTAGGACCGTACGATAGATGGATATGTCTTAAACAACAAAATGTGTAGTGCAAAGGTTTATCGTACAAAACAGGATTTAGGATGAAACGACAATTCTCAAAACCGGATGACAGATAATTAGGGCTCGTATGACACAGGATGGAGGATCAAACGACAAACTGTTGGGACTGATGGAATATCGTACAACATAGAATATGAAGCAAGATGATAAATCAGAAGACTCGTATGATTGTGTCTAGATAGAGGTTAAATTCTGAGTTTTCAATGACTAACTAGGACCAATTTTTGATATAGGACTGATTTTCAATGACTGGCAGGGACTATTTTTTGACACTAACATAGTTTATCACTGAGTTACTTGGTATTGTTTTCTATAACCTCGTCGGAGCTCTAAAAGTTTGCTGCCAGTGAGGCTCTATTCAGGATATATTTGAAGTTAGAATAATCCATGTAGCTAGTCATATAGGATGCTAAGGATCTTTAGTGAACACAAGAGCATGAAGTAACTCATTTGAACTCACATGGGCAAAAGAAGATCAAAGTTTCAAGAATCTATCGGGATGTTTTCTGTGTCTCCATTTGTAAATCCTAGTCACTAAGTGTGTTAATTTTAATGTTCCAAGGGACCTTAAGGATCGATTGATTTCTTATCTATGAAATGTTTTGTACCTCCAATTCAAATGATGTATTACAAAGTGCTAAACAAACATAGTCATCCTTGTTCAAATAGGAAATGCATCTTCATCATGCATATTGCATCAACATAGGTGATATCAAAAATTCATTGTCTCCACATGCATTTTGCAGATCATCATGTCATATAGGTCTGCATACTAGGGGCATAACTGAGAAAATCCTAAAAAAATAAAAATCAATAAAATGTCCTAAACAAACTCCTAAAAAAATCATAAAATGTCTTGAACAAAATCCTAAAAAACAAAAAAAACTCACTAAATAAAAAAAACTAACAAAATCGAAGCAAGAAAGCATAGACTATCCTTCAAACCAAATCAACCACAAACAAACTCTCAAGTTTTGCAATCAAACTTATCGCATGTCTTGTTAATCAATCTATCAAACTCTATCAAACATCAACATGTCTTATACAAGGAAGGGTACACTCAAAACCAAACAGATCGATCTTATACGGGGTGCTTACTCTTTGAAACCAAAAATTCCTATCAATGATCACACAAATAAAAACAATGACATTGATCAATATGGTTACTGGATTTCATCCAGGTTAGTCTTTTCTCTTGTACTAAAGTACTGCATCTTTGATTTCACTTGTACATATCTTTTAGTCACTTTTGTGACATCCTGGTTCGTTGGTACCCTCATGGATTGAAACTGATTAATGTCCGAGTCTTAGGTTAATTGACTGAGCAATTTACATGTCCTAAGTAGTATCCACCAAGTCATCTTTACGTCAGTGAAACCTGGTCATCCATTCTGAGTCAGTTACTTGTCTCCTGACTGCTGAAGAGTTTTATCACTGAGTACACAAGCAAAACAACATTACTAAAGGCAATCTAAACTCGCATGTACTAGAAGGAAATGGGTTTCTTTGTAATGGTTTATTATTTATTGATTATTGATTTACTAATCATGCATCTACTGACTTAATTGAAGTGTTGTGTATTTCAGATATAGATACAGGTTCACTTTTCACATAGATTTTTTTAACTAGGTTTATTGAGAATTTGCATTGAGATATTGCATATTAGTTATTTCATATTGCTTAAATCATTTAGCTTAAATATTCATATATTTCTTAAATCATGTTAGATTAATCTTGCATATCTACCTTACATCTTACGACACAGGATGGAGGATCAAACGACAAACTGTTAGGACTGATGGAATATCGTACGACACAAAATATGAAGCAGGATGATAAATCAGAAGACTTGTATAATTGTGTCTAGACAGAGGTTAAATTCTGAGTTTCCAATGACTGACAAGGACCAATTTTGATATAGGACTAATTTTCAATGACCGACAGGGACTAGTTTTTTACACTAACAAGAGTTTATCACTGAGTTACTTGGCATTGTTTTCTTTAACCTCGTTGGAGCTCTAAAAACTTGCTGGCAATGAGACTCTATTCAGGATGCTTTTGAAGTTAGAATAATCCATGTAGCTAGTCATATAGGATGCTAAGGATCTTTAGTGAACACAAGAGCAGGAATTAACTCATTTGCACTCACATGGGAAAAAGAAGATCAAAGTTTCAAGAATCTATGAGAAATTTTTCTGTGTCTCCATTTGTAAATCCTAGTCACTAAGTGTGTTAATTTTAATGTTCCAAGGGACCGTAAGGATCGATTGATTTCTTATCTATGAAATGTTTTGTACCTCTAGTTCAATTGATGTATTACAAAGTACTAAACAAACATAGTCATCCTTGTTCTAATATGAAATGCATCTTCATCATGCATATTTCATCAACATAGGTCATATCAAAAATTCATTGTCTCCATACGTATTCTGCAGATCATCATGTCATATAGGTCTGCATATTGGGGGCATAACTAAGAAAATCCTTTAAAAAAAAAACATAAAATGTCTCGAACAAACTCCTAAAAAAATCATAAAATGTCTTGAACAAAATCCTAAAAAAAAAATCACTAAATAAAAAAAAAAACTGACAAAATCGAAGCAAGAAAGCATAGACTATCCTTCAAACCAAATCAGCCACAGACAAACTCTCAAGTTCTGCAATCAAACTTATCGCATTTCTTGTTAATCAATCTATCAAACTCTATCAAACATCAACATGTCTTATACAAGGAAGGTTACACTCGAAACCAGACAGATCGATCTTATACAGGGCACCTAATCTTTGAAACTAGACATTCCTACCAATGATCACACAAATCAAAACAATGACATCAATCAGTATGGTTACTGGATTTTGTCCACGGTAGTCTTATCTCTTGTACTGAAATGTCGCATCTTTTCTTTATCTTGTACATATCTTTTAGTCACTTTCATGACATCCTGGTTCTTTTGGGACCCTTATGGATTGAAACCGATCACTATCCTAGTCTTAGGGTAATCAACTGATAAATTTACATATCCTAAGTAGTATCAACCAAGTCATCTTTCAGTCAATGGTACCTGATCATCCGCTCTGAGTCATTCACCTATCTCCTAACTACTACATAGTTTTATCACTGAGTACACAAGAAAAACAAGACTACTAAAAACAATTACTAAATTGTTTGAGATATGCATGAAATTTTCTTTGTGTGTTGTCTTTTACACTGACTTTCGCTTATTATTCCCTCTGAGTAACTCAAGGAAGTCTATCTTAACTAAGAGGATCAAGGATTGGGGGCATAATACATTTCTTTATTTTTTGCTTGTAGGAATGAATTCAATGATCTGAAAACATCTAATCAACTAGGTGTCTGTGATAAGTGCCTTCACATCAAGGAGAAATCATCACACATACCTCGACTCGGCTTATTTGTATGCTATGGGGAGGTTGGAGTCATTTCTTTGTTTGTTTGAGGGAATTTCTTAAATGTGCAATCTAGATGCATGTGTAATTTGTCCAAGGATATGAACGAAAAAAGGGTCATTGTAGACAAGATAATTAATATTGCATATGAAAAGGAAGGAACTCTACTTTTACTGCTTTGTTTGTAAAATTCTTAGTGATGAAAATTAAGCATTCATTCTAAATTTTATGCATTTAGAATGATTTCAATATAATAGCAATGATCTCTTAATGTTTAGAATGAGAGTTTGAAGCTTCATCATTCCTTAGCTAAGTGGTCTCTTCTTCATCGTTTCTCTGATCAAGTACTTGTGTATTGAGATGTTTAGTTGCATACATAAACATTTTATACAGATTCATACATTCATTTGTATTCATCTTATTGTATTGAAAAATAAACACATTATAGGAGTTGAGAAAATACAACACCACAGGAGCCCAAATAATCTCTGCAAGCTGAAAAACCCGTTACAAGGAGAAGCAATGAAGCAAATCACAGAAGGAAAGAATACACAAGAAAAATATGCTCCAAAAGATGAGAGCTCAATAATCTCCAAAATGTATTGTCAATAATAATCCTTCTTCATACAATGAAAAGAAAGAACTCAACCTTTAATAGGTCAAGAAACCCTAAAAGGGAAAACCTAGGTTTGCACATAATAATTAATTAAAATAATTAATTATATGCACCTAAAGTTAGCTTAAGTGTAAAAGAGATAAAGGGAACTTAAATAATTAAACAAATAATGTTTAATTAATCAAGTAAATACCCGAATACTCTAACACACATTTCCATTACTAGTTACTCATTCTCCTCATTACTCATTTTCATCCATTTTATTTGCATATGAAAAGAAACAACAACAAACATCCATATTCATTTGCATTACATACATCCATACTGAACATATATGCATACATATAGAATAAATCATATAGAAAAGCATCTCATAAATCGATCGACACAGGTACAATAAAGTCAAGTCAAGATCTTGTATATATAATGATCAAGTCTCAGGGTACAAAATAATGTCAACTGACATATACAAACTCCCATCGGAGAAAGAATCGTAAGGGCTACAAAAAATGGGTGTGTCTACAAAAAATCTAAGAGCTACACAAAAAGATCTAGCTCTCTGCCTCTCCCTCATCACCAGTGGTGGAGGAGGTGGAGCCTACTAACCAAGATCCTACCTAGGTGCCCGAGCTCCCTCCGATTGAGCCATATATTGAGAGTACGGTACAACCTGCTATGCTACTCAAACTGCTACTCTGTAAGACACAACATAATAGGCTACTCGACTTGTAATCCATAAGTCAAGTAATCCACATGTATTCAGGGATAAACATGTCCCATCTAATAGACATGTCAAAACAAAGAAAAATATGATCCAAAAAGAAAAATAAAAATGCAAAATCCCAGAAAGGCCCACAAAGAAAGAAGAAAAGTCAAAATTTATATGGGTTCCTAAGGCACCTGTATAAGCAATGCGCTCTAAGGAACTACAAAAACATGAAAAATCAAAAACCATGTGGATCCCTAAGCGGCCGCTTGAAGCACAACAATCTAAAGAAAAATCAAAATTGGCATCCAAAATTGTTGTTCCTCCATCCAAACCTTCCGACTCTATTCCTCCATCACCTCCTTCATCCATTTTTGGTTCTTATGCTCCAAAATTTGTAACCTTTCCTCCATCCAAATCTCAAAACCTGAGATTCACTTCTCCTCCATATGTCCACCATCCCTCAAGGCATGTGCCAATGTTGATCTTTCCAGCATTTCCATCTATCCATACACAATTCTTCCAACATCCCATCCATTATCCAAAACCTCTTTTTCACCCTTCCATCTCTCTTATCCAATCCTTTGCATAAATCCTTGCCCTAGTTTCATTTCATTATCCGGCCAACATCTTTGAAAATACCTTCATAGCCGTGGTCTATTGCAACTCATATTCTAAGGGTACCATCCAAAGCAACGAGACATTGGCATCCTTCTTCCATCCCCTAGCATGCCTCCATTATCTTCCAAAAAAAAGAAAAAATGATGAAAAAGTGAAAAAAAAAAGAAAAAAAAATGATGAAAAAGTGAAAAAAAAATCAGAAAAAAAGTAAAGAGAAATAAATTCGTCCTTGTGTGAAAACCACTTCTTGTGGCGCCTTGGGAAAGTACCATGATGAAAACTTGGCAAACAGGCATCATGCACAATCCATTATCCTTTTGCACTTTACACTGGGGGCAAGTTCCATCCATGTACATCCATATATTATCCTTCTTCCTCTATTATCCTTCATCCTCCACTATCTCTCATCCGCTCTATCTACGTTCATATCCCTTTTCCACCTTTGATCTTGAAAAGGTTAAGGATCTTTACAAGTTTTGTATGTCCTATATATTGTACTTGATCCACACCCTTTAGCTCCTATCCATTGCTCGCTTACATCCTTCATTACCACCTTTGATCTTGATTATCCTATTTGTCCCCTATCCTTATCTTGATTAACACTATGGACAAAATGCAAAAACATGTTTTCCACAAACCTCTTGACATGGCCACTTCTTTGGACCATATGGATTCATTGCGCTATATCCTTTCTTTACATCGCTATATCTTTGCTTTACATCGCTAAAATCCTTGGTTTACATTGCTATATCTGGACCCCGTGCTTGGATTAACATTGTCAGATAATCCTTGAAAGTGTCCACCATCATTCGTGTATCCATTCATGTACTCAAAATCCCCTTTGCCTTGCTAGACATTAGGAGCAAACATCAAAATCCTAAAAAAATCATACAATGTCCTCAAGAAAATCCTAAAAATAAAAGAATTCACTAAATAAATAAAAAACTGAAAAAAATCAGAGCAAGAAAGCATAGACTATCCATCAAACTATCAACCATATACAACCTCTCAAAGTCTGCAATCAAACTTATCTCATGTCTTGTTAATCTATTTATCAAACTTTATCAAACATCAACATGTCTTATATGAGAAAGAGTACACTCGAAACCAAATAAATCGGTCTTATACGGGGTACTTACTCTTTGAAACTAGAAATTCCTATCAATGATCACACAAATCAAAACAATGACATAGATTAGTATGGCTGCTGGATTTTGTCCAAGGTAGTCTTATCTCTTGTACTGAAATTTTGCATATTTGCTTTAGCTTGTACATATTTTAGTCATTTTTGTGACATCCTGGTTCGTTGGAACCCTCATGGCTTGAAACTGATCAATGTCCTAGTCTTAGGTAATCGACAAGAGCACTTTACATATCCTAAGCAGTGTCCAACAAGTCATCCTTACCTCAGTGAAACTTGGTCATCCACTCCGAGTTAGTTACCTATCTCCTAACTACTGAAGAGTTTTATCACTGAGTACACAAGCAAAACAACATTACTGAAAACAATCACTAAACAGTTTGAGCTATGCATGAAAATTTATTTTTATGTTGTCTTTAATAAAATTTTGATTATTATCACTCTAAGTAACTAGAGTAAGTCTATCTTGACTAAGAGGAGCAAGGATTGGGGGCATAATATTTTCATTGTTTTCTGCTTGTAGGAATGATTCTGATGATCTGAAAACATCTCATCAGCTGGGTGTCTGTGATAAGTGCCTTCACATTAAGGTGAAATCGCCACACATACCTTGACTCCACTTATTTGAATGCTACAGGGAGGTTCCCATCATTTCTTTGTCTGTTTTGAGGGAATTTCTTTATTGTGCAATCTGGGTCCATGCGTAATCTGTCCAAGGATATGAACGAAAAAAGGGTCATTGTGGACAAGATAATTAATATTGCACATGAAAAGCAAGGAACTCTAAATCTGCCTGTTGTGGTTGTAAAATGCTCAATGATGAAAATTAAGTTGTTCAAATCCAGTGACTAGGTTTCAGTTGCATCTCATTTTGCATCTCATCTTGCATTTCATTCTGCATTTTGTGAATTTAGAGTGATTTCGGTATGGTAACACTGATTTCTTTATCTTCTGAATGAGAAGTTGGAAGCTTCATCATTTCTCAACTAAGTGGTATCTTTTTCATCATTCATTTCTCTGATCGAGTACTTGTGTATTGAGATGCTAGCTGCATACATGAGCATCTTATATAGATCCATACATTTCATTTTATACTTATTTGCATCCATATTATTTCATGAAGAAAAATAAACATTTGCATTACTAGTTACTCATTCTCCTCATTTATTTGCATCATCATTTATTTGCATAAAAGAAACAAAAATAAACACCCATATTCCATTTGCATTCATTCATCTATATTGAAAAGAAATGCATACATATAGAATAAAGAATATAGAACAACATCTCATAATCAATCAACACAAGTACAATGAAATCAAATCAAGAGCTTGTAAATCTGTTGTCCTGAGTCCATTTTCGGGATCGAAATCAAAATCTAATGTCAACTCTCTCATTGAAATTTCATAAAATTTGGACCACTTAGCGCTTTTCATCAAAAGTTCATTCTCTCTTCTAATTGCGCTCAATTTCTCATTAATCAACACTGAATCTCAATTTAATTTCTGCAAATCAACTTTGCACTCAATTTCTTATCAATCAATGCAATATTTTCAAAAATTCCTGTGAATCAATTTGTGCTCAAATCATTATCATCGCTCAAAATTGCCTATCATCATGTACCCTCGCTATCTTTCGATTTTTCTCCCGAGGGGGCATACTCGTGACCTTATGACCTTACATCTTCAAATGAGAAAATTTTCAAATCTTCATCGAAAGTCGAGCAAAATATCTTTTTCAACTAAAGAAAATCAATCAACTCCTCATTGCTAGGGGCATCTCAACTTCATCGCTTTATATCAAGTTGAGATCTCTCGATCATCTGAATCAAATCAATCTCTAGGGGCATATCAGTTTCATCACTTCATATCAAGCTGATATTTGTCTTTTATCTGAATCAATCTCTTAACGTTAATTAGTTTCATCGCTCTTCATCAAGCTGATTATTCGTTTAAACTCAATCAAGTGTTTAAAGAGTATCTTTGATCACACTCAATCTAAGAAGGTGTTCAGTATTCGTCGCTTTGGATAAGGCTGGATAGTTTATCTTCACTCATCGTATCTTGATCAATCAAGTTCAAGATTGATTTTTATCATCACTTGTTGTATCTAAGTTCAATCAAGTTCTAGATTAGTAAGATCTGCATCTTGATCAATCAAGTTCAAGTTCGGTATCTTTGTTTTCTATCATTCCTAGTTCAATCAAGTTAGGGATTAGTATCACTTTAATCAGACTTCATTCAGCTTCGTTGCTTCAAAACAAGCTAAACACCTCGCTTTTCATCTAGTTTGTGATCAATCAAGTTTAGAACTAGTATCTCCTAGACATCAACTATTCTTTGAACCAACGCGTTGCTCAGACATTAATTCAAAGAGGGGCAAATATAATACCCTAAAAATGGTCATCTAAACCATGGGCCCCTAATCTCGACAACATCACCAAGGTCCTAACTAAAGACAATTAAATAAATCTTGAGCACACAATTAATTCTTTAATCATCAAATGTCACATGGCAAATTAATAACTCAATATTAATTAAATATTTATTTAATTAATTGATCATTCCAAGTAAATCATTTTAAACAATTATCTTATTTATTTTAATTAAATATATTTTGCATATTTAATTAAATAAATCAATTTGCCATTAAATCATCAAAAGAAGGAATTAATTTTAAAAAATAAATTAATTTGCCATAAATCTTCAAAAAAGGAAACAAATCAAGAAAGAGGAATTGGAAATTATGAGCACAAATCTTCAAAAAAGGAATTAATTGACAAAAAAGAATTAAAATTTGAGAAAAGAAATCAATTGGAGATAATCTTGAAAAACAAATTAAAAATTGATAGATAATCTCAAAGAAAGCAATTAAAACAATTAAATCTTAAAATTGAATGAAATAGAGAATAAATCAGTTTTTTCTTGATTTTATCTTAATTTTAGTTCAATTTCCTTTAAAACTAAGAAAAGCATCCAATCACATCAATTCATCTGGATTGTGCTTCCTCTTGGAAAATCTTGACCGCTCATCTCATTTGATCTTAGCCTTTGGTTTCTTTCTGAATTTTCTATAAATTCAGGCTCTCATCTCTCATTCAAATATCCTAGAGAATATATTGTTATCATGTTGTTTTTTCTCTAGGTTCAATAATATTTGTGCATTTAGATATTCACATATTAGTTATTGCATACATATTTAGATCATTTATCTCATTTATTGCTTAAATCTCGTTAGATTAATCTTGCATTCATATAGCTTAAATCCATGCTCATATAGATTAAAAATCCTTCATTTAGGTGTTGTCTGGTCATTGGATAGCTTATCAATCTGAGAGCAATCTAAACTCGCATCTACTAGAAGGCAATGGGTCGATTTGTTATAGTTTTATTATTCATTGATTATTGATTTACTAACCATGCATCTAATGACTTAATTGAAGTGTTGTGTATTCCAAATACAGATACAGGTCCACTTTTCACACACATATTTTTTTGGCACCCACTGTGGGGCTTGAACCCACAACTACAAGATTTCTAATGTTTCTTGAACAAATTTAATGTTTGGTTTTTATAACTAATAAACATGTGTTAAATTTGCAAATAAAAATCTTTCTTTTTGCTTGTTCTTTTATGACCGTCAAAAATGGTCTCGGTTTGGAGAAAATAACTTTTTATTGACCCATTGGATCTAAAACAATTTTTTATATTTTGTTGAAAACCAATTTGTATACAATTTCACCGAAGAGATTGTCTTAAAAAAAATTGGTTTGAAAGTTATGAATGATAGAGTGAAGTACTATCATTTTACTTATTCTTCTATGACAGTCAAAAATGGTCTTTGTTTGGAGGGCATAACTTTTTATTGAAATGTTGGATCTAAACAAAATTTTCATATGTTTTGTAAAACCAAATTATCCACATTTCCCCTGAAGCGATTTTCTAAATTATCTCTGGTTCAAAAGTTTTAAACGACAGAGTGCGGTACTATCAAAACTGTCATAACTAGGATAGTCATAAAAAATGAAAATTCTTGTTAATTTAGTTTAATTTACAGTTTGCATGATAGAATTTTCTTTTGATGATTTTTTTTTAATGTTATTTTGGAAACTATTTTTGGGCTTTTAATGTTTGTAGGTCCGCTTGACAAAGAATTTATCAATCAAACATACGTCTATCAAAGAATAAAAAAACAACATGACCACTGATGTGTTGTTTTTGCAAGTTGCCTAAAGAGAATTGACTAAACATTGTGTATTCATTTAGTATTTTCTTAGGCACTTAAATTGCTATCTGGTTAAAGAACAAATCTATCTTTCGTGTTTTCAGAAAAATCTGAGAGGTAGGAGAGTATGCTCTTGTCTTTTATAGACAATCAGAAATCTAGACCCTCAAAGATTTTTTCTAAGTTTTGAGATTTGTGTACCTTTAGCGGACCTGTCACAGTGGGAAAAAGTCATCACGCTGTGAGAATGACCCAAGTGAGTACAACTGGGCCTGAGCATTCCAACTCACTATAATAAATAGGCCTCTGGTGATTAAAGTCTCAGAGGATGGGATTATTTGAGTTTTCTCTTTGAGATCTCTCATATCGAGCATTTTGTAGGGCCTCACGGTCTTAATCACATTTACGTGACTACAACTTGTTTCGGTACCTTGTTGGGCTATAGGACTCAATCATGCTTGCATGACTTCAAGGGGTAATTTCAAATGAAATTCCTGACTAAGAACTATAAGATTAGAAGCTACCTGATTCACCTCTGAAAGGTTGATAATCTTTGTGCAAGAAAGATAGTAACTCTCCCAAGACACTTGCCATATCGTGCCCCCATTAGTGTTTGGAGTCGGCTAATATGGCATTGAGAATCCATTGCATGAGACTCAGTGGCCATATTCTAATTAGCTATTGGGTGTGTACCTAAGTCAGCAAGCAAAGGCTTTCTTCTCTAAGCCAACTCCCATAGGGTTAGTGTGTTGTGATTGAACTATTATATATCTGTCATTTTTTCTATGTTTTCATCCCTAAAACTAAAAATGGAGAAAACAAATCAAACAAATCAACAACTTAGTGATCAAAACTCTATTCTAGTCGAAAAATGGTCCCTGTCAGTCAATAAAAACTTAGTCCTTATCAAAAACTGGTAGTCGTCAGTCATTGAATCTCTATCTGTCAGAATCTCATCTCTGTCCAATCCTCTGTCATATGAATTCCTGATCTTGTCAGTCAAAACAATCAAAATTGCCCAAATCAGTCTACAACGAGCATAAAACTGGTCATCATCCTCCTGAACATAAACAACCTTGATAGTGTACCCCTGTCGTTGCGTTGCATGATTTTGTCGATCATCTCTCGGCTAGTTCAAATAACATCTTATCAAACCTAAGTTAACTTAGATAGCATCTTACACAAGATAGATCGTTCTTGAAACCAGACTAGATCTTAGTTACTTCTCTCAAATCACTACGTTAAACGAACAACTAGCTCCAATATGATCTTGACTTTTGCAGCACATCTAGCTCTCGGTCCTATCGGTTGTAAATGCCTATTCAAACCAGAAGCTCTTCTAATTTTTTTTGACTAAAGTAAGAATCTCATGGATACCTTTGCTCAAATGCTTCAAGATATTAAGGAATAAATATATGACATGGAAATCCAAGAAAATAAATCAATGACTCCATTTGAAAAACAAATGTATGATATCGTGTGAGAAACTTCAAGAAATGTTAAAAAGATTATATGATTTGACAATCGCATACCAGCAAATAATTGACAATCAAAGACCAAATCTCATACAAGACCACAAAACACCTTCACCAAGACAAAAAGACATCTATTCCCTAGATAGACAATTTACACCTTTGGGGCAATCTATTGAGTCAGCTTTGGAAGAGCTTCTTAAGAACAATCTTATCATATTGCCTAAAAAGACCACACGGGGATGTGCAGTTTTGAGTAGTTACTGTGTATATCATAGGCATAACAAACATAATACTTCAATATTTATGGAATTAAAACATAAGATTCAAGATCTCCTTGATGATGGTGTCATTGAAATTGAAGATCCTAATGACCCACCTAAAGAAAAAGAAGGAACTACTTCTAAGCATGATCAAAATCATGAACCTATGTCTAGCAAGGCTCCATATGTAGCCTCCATCCCTTCCATCATGCCTCCATCTCCTAAAACTTCCCAGAAAAAATCCATACCATCTCCTTCAAACAATGAAACTTCTCATGTTTACCTTCAAGGGCTATCTCCTATGGAAATCCAAGTTAATCCCAATACTAATACAAGTTCCTATAAAGATTTAAAAATCCCAGATCCTATGCCATCATGCACTCCAATTCCAAACGTTCCCACTCTAGAGAGTCTCACTCAAAATGCTTCCCCATCAAGACAAAATATGGAGACCTTCCAAGAATCCCCTATGCCTATGCAAAATTCTATCCCCTCCTTAGAAGTGACTCAATGTCAAGAGGATACTCTGAAAAATGAAGAAACAAGTCCTATCATAAATCAAGATCAAGACACCGAAACTCCTCAATCCCATCTAATAATTGAAAAAGATCCTATTTCACTAAAATCCCATGATGATCCCCTTATACTTTTCCATTTCTTGCAGGATGACCCCCTTCCATCTCAAGAGCAAACCATCCTTCCAAATCCCATTCCTACTCTACTTCCTAAGCAAGATCATGACACCTCTTCCACCTTTTCAAATGGTCCTATTCAAAATGAAGAGTCAAACACCCTTCCTACTCTATCCAATGATCCTCTTCCATGTCAAGATCAAAGTATCCCTTCATCTCCTTGTCATAATCCTCCATTTTCACCTCAAGGATCCATCATGCCTACAAATCCCTCTCATGATCCTATCATTCCTTACATTCCACCTTCATCTCATAATGGACCCATTCCTTCTTTCCAAAGCAAAGTGTATCCTACAAGTCAAAATATTTATAAAGGCAAAGGGGTAGATCTCCAAAAGCAAGAACCCCTCCATGTTAAAGAAAATGTTAAAGGTCATGGCCTCAAGGAAATTTTTCAAGATGTTGGTATCTCTCATAAATCCTACATTTCTCCAGTTAAATCCAAATATATGATTTCTCCTTCATCGCTTCCATCCATTATAGGTCCCTATATCCCTCCATCCCTTATGCGGGATCAACAAAGGCACATGTCTTCAAGTACCTTGCATCCATCTAAAATACCTCCATATCATTCCTATCCATTCATACATTCTTTTCCTTCTCCAAGCAATTTGGATGCCAAGCAAGAAAGTCATAAGTCAAGTAATCCACATGTATTCAAAGATCAGCATGTCCCATCTAATCGACATGTCAAAACAAAGAAAAATATGATCCAAAAAGAAAAAGAAAAATACAAAATGCCAGAAAGGCCCACAAAGAAAGAAGAAAAGTCAAAAGTTATATGGGTTCCTAAGGCACTTGTATAAGCAATGCGCTCTAAGGAACTACAAAAGCATGAAAAATCAAAAACCATGTGGATCCCTAAGCGGCTTCTTGAAGCACAATAGTCTAAATAAAAATCAAAATTGGCATCCAAAATTGTTGTTCCTCCATCCAAACCTTCTGAGTCTATTCCTCCATCACCTCCTTCATCCATTTTTGGTTCTTATGCTCCAAAATCTGTAACCTTTCCTCCATCCAAATCTCAAAATCTGAGATTCACTTCTCCTCCATATGTCCACCATCCCTCAAAGTGTGTGCCAATGTTGATCTTTCCAGCATTTCCATCTATCCATACACATTCTGCCAACATCCCATCCATTATCCAAAACCCCTTTTTCACCCTTCCATCTCTCGTATCCAATCCTTTACATAAATCCTTGCCCTAGTTTCATTTCATTATCCGGCCAACATCTTTGAGCATACCTTCATAGCCATGGTCTATTGCAACTCATATTCTAAGGGTACCATCCAAAGCAGTGAGACATTGGGGTACTTCTTCCATCCCCTATCATGCCTCCATAATCTTCCAAAAAAAGTTAAAAAAATGATGAAAAAGAAAAAAAAAATCAGAAAAAAAAGTAAAGAGAAATAAATTCATCCTTGTGTGAAAACCACTTCTTGCAGTGCCTTGAGAAAGTACCATGATGAAAACTTGACAAAATAGACATCATGCGTAATCCATTATCCTTTTGCACTTTACACTGGGGGTAAGTTCCATCCATGTACATCCTTCTATTATCCTTCTTCCTCCATTATCCTTCATCCTCCATTATCTCTCATCCGCTCTATCTACGTTCATATCCCTTTTCCACCTTTGATCTTGATAAGTTTAAGGATCTTTATAGGTTTTGTATGTCCTATATATTGCACTTGATCCACACCCTTTAGCTCCTATCCATTGCTCGCTTACATCCTTCATTACCACCTTTGATCTTGATTATCCTATTTGTCCCCTATCCTGATCTTGATCAACACTATGGACAAAATGCAAAAACATGTTTTCCACAAACCTCTTGACATGGCCACTTCTTTGGATCATATGGCTTCATTGCACTATATCCTTGCTTTACACCGCTATATCCTTGCTTTACATCGCTAAAATCCTTGGTTTACATTGCTATATCTGGACCCTGTACTTGGATTAACATTGTGAGATAGTCCTTGAAAGTGTCCACCATCATTCGCTTATCCATTCATGTACTCAAAATCCCCTTTGCCTTGCTAGAAACTAGGAGCAAACATCAAAATCCTAAAAAAAATCATAAAATGTCCTGAACAAAATCTTAAAAATAAAAAAATTCACTAAATAAAAAGAAACTGAAAAATATCAGAGCAAGAAAGCATTGACTATCCATCAAACTAAATCAACCATAGACAACCTCTCAAAGTCTACAATCAAACTTATCTCATGTCTTGTTAATCTATTTATCAAACTCTATCAAACATCAACATGCCTTATACAAAGAAGAGTACACTCGAAACTAGATAAATCGGTTTTATAAGGGGTACTTACTCTTTGAAACCAGAAATTCCTATCAATGATCACACAAATCAAAACAATGACATAGATCAATATGGCTACTGGATTTTGTCCAGGGTAGTCTTATCTCTTGTACTGAAATGTTGCATCTTTTCTTTAGCTTGTACATATTTTAGTCACTTTTGTGACATTCTGGTTCGTTGGAACCCTCATGGCTTGAAATTGATCAATGTCCTAGTCTTAGGTAATCGACAAGAGCACTTTACATATCCTAAGCAATGTCCAACAAGTCATCCTTATGTCAGTGAAACATGGTCATCCACTCCGAGTCAGTTACCTGTCTCTTGACTACTAAAGAGTTTTTCCACTAAGTACACAAGCAAAACAACATTACTGACAACAATCACTAAACAGTTTGAGCTATGCATGAAAATTTTCTTTTTGTGATATTTAAATGAGGAAAGGCTTAGAAGAGGATAAATTATTAATTAAATAAATAAAGATTTATTTAATTAACAGAAGACTTAGGATAAAATAATTAAATAAATTAAAATATTTAATTAATTAGATAGGACAATTTTAGGTGTCTACAATTAATTTGTTTGGGTAGGAGAAAAATGATAAAAATGAAGAAATGTCCTATTATGTATCTAATCAACAATAGTAGTGTTGTAAATGTATAATGTTAGCTAGCTCCTTTACAAATTTTCTAACAAGAATGGATAACCAAAACGTCTCCAAACCTAAAGGGAGAGGTTTTGATGAATTCATTCTTATGATTGGGTATTTTAATAGGATTGCCTTGAAAAACTAAATCTCTTCATTGAAAATATATATATAAATAATTATTTATTATATTTTTTCTTGGTTGTGTATTCATACATAGATTATCTATGGGGTCTACACTTCATAAATCTAATATTTCTTTTTCTTGCAATCTATGCTTTCTATATGTATAATTGGTAATGAATCCATAGAAAAGTTATTGTATCAATGTAATTTTTAACTATAAGGGAACGGTAGTTTTAGTGCCATAAGCTAATGAATATGGTCTAGTTCACACAAGAGTGAAAATGTTAATATGGTATTATGTGGGGATGAATTATGTGGAATGATTATTTTCATGTTTATCGATAAATTTGCTAAAGAGTTACTTGATTGTTTCATTGATTTCCTAAATATATCTCATAACTTATGTGTAATAAGAAGTATAAAATATTATTGAATATGATAAAATGTCATGAATATCTTTACTTATAATTTTTCCTTAAAATAGGTTTTGTTATTATGTAAAATAGTGTATAACAAGTCTAGCCTAGTTATAAAGCTATATGTAGCACACTCATATATTTAATAATAACTAGTAGGATGATTTTGGGAAGTAATTAATTTATCAATTTTTTTTGTGGATGTTTAAATTTATTTTGTAACGTAAAAATATGATATGATTTTATAGTACAATGTGTGTAGTTTATGTACTTAAGTTCATATATGTACTTTTATATATGGTATCAATACACTTTTTTAACTTTAAATTTATTTTATGCTATTAAACATGAAAAATTATGAAATTTAAGCATAAAAGTATTTATATAACTAAATTTATAATTTAGTGATTACAAGTGCTTAATTAGTTAAATTAATTTTCTCAAAAATTTATTTGATTTTGATGAATTATATTTATTTTTTAATTTAATTTTGTATAGATATGTTCATTCATATAGACCCAAATATATACATGAATAAAATAAACATATATAATATATACATAAACATACATACATGAATCACATAAAACTAGGCTTCTAACTTCAACGATAAATGCTTGTAAGGAGGATCTAAAATATGCTAGTAAGTGGATGTTTAGGGTAAATGAAAGAGTGGTCCATATGAAGGATAAATAACAATTTTGAGTACACATTTCAAAAACCATATCCCACTCCTTAGAAAACTATAAATTATTTTCAATTATTAGAATATTGAAATTAAGTTTAAGAAATAATCTATGACCCATTTGGGGTACTAATTTTTTATTAAGGATCAAACGGGTTTTGAGGAGACTTGAAACCCCTTACAACAAGTTTTGAAGGGACCCAAAACCCTTTAGACTTAGCGGGAATCAAAAACCCAAAAGAAGAGTGTTGAAAAAAGATAAAACAAAGACTAACAACAACCAACCAATAGTGAAACAATAGCATAAATGCGTCGAAGATCTGGCCGAAACACCCATAATCCCTAAGCCATCAAACATGAGAGACTACTCAAACAAACATGAGCATGAGATTATTGTAGGCTCCCTTAACCTTAAACATGGGTTTTAACAAGGATCATGTAACCTTCATCTCTAGTGACATATAAATGAAGCATACACAAAAATTTGGAAAATTGGGTTTTAAAAAAGCTCCCAAAATATTCACCTAGTGCTGAAACATGATCCCATTGAACACCAAAAACTCAAACTCCACCAAAATCTCCACCTCCATATTAGAAGAAGAATATAGAAAAGGAGAAAAGATGTTAATAGAGCTAGTGCAACCAATCACCAAAACAAGAGGAGAAAAATCCCCCTTAAAGAAGCTTCCAACCTCACCCACCAAACCAAGCTCCACCTCAATAGGAAACCCCTTCACCTCAATAGATTCAGCCAATAGAGAAGAAGGAATGAAATAAATTTGATCCCTAGCCACCACCACACAAGGGTATTCCACCTCAAAAGGAGAAAAATCCACCTCAATAGGAGTATCATGGAGGAGGTCTAAAGAAAAATTATCAAGAGCCCACAAAAGATAACTAACACCAAGAAACCACAAAGCTCCAACAATTCACACAAGGACAAACATCACCTCATAACCAAGGAGAACCCGTAAATGAAAACAAGAGACAACAATCAAAATGGCTCAAGAAAGCATGAAGTCCAACTGCTCAAGCATGAAGGAAGCAACGAAATCCTCATTGTGAGCAACAAAATACTCACTGTGAGAAACAAAATAGGATATAAGAAGAAGATAATTGCATGAAGCCCAACAAAGAAAAAAAACCATGAAAAGAGTTGAGTAGAGAAATAACAATAAAACCAATGAAGAAACCCAAAGGAGAGGCCGTCCCATCAAGAACAAAGGACCCCAACAACACCCTAGAAAAGGGAAACAAAGCCCTGAAGCCCCTAAAATGGGATCTCGAACAACAACAGGTATCCTTCAACAAAAGATTTTCCAAATCCAAAGTGGCCAAACAAACCTTAAAAAAAAACAACAACATCTAGATCTCAGAAAACCCACAAAAACCAAAATGGAGTAGCAACAAATACTGCTACCAAAACCCATAGCCACAACACCCCTAACATCCAAAAAATACACCATCCTCCTCTAAAGAAACCTCAGAAATAGACAAAACACGACCTCCTTGAGCACCCAAAAGATATGCATCATCTACCTTGAAACCATAAAGAACCACCACAAAAAAATAAACATGAGGTACAACAGAGGCAATAGGAAAGGCAGAAGCCAAGAGAGCCTTTGAAGATAACAAAGAAACACCACCCTAGGTCGACCCCTTCATAGCCAAACCAAGAATCAAAGAAGCCAAATCCACCCAGATGAAAAGAGAGAAGCCCATAAAAACCAAAATCGAACAATCGACCTCTCTCTGCATCACCATCTACCTAATCATGATCTACCTCTGAATTTACTATGTTCACTACCTCTACAATAGCTATGCCTCAAAAAATCCTACAACTCTTTTCCCTCTCACTACTCTTTATCCTGCCTTTCTTTGGGGTACTAGCTATTAGTGAAAGTATACAATAGAAGCATTTAGATATTAGTGCTATTAAGAAATGTAAGCAACATATATCGAAGTTCTAAGCTCCAAGTACCTTTTGAGCTTTATATGTAACGCCGCCAAAATACCCTAGAGAAATACACCTAATCTAACTACAAATACAGATTAAAAAAATTTAAAGCTCATCTACTAAACAACACATACATCTATAACATCCATCTAATGTATATCAAATACATCATCAACTAAATGCATCATTACAAATTACATCTTTTTCTAATTACAACAAAGCATAGAACATCATAACACAACTATGCAAGCGGAATAACACATCATAACATTCTTTCCCCTATGGTATCTCAACGTCACTACTTTTAAGCGTGACATCCAATAAACTAAGTTCATTTTAGAGAACTAATTCAAATATTCCAAATCCCCATCATCACACATCCATTCTATTCATTATGAATCAAAACGTATATCCCTTCATAAGATAGTACTAGATCATAATCTAAGATTCATAATACCTAACAATAGGATTACTAACATATGTAAGTACATGAAGAATAACATCAATGCTTAACTATTCTAGGTGCATGATGTCACCGAAGATACCTATATCATTTCCATCTAATCCATACATAATAGCATCTCTTAACACATACCATATGAAATGTCAACAACACACTATTACAATTTCCATTCTACTTCAATCTCTAAGATCATTTATGACACTAACAATGCTTCTCATTCATAATCTTACAAGAATAATCTAACTTGTAATGAAACCACATATCCAACTCTATAAGTGAAACTAGATCATTTCTTAAAGGTACATATCATCACATCAAGATTACTAACCACATGCTCATACACAAACCATAAAAGCAAGTAATAACCCTTCTTAACACAAAAATAATCTAACTCAAACCCATTCTTAATGAACACTTCCACAGTATAGATCACATGGCATAACATTATCTTAATACATTCCAAGGTCATAATCTTTCAACATCATATTACAAAATATTACGAATCACAAGAGAACATATTTTGTATCCACATTTAACAAATCATCATGATAAAATGTTAACTCTAATGGATAGAAATCAACTCCATAACTCAAACACATAATAGAGAATCATTGAATCCATAGAAATCTAGAACTACTCATTCATTTACATATCCTAAGAGAAAATGACACTAAGGATTAACATCCTTCAAATAAAGGCATACATGATCATTATTATATTCACTACCATCGACAAGATATACACAATCATTGCAATCATTTAAATCCTGCTAGCTGGAAATTACATTCATCATGAATATCCATTTACAATAATATTATCTTATATATCTCATTTCAATATGATTTTTGAAAATTAGGGTTTTAACAAGAACCTAGATTAATTTTGTAAATTTTATTTGCAAACTGAACAAGACAATGAGGAAATTGAATTTGACAATCAAAACAATTTTTAGATCTAAGACAAGCAATTTTTACAAATCATAAGTTCAAATCTAAATTTAAAAACTAGGGTTTTTAATGATTTAACCACTAAGTTTGCAGAAAGCTGAAACATGTAAATAAAAAATATGCAATTTTGTTCAAAGTAAAGCATGCAAGATGTCGGGTTGACCAAAATATAATGGTAGGAAAATGATGAGTGATGGATCAAGAGGAAAACAACCCTTTCCCTCAAAGAGAGATGAGAGTTTCACTTATTGATTATCCTTCAAGAACTTTTCACCATTACATTAGGAAGATAAGGGATGAGATAATTCACTAGATTCAATCTCCACACAAAGATGATAGATTAAATCCTAAATGAATTGAGAATGTTAGGATGATCCCCTCTTCCTTTGTTTGAAATGGAAGGGAATTGATTAAATTATGTAGTTCAAAAGTGACAAAGAATCGATTATAACTTTAAATAAAAATATGGGATGAAGCTGTGCACCTAGATTTGGTAGTAAAATATTGAGATGAAGTCCCCCTACAAATTTGACGGAAAGTTGTCTGGACCGTGGCGAGAATGTACATAGTCCTCCAAAAAATTTGTGAAATGAAAAGGGTTTTTCCACCTCTGCAAGTGAAGCCTAAATCCGAAAGTATAGTTGTGCACCTGCAACCTACACACATAAAAGAGAGGGAAATGTGTTGGGATTGGGGGTTTGCCTTTAGGTCAAACCCTAGTTTTGGAATTAACCAAGTAATGAAAGAAAGTACTTGCAAGTAGATGTAAAAGAAAGACTAAATTGTAAATCACCTCAAGGGAGGTTGTAGTAGCAATGTTGATAGAAATGCTTGTGTGAAATTGAATGTTGAAAGGGATCTCCTCTTCAATGGTTGAATCCTTGACTTGAATGCAACACCTAGCCTTGAAGGGAGACTTGAGAATGCTCAATGCTGGAAAAGAATGCTTGAATGCTTGGATGATTGATCTCTTATGCAACTCTAATCTCTCCAACTTTGACCTATCCAACTTATGAAAATTAGAGAGTTAATTCCCCCTTAAATACATGTTTGAAGGATTTAAATTTTGTCAAGGGCCGATATCGGGAGAATTTTCCCGCTCACTGCACAACCCACAATGCATGTTCTAGGAAGGTCCTGCCTGAAAATAGGACAGGGACAGGGGCACCACGCCCCTGTCCTACCCCTTTCTCTAGGGTAGAGTGCAGATAGAGTGATGTGGAGGCCAAGGAAGAAGCTATTTTCGCAAGCCGAGCACTCTCTAGTCTCCGATCAAGCTAGAGGATTCGAGTTCGCATGAATGAGGAACCTAATACAGTCATAAATTGTTAGGGTCACAATTTTACAACACTACAGTTAGCCCCCACTTTAGTGGGAGTATAAGCGTACGCCAATATTGTCAGTAAAGTACAAGGAAACAAGATTGAAATACTTTTACCACGTCAAGGAGGCAAGATGTGCCAAGCCCCCATTGGACTTAGGATCTTACAACTTTGATTGACAAAGTCAAAGGGAAGATCAAGAAGGGGAGAACCATGACTTTAGGTAGAAAATTTCCCTTCACTATGAGTCATGAAAGAAAGGATACAAAAGATTACAATGCAAAACAAAGTTCACTAAGTAATTCTAAGTATCACAAGAAGGAAAATATGAGTAGAGTGTATGCCCCCATGTTAAAGAGATCACACACAGCTTATCGAGAGCGATGGCTTTAAGGTAGGATACAACCAAGAGAGAGAGAGTAGAGGGAGAACGTTATCCCAAGGATTTAATCCCCAATCGAGGTATAAACCTGAAGATAATGAACTCAAAACATGAGGTAATGTCACTTTCCTCGGGGTCAGTATGCTATATGATAACTCATGTATATCATGTATGTATATGCATATAATAATCTTCATTCCCCAAAGAAGGACACTAACTTAGAAGAAAGGGAACAGAGGATGTCTTTTGAATCAACATGAAAGAGACAAAGAAATGATCTCAATGCTTTGCATCATCCCCAAGTACACATTAAGGGAACAATGGAAGAACAAGGATACACATAGAAGAATGGTCACAAAAAGAGAAAGAAGAGAGAGAGAGAGAGAGAGAGAGAGAGAGAGAGAGATGTTGAATTTTGAAGGTATTTCTGATTCTAGAGGGATCAAAAATCAATAAAATTAGCCAATCTTCTAAATTTAGGCTATTAAATATAGTCATAATAGTCTCCCAAAATTTTGGGAAAAACGTCAAGGACCGTGGCAAGAACACACATGGTCCAACCAACTCTTTTTGAAATTTTTCAGGGATAGATATTATAATGATGTTAAAGCTATCCCCAAAAAATTGGCGAATTTTACGATCTCTAGATGGGCGAAATGAAGGCACAAATGTGAAAATAGGACCCTATTAGGGTTTTGATTTTAAAAAGAAGAATTGAATTGTAATTTTGAAAAGGGTCAAACCTAATGGATAGGGACACCTTGAAAAATGTTTATAAAATGTAACTGAAATTGATTTGAAATTCACACAAAATCCAATTAATTTTAAAAATTAGGGTTTGATGACCTCACCACTTAATTTTGAAATTTGAATTGTAGGATTGAAGACAAATCTGAAAATTAAATTGAAATCCAATTTTTGCATGTGTTCAATATCGTTTTTGAAAATTAGGGTTTTAACAAGTAACCTCTTAGTTTTGTAAATTTTAATTGCAAATTGAACTAGACAATGAGGAAATTGAATTTGACAATCAAAATAATTTTTAGATCTAAGATAACCACAAGCAATTTTTACAAATCACAAGTTCAATTTTAAATTTAAAAACTATGGTTTTTAATGATTTAACCACTAAGTTTTCAGAAAGTTGAAACTTGTAAATGAAAAATATGCAATTTTGTTCAATGGAAAGCATGCAAGATGTCGGGTTCACCAAAATGTAATGGTAGGAAAATAATGAGTGATGGATCAAGAGGAAAACAACCCTTTCCCTCAAAGAGAGATGAGAGTTTCACTTATTGATTATCCTTCAAGCACTTTTCACCATTACTTTAGGAAGATAAGGGATGAGATAATTCATTAGATTCAATCTCCACATAAATAAGATAGAGTAAATTCTAAATGAATTTAGAATGTTAGGATGATCCCCTCTTCCTTTGTTTGAAATGGAAAGGAATTGATTAAATTATGTAGTGCAAAAGTGACAAAGAATCAATTATAACTTGAGATCAGAATATGGGATGAAGTTGTACACCTGGATTTGGCAGTAAAATATTGAGACAAAGTTGCCCTGCAAATTTGATGAAAAGTTGTTTGGACCATGGCGGGAATATACACAGTCCTCCAAAAAATCTATGAAATGAAAAGGGTTTTTCTACCTTTGCAAATGAAGCTCGAATCTGAAAGTACAGCTACACACCTACAACCTACACACAGAAAAGAGGGGGAAATTTATTGGGATTGGAGGTTTGCCTTTAGGTCAATCCCCAGTTTTGGAATTAACCAAGTAATGAAAGAAAGTACTTGCAAGTAGATGTAAATGAAAGACTGAATTCTAAATCACTTCATGGGAGGTTGTAGTAGCAATTTTGATAGAAATGCTTGTGTGGAATTGAATGTTGAAAGGGATGTCCTCTTCAATGGTTGAATCCTTGACTTGAATACAACACCTAGCCTTGAAGGGATATTTGAGAATGCTCAATGCTGGAAAAGAATCCTTGAATGCTTGATCACTTATGCAACTTGAATCTGTCCAACTTCAACCTCTCCAACTTATGCAAATGAGAGAGCGAATGCCCTCTTAAATACATGTTTGAAGGATTTGAATTTTGTCATGGGATGATATCAAGAGAATTTTATCGCTCACTGCACAACCCACAATGCATTCTCTAGGAAGGTCCTTCCCCAAAATAGGGTAGGGACAGGGGCGCCATGCCCCTATCCTAGGAAGACAAGGGTGCCACACCCCTCTCCAAGGGGGGACAGGGGTACCATTCCCCTATCCTACACCTTTCATCGGGGTAGAGTGCGGATAGAGTGATGCAAAGGCCAAGGAAGAAGTTGTTTTCGCAAGCCAAGCACTCTTCAGTCTCCGATCAGGCTAGAGGATTCGAGTTCACATGCATGAGGACCTTAATGCATTTGTAAATTTCTAGGGTCCCAATTTTAGGACACTACACATGTATCAACTGATCTATTGATAGTGGAGGAACAAATGTATACTTACCTTGTAATTCACCAGACTCAAGGTCTTTGTCAAGTTGACTTCTGACCTGTCTATCTCTTCTAGATTTTTTGGTAGGAGCATGATCAAATTTTGTCTTCTTGCTTTGTTGGGCTCCACTGGATTGTGGCTTCCTCACCACTCTAACAAAATCACCTTTCTTCTTCACCTTTCCTACTTCCTCCTTAGACTTGGATTCTACAGCCACTAGAGATACTGCAAAATAGGTCCTTTTGGGCTTCTCATTTTGCTTCAACACACCTTTCCTGGATGGGCTAGGTTTTGCAGATTGTGCCACCAGAATAGGAGTAGGCTTAGTTTCTTTTAGTTTTACCTTGGACAGAACTGTATCAACCTTGGGCTTCTTGGTTTCCCCTTTGGCCTCCTTTTATGCATGACTTTCCATTTCTTTCTTCACCTCCTCCCAAGTGAAACCCATCTGAACTTCCACCTCCTCATCCATCTTTGTAACTTTCCTTTTTCTGGTAGGTGCAGTGAATCAATTGTGCAGTTCAAGGTCCTTCTCCTTGAATGATTTGAATCTCCCTTCCTTGGGATCCATCGATTGACTCAAAAGATGTTGGGCATATGCCTCAAGTGTGATAGAGTCAACTTCATACGCTATGGGCATGATCCACACTATTCTAGGTTCCACAACTTCCATTAGACACTGATCCTTGTCAACAATGAAGCATATGGTTTGTTCATATTTTTCAACAATATCTTTAGGGGTCCTTTTCCTTCTTTTCATTGCTTCTTGGAAGGATTTGAAATATTCCCGGAGAGAAGATATTCTCATTATTGCATCTCCAAGTCCCCATAATCCTTCTTTGATCTGCATGGCCACCGGTCTGTTAGAGGCCCATTGGACCTTTCCTTTCACACTGAGTATCTCATTCAAGAAGTATAAAGCCAAGAAAATAGGAAGTGTCCCATATTTAAATGTGTGCTTTTTATCCTACTTGATCTTCTTCAAATTGCTCAATAATTCATTCAGGAGGGTTGTGCGCAAATCATACCTTTTGTCTTCCTTCACCCTCTGATATGCAGAGTAAATAGAAGCATCAGAGCTAGAGTTATACTTGATTGACTAGTAAACCTTGTAATCGACTACCATTGATGCAAATTTTACATCATTCTCTATAATGTCTTTTATGATCATTGATCTGCTTTCAAATTTTGATCCAGCGGTGGCTATCACCATGTCATTTGATACTTTATTCAAGCTGGGCGCATCACCGATTTCAGCTAGCCCTATCACGGCTCGGATTGCCTATTTGGTGATCTTGTGTGGCCTATCAAACCATATGAACTCATCATGAGCATGAATAAGACTATTCTTGATCGACTTTGCTTCTTCAAACAACAAAAAGTGAACAAAGTGCGAGAAACCCTTGTCCTGAAGTACCTTGTATTCGGGTTTGAGATTTACCAAACTATCAGCCAAATGCTTGTTGTAAAGATCCAACATGTCTGCATTTCTAAGTTCCTTGAGATCATAGTGGATATAAGCCCTGATATCTTCATTATGAAGAACGTCGTAGGGTACCGATGAAAATGCACCTTCCAAATCATCCTCAGTCGACTTGAAAGGATGTTTCTTGAAAATAGGTCGGGCCCTATCCTTATTCTCAACCACCAATGGGGTAGCCACACCAAAAGTTGAAGCCATTTCAAATTCTAGGGTTTGTGAAATTAGAAATCCTGAACAAATAAATACCTTGCTTTGCAATCGGGCGCTAAAATTTTCTTTGGAGTCATTGAGATCGTTGTAGAAATAGCCAAATTGCTTTGTGCTCTTCTCTGCTCTATTTTATTGATTGCATTGTGACAAATTGAAACTTTGAAATGCATATTTATCCTTTGAAAACATAATTTTCCACTATAATAAAAGAAACAATCGGTTATCATGATTTTCATAGAATCGCATACCGGAGCATCAAATCTTCTTAGAAACTTTCAGATAACATCTGCACATCTGGTTTAATTGTTTTGCAACCTACCAGAATCTATTGCAGACCACCAAAGTGGGGTTCTTAGAATCTGCATGAAAGCTCCTCCTAAGGCATAAAGCCCTAGTTTCCAAATGAAGATCATGCATCGGATTCGAGTGCAGACCCATTTTCTACTTTAGATTCATTTTTTCTAACCCACATCTTCTCTTGCTTCTCCTTGATTTCTTCTACTTTTTCTTTTCCCTTCTTATTTGATTTTTTCTTGTCTACCGAAGCATTGTTCTTGCTTCTATAGTACTTTGCAATATGAATGGTTTTGTTGTATGTACGACAAACAACATTATTCTACATAGGTCTGAAGTTCATCTAATTTGGTCTTGTCTTGCATTGATTAGAGACATGTCCAAACATCCCACATGCATAGCATCTCTTGTTTTGGAAATTATTCATTACTTCTTTACACATTTTTGACTTGTGTCTAAAATTATTGCATATGAAACACTGACCGATAAAGGTAGGAACATTATTCATGTTGTTCATTCCATTATTCATCCTTCTTCTACATTGATTCACCATATGACTAAACTTATTGCAAGTAAAGCATCTACCATTGAATTTTTGACCATTAGGTTGTCTTATCAAAAGATTCTTTCTCTTCTTTTGATTAGGTTTTGCATTGCCTTGTCCAGATCTAGAGGATTCACCTTTCTCAAATCCTAGACCTCGCATGTCCTTTCCATGCCTCTAACTCTTTAGCATCTCATCAAGCCTTGATGAGATATCTTTAAATTTGTCTTTGTATCCATTAGCAATATAAATTTCATCCCTTAAGGTAGCAATCTGTCTTTCAAGTTCTTGACCATTATTTCTTGACTGTGTCAACTCCACCTTCAACTCATTCTCATAAGTAATCTTGAAGCATTCATCAACTCTTTCCTTCAATGATTGTGTCATATTATCTTCATTTCTCTTCTGGTTCTCAATCTCCTTAGTCGACCTCATCACAATGGATTGCATCTCATTTTTCAAAGCAACATTCTCTCTTTCAAGCTTGCTAACTTCATCAGCTTTATCCTAGTATTCCATTATCTGATCTTCTTTCTCCTTCAACTTGTCCATCAATTACTTCCTCATCTCTCTCGAGATGTTTGCTTGATCCTTCAATTCATTAATGAAATCATTATTAGCATTCAGGTTCTTCTTCAAGGTACAAAAATCATTTCTAGTTGCATCAAGATCCTCAAGTGCCGCACTGAGTTATCTTTGAAAACTAGAATCCATTGAATCAATTTCTTGGACCTTCCTCAAGTGGTCAAGCTTCCTCAAAGGAAGTAGGCTCTTAAACCAATTGTTGGAATCAGGGATCAATGAGAGGGGGGGGGGGTGAATTAGTGATCTACCAGTATATAAATTTTTTAACTTAACTTTAAACCACCGGAAAGCAATACTTGAAACTAAAATGCAGAAACATAAAATAAACAACCACGAGACCATAACACCGAATTTTTACGTGGAAAGCCAAATGGGAAAAACCATAGTGGGATTTGAACCCACAATATTATTCCACTATGGCTAGTAGAAAAATAATATTACAATATGGGAATGCATAGGCATTCAGGTACACTACCTAGAGCTCACTGCTTAATTACAATAACCCGAAAGGCTACAACCCTTAGGGAAGTCTCACTGACTTACAATATAATTATAGCAATGAATTAAAATGTATGAACTCTGAAATAACATCTACAATGCTTGGATGAGTTCCGGTTAAGTGCTAAATATATAGATTGGAGCACCTTCTCTAGTCTACTCTATTCAGCCCTGTTCTTTGTCTCAGTCAGCTACCGGATCAAGAATGCACATGTGAAGAAGCACCAAAATGGATTCTCAATCACATCTCGCTCACATACATTCACACCATCTACCAAAAAAATTACCTACATCAAACTTATATACCAACAACCACAAGATAGATCATTTAACATGTCGGCTTGACCAGATCCAAAATATAAGTGCATATCACCAAAACAATAACAAAATGATGTGTCTATGTCGTCCCAATAATCCCAAACATGCTTCAATGCACTGCAATCACCGAAAAGCTTCTGGACCCAAAAATGCTTTGTTCTTATTGAAATACTGGTTAATAATCTATCGATTAACACCCGCTTTCGGATAAGGAGAATTACAACTGTCAAATCGGATCTCTATGAAGAGTTACCATCAATGACAATCCTAAACCAATAATCATCCACAGAAAACCATCAGAGATTACTAGATGAGTGTCAATTGCCAACAGGATATACAGACCTAAAATGGATGGAAGGGACAAAGGGGAGGGCATATATTTGGACTTAGATTTAGCAAGGATACCAGTGCCTTGAGAGTCAGTTATGTAACCAAGGTCATGATAATCAATATTTTCTTTGATACAAAAGGATTCTAATGTATCTCATTCATGGAGGTCTAATTGTTTGCCTTGATAAATCTTTTGACTAATGGGATACTTGTTTCTTTGGAAAAAATTCAAGTCAATATTGAGGTGGATATGATATGGAAGAAATGGTAGGATCACGAAGTAAATTGGACCCAATGGAAGTAGAGGAACCCATTTGACATGGAAGAGGTTCATGAACAACTTGTACAATAGCATTGGGATTGTTCACCTTCTTTAATGGCTCAATAACTAAGTCCTTAAAGCTATAACTGAGAGATTACACATCTATACTAAGTAGCTATCAAAATCATTATGAAGGTTCATTTAACTTATCAACCCAGGGATGTGAACTTGAAATGGGTTAGCACTGTATGTGCACTAAGACTCTGTTATGGCCATTATAACTTAACTAAAGAACAATGTTGAAATTTGAAATATTATAAATAACTAATGAAAGAAACTAAACTTAGATTAACAACTAATCTGAACATGCAAATCTTAAATTCACACAAACCACATGAATGAAATTCCAAACAAATAGATATAAAACTACTCTGCTCGCTTTGGCTACAGGAACACACATAACAGAGTTTAGTGGCTGTAGGCACAGTCATCTACTGGAACAATGCTAACTATTGAATGAAGAATAACTACTAAGCTAACTGAACAAAGTTCTCACCAAGTGGGCCCCCTTGAGTGAAACTTCCCAAATTAACACAAGTGTTGGAAAATCAGAATATCACTTTATTCATCAAAATAGAACTACACAAGATATAACAACATGCTCTTAAACTGTATTCCAAAACTGAAAGTAAACTTACAACATAAGAATATTCAACCTCCACAAGAGATCATCTAAATCGTTATTTATAGAAGAAAAAATACCAACAAATCCTAACTAACTGGACGACCATCTCCACAACATAAGGAGGGTGCCATTTATTGAAAGCATGAAAAGAGGAAAGGAAAGTTCATGCATGCGCTTAGATAAGTCACATAGGAATTCCTCAATAGAGATATAATGCAACGCCCCTAAATAGACTCAACTTTTGTACATGATTAGTTAAAAGGTAGTTGTGGCATTAAATAAAAAAAGCTCATCTACATTGGTTTCTCCTTGACTTCTTCAACAACTGACCAACTGGTAAGAGTCATGCTCCTTGTTGCAAGCTTCATTATAACACCACATTCTTAGTACAAACCTGTGAAACATGTTAGCACATACAAAACAACCACATTTCCCAAATCATCTTGAAACAAAATTCATTTCAACACATGCACATTTAACAGATAATTGCATAACATATGCATTAGTATCAAAAATTGTTTCAAGGTTAAACTTAAGCCCAAAAGGTAATAGTTTTTAAGGAAATAGTATAGCGAACAATGACATCACAATATCCAAGTCTTAAGTATTATCATTAAAAACATAATAAACCCTTAAAAAAAAGACTATAAACTTGTCTCATTAGGGATCATGAGGAGAACTAGGAGGATTGATGGGATCTTCAGGTGGTATACGAGGAATGATATGTTCATATTTTGCATATGTATGGGGGATTTGGGAAAGGATACAATGTTTTTGCATTAGGAGGATAGACTTTGTATCAAACTCTCTGTAATGGGAGCATATGGTGGCATTGGGCCTTTCATTTATAAAGCATGGAAGGAACTTGCATCATGAATTAGATTAGCTGGGAAACCTATTGTGGATAGCCCTTGGTAGATTGCATCATTGGATGTATCATTTGATGGAGATGGTGTAGATTGCTCTTGTGAAATGTTAGGGGATGAGGAAATCATGAGAGATATTGAGGCTACTTGAGGAGAAATTTCTTGATGAAAGGTGGTGTTAGACACAATGCACCACTGAGAGGGGAAGGGGGTGAATTAGTGGTTCTCAAAACTTTTCCATTTAGCTATTCTTTGTGAGCATATCGGTTTATGGATCAAACACAATGGAAACTTACTTGTTAGTGAGGAGACTAACTCAAATACACACACACACAAGGGAACATCACATAACACCAAGATGTATGAGGAAAACCCAAGATGGGAAAAACCTCGGTGAGCAATGTTGTGGGAGTCTACTGCTCCAATCTAGCCTCACAATGAAAACATTGTTACAAAGTTTAGGGCACCAACCCAAGGAGCACCAACCCCTACACCGAGCTAAAACTCAGTTCTCAAAATGTAAACATCAAATACACAAGTAGTTATCTTGTTACAAGTGAATCTTGCAGCCATTACATATATTTTTCTCTATCGGTGAGATATCCTCTCTGCTACACCAACTCAATCTTCTTGTTTCTCTTCACCTGTTGCTTCTCTATTGGATCTCCTCCATAAGCTCTCTGCTCTTCATCGATTCTACTCTTTGTCGGTTATCTGTTTACCTTCTCTGCAACCTCATTCTCTTTTACTTGACCGGTATGAACACTATTGGTTCTTCACTCCAATCGATTGAATGCTTCAACTAGGTTCTCCCTCTCTCTCACTCTTCAGAGATGCTCATTGAGCACTTGGCTGATATGCTCTCACTTACAGAATTCTTCTACTTTACAGTAGCACAATTATTCTTCTATACAGTAGCAACAAACAATATCTTTGGCTTTCATACTTATAGACTAGTTTTCCCACCAAAATCCTATTCAAAATATGGGTGGTTAGGGTTTCCTCACAATCCTCAAGGCTGATCAGATCCAATCAGATCTTGCTCGATTTGATCTTCCTAACATTCACTTGTACAAGTCCGCTATCAACGCGCTTTCCAGAACACACCTTCCATCTTTAGCAGCCTACAAACAATCTGACGGTATACATCTCGATCAATCACCATTAATGCCTCTATTGCTTCCTTCTTGAGCTCTTCTATCAACCTAATCTTCTTGCTTTGATTCAGGCACCAACAACTCCCTGATTCTTCTCCGATTGTTCATTCTTTCTGGATCCACACACTTCTGACCCGATCCATAAATCATGGGATCCACTGTCAATGCACACCAATCAAGTTACCTAACTCCACACGCCACTCCACCAACCTTTGAGAGCTTGCCACCTTGATCCCATGTGGCATCCATGTCGATCAACTGCCAGCTTGGAATTCCAAGTCGGTCCAAGTAGGATCACTAACCAATCACCATACCGGTTCCTTACTTCTACTAGTTTACAAACCCTTCATGTATCAACCATTCTACCGATTATCTTATCATCTTTGCCCTCATCTTGAACTGTCGATGGAATTCTCAAACCGGTCTCTACACAGGTAGATCCAAAGTATGCTCATTCCCATAACTGGGAAGTCTTCTGCATCTGCGCCTCGCTTATATAACCAGTGGAATTACATAGCAGTTACCACTCTTGATGACACCATGTCATCAACCTTCACAAGAATCCATCTTCAATCAGATCTTTTCACTTCAAACTACATCTTCTTGGTCTTGTCTTTCTTCCTAATCAAGCTTGTTCATTTCTCTACCGGTTTGTCAAGGTGAAAAACACTTCACACTTCTCTCTCCAAACTATAGGGCACTCAATGCATAATAGGAGATAAGCTCCACTTACTTGGTGGAGTAACACCATCTACTTTCTTCCATATGCTCATGTGACTTCGTTGTTTATAAAACATCTCTTCAAACAGGCACACGTGATCTGTAGTGGGCACATTCATTGTCAGTGATTGCTTCTCATGATGACTACATCTTAATCTAGTGGGAGTCATGTTGTTCTACAAGCTCACAGCATACTGGTTCATTCTTCTCTTCTAGTGTTGATGTGATTCAGGTAACATGTTGCCTCTTCATCACAAACAACCACTCGAACACCTTTCTATCTCATCACACAAGTTAGGTACTAACTTGTTGCACTGTTGACTCCTAAGTTCTTCCTTACCATTACCAATGTTCTACAACACAAGGTGATATGTAAGATATCTCAACTTGTACATCTTCATAGTAGTGTTGAACATACATTTGTACTACCGGTGGTCATCCTATACTAGTTGATATCAATGACAATACAATGCCAACAATCTTCCCCTTTGGCATTGACGTCAACTCATGTAGTATCCGATATAAAATAGTAAATTTCTCCCCCTTTGACAACAATGCTAAAGAGAGTTGTGAGGATAATATTTCTCCTTGTATCTACTGAGCATAGACATAGATCTTTCTCCTCTTAATATCAGGTATATCTCCCTCTTTGAAGATTATGCACAACATTATCCCAAACAACAATACTTGAGATGGAAAACTCAGGTACCAAAAAATGCTTCACAACAAACACCGGCCTCTCTCCTTCTTTGAGCATCTACTTTATTTACTTCCATGTTCAGTCTATCTGATATCAATCTGAGGATATTTCCCTGAACTCCCTCTGAATAATAGATCTCTGGCCTTCATTTCTTATCTACCAGATCCTAAGTAGGTCACATTTTCAACTTGTTGACTCATAAGGATGCATGCACATAGGATCAGCTACTGGGCCACCATATGGCATTCAGGTCCTTTTCGATGACACCTGAGACATAGCCGCATCCATCCAAGATATTAGATGTTATGGGACTTTTTCTCGTGAAAGAATTTGTAATAAAGGAATAGATAAATTTCAAAGTAATTAAGAAACATTATTATAATGAAAGGGTGCGACTTTTGTAACCACCCTTGGGGTATTATTAAAAACCCGTAAATTAATAGAGAATGGGGGAGGAGGCACAGGAGAAGAATACAAAGAAGGATAAATTGAAAGGAGCACAAGAGAGGGGATAGTTAAGGTCTAGTGGTTGGGCATTGGGCATTGGAGAAGGGGCATATAGTGTGTGTCCAACTCGAGGTACAACATACACTTGGGAGTGTCTTGGCCAGGGCTATGTGTATTTCATGTTGTGAAGGCATGTGGGGTTCTGTGTAAGAACCGTGTTTATTTCATGTCGTGAAGGCATGTGGGGTTCTGTGTAAGAACCGTGTCCTCCTAGAGTGCTCCCTTGCCTAAAAACCCTATACCTATAAATAATCCTCTCTCTGTGTGCATGCAGGAAAGTAGCCTCTCCATGATTTAGAGATATGTATTTATCAATTTTGTTTATAGTCATTGCCCTAATGTTTCACTATTATTATTATTAATGTTTTACTATTTAAATTATTGATATAATTGATGTTTATAAAAGTTCCTTCTTGAATATATTTTTTTACATAAATATATTGTTATGTTTTTAATGTTTATTTAATATAATTTGTGAGTAATTTATCTATTATTACATTAAGTAAATTACCTTACTTTTAAAACTATTTACATTGGATGAAAAGGTGAATTACATTTGGTATCAGAGCTAAAGTGATCTTTAGAGGCAAACAATAGGATTTACATAAATGATAGGATTAATATATCTTTAAAATTTTACTTATAACCATATGATAACTTTTACCTTGAAAAGAAATCACTATTTAAATTTGCCAACTTTTACCTTGAAGAGAAATTACAATTTAAACTTGCCAAACTTTGTTAGCATGGTAAATTGATAAATTAAATATTTTCAATTAATATTTCAAAAAAAAAAAAGATTGAACAAAAAGAAACTTGAAGCAAAATAGTGAAACTAAATATTAAATCTACAACCCTATTGGTATGGTAAGTTGGATTGGTCGGAGTGATAAAATTTACTAGCATGTGAAACATTAGAAATTATAACATAGTAGTAATCTACCCTTTATAGTGACCTGGTTATTCTTTAATGAGACTTTTTTAACTACTACATAAACGTCCCTCAATAATTAATTTATTCGCCAACTTAAATATCTAAGATCTTGGTATATAGGAAGGAGCAATGAAGAAATATTATAAATCGGTAAGAATTATGAAATCCATCAATATTTTCTACTGTGTTAGTTTATTTTTCAAATGAATGTAGTGCAGTAAAAATACACATTTGAGCAAACTATGATCTACTCACCTCATAGAATATTTGATGTGTTGATTAGCAAATGAAATTCATTGGAGTCTTATGTGTAAAACTAAGACAAACACAAATGAGCAAAGTCTAGAACAAAATTCAAAATTGCAGCCAATATTTCATCTGAGAAATAGCTATTCAAACATTGGTACATTCCTTTCATCATGAGTCACAAACTCACCATTAACAAATTAATTTAAAATTTTGTAAAAATTAAGTTGCACATGTCCAAACCGCCTTGAAGCTAGAATAGAAGTTATTTATTTGATGGGGTGTTCACATGACAAAGATAATAGTATGATAGTTGTATGCAGAAATGGAGTTGATCATTGATGCAATTGGTGCTATGAGAAGGAAAAAAATAAAAAAAATCCTTTCTTTTTTTGTGCTTAGTCTAGTCTTGTTTGTGGCTTAATTGAACAATGCGGCTAGAAATTATTGAATTAATTGGCCAACAAAATAGATGTGTGCAGCCTGAACCATTCCTTAAATTTATTGAAGACATGTCCACATTATCATAGCAGATGAGAACTCTATATATTAGTATTTAGAATTAATAATTATTCTTCACTATGGTTTTGAATCTCTGCATACAAAGCTATGACATGTCAAGTGGAATGTAAACAAAGACAGGAAGTGAATTGATAAGGAATAAATGACCATGGAAGTGTCTCTTACCTCATTGAGTTTGTGCCTAAAGTGGGGTAGTATTTAAAATAATTAAAATAATAATAATAATAATAAATTTTTCAGGCACAAATTTACTTACATTAGTATTAATTTATCAAACTTTTAAGCAAACTAATCCAATGATTATAGACAATAGATAAGCATATAGAAATGTATAAGATGATGAAGGGTTTCATAATGCTATTATTGTTCAATGATGATACTATGATAGTGTGCAAATAGAATAGGGAACGGTCATAAGTACAATAACATAAGTGAAAAGGTTGACCTAACATAAGTGAAAAGGTTGATGTGGGATTTAATTTGAAATTTGAAATTTTTAAATTTTAAGTTCAAGTTTTCATGTAGAGGCAACTAGGTGTAATTCCACACATGCAAATCTTATCTAGGCTAGAAAATGGAAGATTTGAATCAATTTTTATGGATGAGTGATGATAGCTAAAAATAATAATAATAAATTATACAAGTTTGAAATTTTCACCTATATATATTTTTACTCCATATTGATGTATGTGTGTATTATTATGAATATATATAAATCCAACAATCAACATGGAAAACATTTAAGAATACAAAGATGAAAAACAAGTGGAGAACAAGTGTTTTACCCTTCTAAAATGAGTGTTTTGTTAGAAATTTGTAAAAGATAAAATAATGTTATAAAGAGAACATATTACACAATAACAAAATAACTATAACTTGCTTGGATAATACCCTTAATAAAATACAATTAAAATCAAGAAAGAGATTATGTCCAAGATAAATATGATAGGGATTTTCAACTATGTGAAAATATGGAAGGAGACTTTAAGGTTCTTACTATTCAAAATGGTTGATTAAACTCCGTTTAGTATGGAAGTATCTATGAAACTATCATGCCAACACATAACCCATTAATGGAACATTAGTGACATATATAAATCCCCCTTAATTGATTGTATATAAAGGGTGCATGAAGTTGTAGTAGTGGGTAATGTAAACATGGTAACATTTATGAAAGTATAAATCACTCGGCAAAGTAAATTGTCCTACCCAAATTGAAATTAGAAATTGTATCTTCTTAGTAGATGCTCCACATTTTGAAACCCCACCCCCCCTTTTTTTTTGCATAAGGTATATACATGAAGCTATAGGTTACATCATGGGCCCGTAACCCTTAGGTCCCAGGATCACTTTTCTCCTAAAATTAGTCAAATATTTTTCTATTAGAGTACATTGGTTAAAATGATATAATAGTTTACCAGATTTAGAATTAAAATATATATAAGCAAGGTCTTGGCTTATCTTCACAAGTTATAATCCATCTCAAGGTTAATAATATTTTGGTAGATAATAGTTATATACTCAAATTAAAAAAAATATTGTACTACATTTTGAAAGAAATGGGAAAAACAACAAATAAAGTGTGTATGGTCTCTTTGAATCATAAATCTTACTAAGGATATCCTTGTCAAGTGTCATCTCATCAAACATCCTTGGATTAAAACAAAGGAATGATTAAACCCAATATTATGTTTTAATAATTTAATATTTTTTAAAATATTTTTAAGATGCTTGGTAAGATTCCTATATTTTAATTTATTTTGTACTTTTTTATTGGACTTGATCAACCCAATAACTTTGTACATGTTTTTCGTTTGATATATGAAGGATATTCATGTAGGCTAGAATGCATGAATATTGTTATATTGTCTTGGAATGTATGTTGAGTCTATAGATTGTATTTTTATAAATTATGGGTGACCATATATATAAGACATGCATGGTAAGTGTTGTGTGCTCACAAAAGGAGTTACATGAATGAGTAAAATGATTAAACACATAAACTATAATAAGTTCTCCAAATGCATGATATTTAAAGATGGAACAAAAAGCATATTTAAAAGAAGCTTTGTGAATTAAAATATAAATAGAAAATTAATCAAGTATGCAAATATTCAATTAATAACTACATGTTTCTCTTTGAGTTGTGATGCAGATGCATCTCTTTCTATTGAGGACAATAGCTAAATTACAAGGGGAGAAATGTTATGGGACTTTTTCCCGTGAAAGAATTTGTAATAAAGGAATATATAAATTTCAAAGTAATTAAGAAACATTATTATAATGAAAGGGTGTGACTTTTGTAACCACCCTTGGGGTATTATTAAAAACCCGTAAATTAATAGAGAATGGGGGAGGAGGCACAAGAGAAGAATACAGAGAAGGATAAATTGAAAGGAGCACAAAAGAGGGGATAGTTAAGGTCTGGTGGTTGGGCATTGGGCATTGGAGAAGGGGAATATAGTGTGTGTCCAACTCAGGGTACATCGTACACCTGGGAATGTCCTGGCCAGGGCTGTGTGTATTTCATGTTGTGAAGGCATGTGGGGTTCTGCGTAAGAACCGTGTTTATTTCATGTCGTGAAGGCATGTGGGGTTCTGTGTAAGAACCGTGTCCTCCTGGAGTGCTCCCTTGCCTGAAAACCCTATACCTATAACTAATCCTCTCTCTGCGTGCATGCAGGAAAGTAGTTTCTCCATGATTTAGAGATATGTATTTATCAATTTTGTTTATAGTCATTGCCCTAATGTTTCACTGTTATTATTATTATTAATGTTTTACTATTTAAATTATTGATATAATTGATGTTTATAAAAGTTCCTTCTTGAATATATTTTTTTGCATAAATATATTGTTATGTTTTTAATGTTTATTTAATATAATTTGTGAGTAACTTATCTATTATTACATTAATTAAATTAAATGATTAATAATTTACCTTACTTTTAAAACTATTTACATTGGGTGAAAAGGTGAATTACATCAAAGTTTCTGCAATGACCCCTCAACTCATTTACTTGCATAACTTAGCAACACTAATCAACATACATGCCGATAACATGCTTCTCATGTTGGTCTCTTGTTTCTACTTGGTCACTTTCCTCTTTACCTTCATTTCCCAGTTCCAATTTCTTTTGCTACTATTCATTTCTCCTGGAGCAGTAAACTATCTTCCATGTTTAGTTAAGGTGGTACCTACACACACTACCATCTTATTTTCTTCCTTCTATCGGTAGTAGCTTGTTCATCTCCTTGACCACTTTCAACTAAGGGGTGAATGATCTGATCAATATGTGACTCTAAGAGATATCACTTGTACATTAAATGTATAATGTTAGTCCATTGTCCTCTTTTCCCGCTTCTTCCGCCATGCCTGTTTGGTCTCACTCTTCTTCCTCTTTTCAGCCCAGAGAGCAAGTTTCATGCTTACACTTTCGGATTCAGCACCAAGATAGGAGGTAGTGATGTAGAAGCACACATCTCCCATGCTAACCTCATAACATGGGAACCTTCTGACATACCGGTTAGCTCTTCTTCCTCTGATCATGCCATTTTGATTGGTTACCGATTTCCTTGAATTCCTAGATAGTGCAAGAACATTTCTCCTCTTGTTCCAAGCTAGTCTATGTTGCTCATATCCCCTGTAACTACTCTCATTCTGAGCATGATTGATTTTTTGGTTGCCATAGGACTGCAAGTCTTTTCTCTTGCAAACACAACTTCTATGGCCGGGTCTATTGCAGTTATAACATACAACAATAGCAATACTGGGAGAGGAGGTATGCATGCTTCTGCCCCTAGTTGCATCATGCACATAAGCATGAAATATATAGCCGTCTGATTTATTATACCTAGGAATCACACTCTGTCTACTCCTAGACCACATTTTACAGTCTTTTGCCCTATGGCCATAATATTTATATCCAAAACAATAACCGGAGAGAGGAGGCATATTAATTACATATTGATTTTTCCAAACATGAGGTGATCATACTGGTTTGGCGTCTCCATTTTTTCTTCTCTAGGAATGGATCTAGGGTTGTCCAATTTCCACAGATCTTCCATCTGGTCTCTTCTTCTACCATGCTTTTCTTGACTTGGTGGCAACACCATTTCTTTGTCTTCTACCAGTAAAAGATCTTCTCCTATTCATGCTACTGGTGACAGTGTCTTCCCCCATCTTCTCTTTTCCTTTCAGATCTGCATTATTTCTCCATGCAACACCAGTTTTCCTCTTCATGTCTTCACCGATTGAAGTCAAGTCAACCTTCTTTCTTGGAGTATCTTGGACTATGAAGGTCTAATCCTTTCCATTTCCATTTGAGGAGATAAATTGAATATCTTTGTGGGAGGTCTCCTTGTTTGTAGAGAATTCACTGGCAGCACATCCTAATCCTCCAGTATCCTTGGAATGTTTTTGTTTACTTAACATTTTGTCCAAGGCCTTGGTACTGTCATCATACTAGATCCTTATCTTGAGCTCATTTTGACCTTTCTCAAAGTCCTTCCTGAGGTTCTCCATCTCTTCCTTCAGCTTCAGACACTCTTTATCCTTTGTTTCCACTTTTAGTTGGAAATCCTCACATCTTCTCTCCTTATCATCGAAGACTGATTTCAGCTTACTATTCAATCCTTTTGCCTCTTCAAGTTGAGATGTCAATATGCAAATATTTTTATTTGACTCTTCAAGGCATATTCTCAACCGGTTGCATTCATTATGAACTGAATCTTTGTAATTTTTAAAATTCTTTCTAACACTTTGCAACTCATCTAGTGCACTTACCATTTCACATTCAAGATCTACTTTGGATTCATATTCATCATCATTCCCAAACACATCTTGCTAGTGGGATCTATCAGTCTTGTCACATTCTGATTTGAGTGCATCACTTTCAGTCTCTTGTCCCATGAAGAGATGAGTTTCCTCTTCATAAAAACTGCAGCAACTGGCGGATCTGTTGTCGACACTTCCACATGTGTCAAAATTGTTGTTCATCATGCTTCCACAATCTAATTCAGCAATGCATGGCTCATTTCCATAAAGCATCTTCAGTCTATCCCATAGACTCTTTGTTGTTTTGCATATGTCCACTTGTGAGGAGACATCACCGGTGAGCCCAATGAGTATAGCCTTCATAGCTTCTTCATTACATAAGCATCTTATTTCTTCTTCAGTGCTAGTGGGGGGACATACATTCCTAGGGAGACCATTTATAACTACCATCCAAACATCATATCCTAGGGTGGACAGGAAGACTTCCATTCTGCAACTCCAAATAGCAATAGTTTGAACCATCAAATATTGGAGCAGGGATTGATACAAGACAAACCATTGTGTCCTTACACCAGAATCTACCCAAGCTAGAGAAAGCTCATCTAGTTGGGAACCTACGATCTAATACTAATTGTTATACACAATGCACCACTGAGAGGGGGAGGGGGTGAATCAGTGGTTCTCAAAACTTTTCCCTTTAGCTATTCTTTGTGAGCATATCAGTTTATGGATCAAACACAATACAGACTTATTGATTAGTGAGGAGACTAACTCAAATACACACACACACAAGGGAACATCACATAACACCAGGATGTATGAGGAAAACCCAAGATGGGAAAAACCTCGGTGAGCAATGCTGCAGGAGTCTACTGCTCCAATCAAGCCTCACAATGAAAACATTGTTACAAAGTTTAGGGCACCAACTCAAGGAGCACCAACCCCTGACTTTAGGGCACCAACCCATACACCGAGCTACAACTCAATGTTAACAATGTAAACATAAAATACACAAGTAGTTATCTTGTTACAAGGGAATCTTCCAACTATTACAAATATTTTTCTTTGTCAGTGAGATATCCTCTCTACTAAATCAACTCACTCTTCTTTCTTCTCTTCACCTGCTGCTTCTCTGCTGGATCTCCTCCATAAGCACTTTGCTCTTCACTGGTTCTACTCTCTATCGGTTCTCTGTTTACCTTCTCTGTAGCCTCATTCTCTTGTGCTTGACCAATATGAACACTACTGGTTCTTCACTCCAACCAGTTGAATTCTTCAATCAAGTTCTCCCTCTCTCTCACTCTTCACAGATGCTCGTTGAGCACTTGGCTGATTTTCTCTCACTTGTAGAAGTCTTCTAATTTGCAGTAGCACAATTATTCTTCTATACAACAAAAGCAAACAAAATCTTTGGCTTTCATACTTATAGACTATTTTTCCCACCAAAATCCTATTCAAAATCTAAGCGGTTAGGGTTTCTTCACAATCCTCAAGGTTGATCAAATCCATTCAGATCTTGCTCGATCTGATCTTCCTAACATTCACCTACACAAGTTCGCCATCAAAGCACTTTCCAGAACATGCCTTCCATCTTCAGCAGCCTACAAACAATCTGACGACATACATCTCGATCAAACACCATTAATGGCTCTATTATTTCCTTCTCAAGCTCTTCTATCAGTCTAATCTTCTTGCTTTGATTCAGGTGCCAACAACTCCCTGATTCTTCTCTGATTGTTCATTCTTTCTAGAGCCACACACTTCTGACTTGATCCACAAATCATGGGATCCACTGTCAGTGCACACCAGTCAAGTTACCTAACTCCACATGCCACTCCACCAACATCTGAGAGCTTGCCACCTTGATCCCATGTGGCATCCATGTCGAGCAACTGCCAGCTTGGCATTCCAAGTCAATTTAGGTAGGATCACTGACCAATCACCATACCGGTTCCTTACTTCTGTTGGTTTGCAAACCCTTCTGGTCTCAACCATTCTACCGATTATCTTATCATCTTTGCCCTCATCTTGAACTGTCGATGGAACTCTCAAACTGGTCTCTAGATTGGTAAATCCAAAGTATGCTCATTCCCACAACTAGGAAGTCTTCTGCATCTGCACCTCGCTTATATAACCAGTGGACTTACATACCGGTTACCACTCTTGATGACACCATGTCATCAACCTTCACAAGACTCCATCTTCAATCAGATCTTTTTACTTCAGACTGCATCTTCTTGGTCTTGCCTTTCTTCTTGATCAATCTTGTTCATTTCTCTACCGGACTGTCAAGGTGACAAACACTTCACACTTCTCTCTCCAAACTATAGTGCACTCAATGCATAATAGGAGATAAGCTCCACTTACTTGGTGGAGTAACACCATCTGCTTTTTGCCATATGCTCATGTGACTTCGATGTTTATACAACATCTCTTCAAATAGGCACATGTGATCTGTAGTGAGCACATTCGTTGTCAGTCATTGCTTCTCATGATGACTGCATCTTCATCCGGTGGGAGTCATTTTGTTCAGCAACCTCACAACATACCGGTTCATTTCGCTTTTCAAGTGTTGATGTGATTCAGGTAACATTCTGCCACTTCATGAAAAATAACCCCTCAAACACATTTCTATCTCATCACACAAGTCAGGTACTAACTTGTTGCACTGGTGACTCCCGAGGTCATCTTCCTTACCATTACCGATATTCTACAACACAAGGTGATATGCAAGATATCTCAACTTGTACATCTTCATAGTAGTGTTGCACATACATTTCTACTACCGGTGGTCATCCTATACCGATTGACATCAATGACAATACAATGCCAACAGGTGGGTGTGTCATTACTTGGATTATTTTGAAATGTGCCCTCGCTAGACATGGGTAGATGATTATGTTAGGAAATAGTCTCCTATGTATAACTTAGTTGTTAAAAAAAATTATCGAGAAGTTTAGGTTAGTGTCTTCACTATATGGGTGATCTTGTTTATGATATTACTTCAACATTTGAGTGTTGCTAGGTATTTTTTAACTGATCTTGTTGTGTGGGGGATGACACATTGACCATGTTTAGTTGATGTCCAAAGGGTGGCATGTTTGTAGCTACACTTGTATTTGTTTGGGACACCCTTGATGATGCATTTGAGCATATAACAGTATATTCACTGACATGTGATGTGACTAGAGGAATTTGTGTAATCATATGTGGCCTTGGTAGGTGTTGACTTATCTGAGTGTTCATGGTTGTTTGATGAACGCATGGTTGCATACCCTAAAATTTGGTTCAAAATGTGGTGGCAGCCCTAGTTGAATTATACCGAACTCTGGTTGCATGATATTACTCCATGGTTGTGTCATGTTGAACTCTAATTGTGTTGGATTGAATAAGTTTTGATTTGACATATAATTGGATGGGGTTTGATCTAGGATTTGTTCAAGTGAGGTTTGATATGGGCCTTGATTGAATGAGGTTTGATATGGACCTTGATTGAATGAGGTTTGATTTGGGATTTTGGAAAATGAGGTTTGATTTATGTTCATTGTTTGAAATTCATTTGTCATATTTACTTTTGAGAGGAGAGCCAATATGTCTGATGCAATGAGAGCTTGTACATCAACTCACTCAAAGTTTGGCTTTGGACCTTTAAATTTTTCAAATAGTTTGGTCATCTGGGATCTAATATTTTCACTATTTTTCACTTTTTTCTAAGATCTCTATTTCTCGAGCTAGTTTTTCCTCTAGTGATGGAGAATCATGTATGACATTTATTTGGTAATGATAAGTTTGATCCAAGTTTTGGGACATGTATAAGTTGGATTGACATGATTGATTGTTTGATTGCAATGACGTGGTCCCATGCAAGTTGGAAGCGAGTGTGAGGAAATTGAGGTTAACAAAATCACAAGCATGTAATGTAAAATAAGAAAACTAAAGCATAAAAAGACATGAATTTGTTTCACCTTGATTCTTCACCTCCTTTGACTGAGTGGGAAGTGAAAGTATGAACCCAAGACCTTCACTTTATTTTCTCCTTGTGATTGAAGGATGTGGATTTCTCTCGACTACATAATAAAAAAATGGTATTGGATAGATTTTGATGGATGATGGATTTTACTTATATGAGGCAATATTTGGGCATAGTATGGGTATGATGGATAATTTTATTGCTCAAAGGGACATCATAAAAAACAATGTAAAAAAGGTGGATGAAATGAGAGGAGAGGAGATTCCAATTTATAGATTGGAGGGGCCCAAAATGGATGACCAAGATCAAAGGGAAATGGAGGGCTAGCATTGAAAGTGAGTAGGAGAGGACTTGAGAGGACATCTGGGAGATCCAAGAGATTTTCAATAAAGGCATTTCTTGTCTCCACACTTCTCAATTAAATGGGAAAGACTTCCCCAAGTATCTTGGGAAGAGAAGAAAGGAATATAAAATTCCTTGGGAGAGGACAAGAGGAATTAAAAATTCACAAATAAGAGAATGTGTGGGAAGAATAAAGGATAAAGAAATTAAAATCCCTTTGGAAGAGAGGGCATGGGGAGATTCAAGGGATTTGACATTCCTTGAATGGAGCAAAAGTGGGTGGCATTTAAGGTTGGAGGGTGAGATGGGAAGGCCATTTATGGCAAGGAATTGACTCGTCCCTAATCAAGGTGATTAGAGATGTGAAATGATTAGGAAGACTGATTAGGTGGATTAATGAGGGACTATGAGAGAAAGTAAGTGAGTTGGGAGGATGGGAAATGAGGAGAGAGAATTAGTGGGGGAATATAAAATTAGAGTAAATGATAATCATGATTAGGATAGAATTAATTAGGGTAGATGATGGAATTAGAAGGGTGATTTATAGGAATCAAGGGGTTAGTTAATTAACTATGATTAATTAACTAATTGGGATTTAGAAGAAATGTTGGCTAAGGTTGGGGATTGAAATGATTTTTAGAAGAATATGATATAGCTAATTTTAATAAATTAATTATAAGGCTCGGGTGATAAAATTATTTAAAATATAATTTAATTAATGTTAAGAAGGAGGAGTAACATAATTAATATAATTAATTATATGAAAAGGCTAAATTAATTAAATATTAATTTAATTAATTTTAGGTGCCTACATTTGTCCCTTCTTTTATGCAGTGGAAAAGATGGGGATGGGTAAAAGATAGAGAAAAGATGCCCCAACATGAAGATGTGGGTAAGGTATGCCTCCTTGAGAATTTAATCAAAAAATTGTAAAATTTTGTGAGACAATTCTCAAAAAGATGAAAATAGGAGCAAATGATGAAGAGAATGTGATGAAGGGGACACGAGGAAAATGGTATGGAGAATGACAGAAAAAAAGCGGAGGAAAGGTGATAGAAGAGAAAAAGAAGGGCTTATATAAGCCACTCGGAGCCCATAGAAGGGTCATTTTGCCACTCATAAGTCAATGAGAAATAGAGAGCATAGAGAAAAGGAGAAAAGATGGTGCATATTCCACATCATGAACAATGCAGTGAGAGAGTTAAGCTCTTCCAATGACCACTCTAGTATAAACCACTGGTATGTAGCCCTATCTTAACTTTGACATTTTAGTAGAATAGGATTAAATAGGGGTATTTAGTGAGGGAAAGAGGGGAGTGAGGTGTAAACGTCAATCACCTAATAAACATTTGTGCTTGAGGATCACCATCTGTATAGGCGATCCCCATCTATGCAAGTGATGCATCACTTGTGCAGGCATCGAAGAGATGATTGATGTCTGCGACAACGAGGAAAATAGAAAAGAGGAGCAGCCTAAGGATCACCATATGTGCTTTGCAGAATGGTGCCCAGACTAGAATTTTAGTGTCTCCGCAAGGAGAAATGCCATCTCCACCTAAAGGAAAAGGAGGGGAAATAAAATGAATGGAAAGTGAAATGAGGCACTTCCAAGGGATGCCCCAAGGTGCGGGAGGGGGAAATTAGAAGAAGAGGGGCTAACATGATTGAATGCATGGGTGTAGGAGGACTTGGTGCCATTACAATCATGGGAGTGTTTGCCGACCACAATGAGATATCGTAGCTAGATGACTAGAGCTGAGAGGAATGTGTTGTATCATGTCGGGCTATAGTGGGTATCTAGGTGGCTAAGGATTCACACACACACAATGATCATAATGGTACTCATTGAGCGATGGCACAATGAGATGTGTTCCTTTCATTTACCTACTGGAGAGGCATTCATTAGCTTAGAGGATGTGTGGTGTATCTTGTAGGTTCTGATTCGCGAGGTCATTTTGGAGTACCGACTAGAGGACAGAGAATACTACCTGCATCATATGTGCCATATAGATGACCTTCACATGGAAAGGATGCAAATGGTGCTAGAGTGGGCCATGGAGCCACATCGATAGATTTCCTGACTCATGTTATATATTTATGGCCTAAACAATGGTCAACTGATGCCCGATCTCAATGGGCATGGCTTTTCTATCAACTATTCTAGATGTTTATATTATATAATGGAGGACGAAATGTAGTATGCCTGGGGATATGCCATACTCAAGAAATTATACCACGATATTCACATGTGTGTTTATCAAGGGTACAAGAACCTAGGGACTAGTGTTACTCTGCTTCATATATGGGTATTTGAGCACATAGTTGTGTGTCGGCCTCTTGGATTTAGGGAGTGGTGGAAACAATATCCTTATGTTGAAAAATATGGAGGATTACTTCACTATACACGAGTAGGCACAATGGGATTCTGGCATCGATGTATCGATGAGATGATGGATTTTACCTAGCACCCCTACAGACTCTGTGAGAAGTGGAGGGTGATGGCTATTATCATTTTTTTATCCAAACACAATGTTGGTTGATCGGCCATATTGTACATGTGATAGATCAATACTTGCCTCACTGGGTGATGCGACAGTTTGTCCTATAGCTGGATATCATTGTCGAGGAGCACACCCATCCTTGGATTACATGAGAGAAAGCCACCTAGGCAGATGCCATAGGTCTTTTCGAGGCTGAAGTTAGCTGGACCAGGATGACACTATTGCCTTGGGACCCTAGGGAAAATGCTATTAATGTTGGTTGTGCAGGGGCATATGCAGCATGGTGGGAGTTTCACCGACCAACCCGACTAACTATACCAAGGGTACTAGAACCAAATGAGATTGCACCCTTCGTGGACTAGGTTGTCAGATGGGACAGAGAGAATGGGGGAGAGGGAGGAGATGGAGGCGGGGGAGGTGGAGGGCAGAGAGTAGGGAGGGTTTTGTGGAGGGGATAGATGAGGAGGAGGCAAGGGGACAAGTACACATACTAGGGGCACCCATATAGGTTCAAGTTTATGTAGGAGGATAGGTTCAGATCCTAACAATGACACCACTAGTAGTGCTCCCACTAGCTTGGCCACCATAGAGGCCTCAGTCGCAGGTACAGGTGCCCCAACCACAGCCACAAGAACCATAGATTTCATAGGTTACCTTATATTAGATCACCCTAGAGAGGGATATAGAGAGGGCTCAGGTAGCAAGCCTAGCAAATGGGTGGGTCGGGAGAGGACCAGGATAGATGGGGAGTGGTCTCTTGTAGAGAGCCTATAGGCCAACGTGGATAGGGAGAGGAGTATATGGGCTCCATGTAGAGAGGGACACACTATGGGTGGCCCTAGAGGCAATGACTATAGAGAGGACTTACTATCAGGCAAAGGTAGAGGTTACCATCGGGGCATTATAGGTAGCCCAAGGGGGAGAGATGGTGCAACAAATACAACATATGGATATAGATATGGAGGGACTGAGTGTGTGGGTAGCACATACAAAGTCATATTCCACCCACCTTATAGGGGAGAGAAAATAGGCTAGATAATTACTCATACTCGTCGGGATGACATAGGTTTTCATTGATGCCATAGAGTCATGGTGGGCCGCAAAGAGGGCTCTATAGGAGGCCTAGTACTGTAGGGGGCTCTATCAAGATGTTGTTGTTGTACAGACCAGAGAGCACCATCATTTGTAGAGAAGACATAGACCTAGCAAACATGATCATAGACATCCAGAGATTCGGTGGGTATGAGAGTTCCATGACTGCCACCAGGAGGGCCATTGAGAGGAGGGAGGGATGCAAGTGCGGGTGACAGGGAGAGCACTGAATAGCATCATGACTTTTGGTATTTTTATGACCCTTCAAGGATTACATCTCATTTTATTACAATTGGACACATCATTTTTTGATATATATATGAGGTGACATATGATTTTGGTAGCAATTTATTTATTTCATATTTATGATGGAAATTTATCATGGACTATGGTACATTTGATGATTGATTCATGATGATGCATGCTTATTTTTATGTGATGACTATTATGATATTGCTGACATGTTTGTGATGTAGGGTGGATGTATACTTGCATAATGTTTATGATTGTAGACACCTAAAATTGTCCAGTCTAATTAAATAAATATTTTATTTATTTAATTATTTTAATCTAATTCTTCTATTAATTAAATAAATCTTTATTTATTTAATTAACTCATTATCCTTTTCTACATATGACACATGTCATTCATCTCTTAATTCATACACTACCTACCCTCTCATTATTTTATTATTTCTTTTACCTACCCTCTAATCATAGCTGACCATTTATCTTTTACACCTCTCAATCTTATCCCTCCATTTCTTATAGTGTCTTCTATATAAGGAGATGCTTCCTTCATTATCAACCCGATGCATTCAACCCCTAGACATATACATTCTAATCAAGCATCCTAGCATTCGATCTTTCATATGAGATCCTACTTGCAACCACATTTCCGTTCTTTGTTGAGCTCTTGTGCACATAAAATCTGAGAGCAAATATATCAAGCAAGATCAATGGAGATAGGAAGAATGGAGATCCAAACCTTATTGGACATGTGATGGTATAATATTTATGATTTCATTTGATTTGCATTGTCTTAGGTAATCTTCATATGTTATGGTGGATCTTTGTTGTTGTTAGGCTAGGGTTTTGTGGTTGAATTCATTTAGTCTTTCAACATTGTTGTTATCCATTTTCACCGTACACAATGATGTATGTATTTCTATTATGAGATGCATGTGTTATGATATATTGATTATTTACAAAATATGCATGATGGGAATTATGTACATATATGATTGTGATGATGGTTATAATGTGAATGGAATGGTTTTAATATAATGTTATGGAATGCAATGATTATGACCTAATGTAATAAGATGTAAAATAAAATAGTTATGATAGTGGGATGATAATGATGCATAATGAAATGGACCTTAAATGAGATGTAATGATATGCAAGAAAATGAACCCTATAGATAATTAATATATGTAATGCAAGTGAAAAATGAAGTCTAAAAATGAAAATACAAAGGATTTTAAAAAATGATTAGAAAATGAAAATGAAGCGAAATGAAAGATAATGCAAGTGAACATGAAATGACATGAGGTTTATATTGATAAAATTTAATCCAATGAAAATGAGCCTAAGGATAAATGCAAATGATGAAATGCCAAAATGGTTAAATGCAAATGAAGTGATGATGCAAATGGAAGTGGATGAGTTTTTCGCGATGTGCCAATCATACCACAATGAAATATATAGAATAGAAGAAGAAAAATAGAGAGGGGTGAATAAATTGAAGTCTCCGAGAGAAATGGATGATAAGTAAGGTGAATGGATGGATGGCATTTTATTGTGTAAATATGGAGAGAAAACCTAGTTTTGATATTGCCACAGATTATCTATACTACTAACTATAAAAGTCAGGATGTTGTGAATATTTGAGGCATGGACTAGACTCTCAAACAATAGGTTATCTCAGTGCACACAGGTTTGAAAACATTGATGAAGGAGTAAATGTCAGATTGTTAGATGGTACAAGAGAAACCCTCAAACACACCATACCAAAAAAATATGCCCCGCAATACACCAATCCAAGACATACTGTGAAATAGAGTGATAAAGGCAATCCTGAATAGATATAGACATAGGGCATGAACTGAAAATCCAATAAAAATGACCAATCATGCAAATGACATACAGATGGCCAACTACCATCTCTTGCCAAGAGTAGGACATGGATCTGGATAAAATGTTGGACATGGGAAGGATGCATTCGCTATAAAAGGATAATGAATATGATTGAAAAAGATAGAAAAAGGACCAGATGGATGTGCAAGGTATGGAGACGAGGAGATTTGTCATCAAGATTTGATTAGCATAGTGTGGATGGGTGTTTGGTTGACATGCGAGTCAAGAAAAGCTCAGATTAATGGGAAAGCTTAGAATGTTGGGGGGGGAAGCTCAATGTCATGGGACAAAAGCTCAGTGTGATGGGACAATCCTTATTCATGGTTGGGAATCTAGCTCATCATCTCAATGGGAGGGAGGTGAGGTAGGATCAATGAAGGGGATAGGAGTGGAAGCAAGTGAGATGAAGAGTGCCTACACAGATAGGAAAGGGGAATAATAGGTTTAGCTCGAGTGAATGGCGAATTAATGGTTTACATCACTAAAGAAAGGTGGATGTAGGAGATGGCTGCAGTGGGATGAGCGTCCAAAGAGATAGGGGATCTGAACTATTTAGCTTGATGCCTATAAATAGGTTTTGAACAAGGTACCTATCCATAGCGCCACAGAGTGGTTTTCACTAACGGACAAAATGATTTTTCTTGACTTTTTGCACTTTTCAAATTTTTTTGTATTTTTTATGCTTTTTTAATTTTTTTTCTGATTTTTGAAATTGGGACTATAAAGATCAGGCATAGAATTTCTTCAGGTATAGGATTTTCATGGGCTTGTCTAAGGGTTCATCAAGTGTAGCCAATTGATAAGATTTGAAACCATATTTGGCAGTGATAACATAGGGTCCCAACCAATGGGGCTATAATTTGCCTTTCTTTTCTCTGTATTAAAGATTCCTTTGATTTTCCATAAGGACAAGGTCATCGATGTCAAACTCCTAGGTCCTAACCTTCTTGTTATAGTTGAGTCATAGGCGATTCTGATAAACTCGGAGATGATTCAAAGCCTTGAGACTTTTTTCATCTAACAACTCCAACTCTTGTAATCTAGCCACTCAATATTCTTCGTCAATAAAGATGATGTACAATGACACTCAAAGTGAGGGGATCTCGATCTGAAGGGGGAGGATGGCTTCAAAACCAAATACTAGGGAATATGTGGTAGTGCTTGTTGGTGTGCAGATGATTGTATAGTAGGACTAAAGGGTAGGGTGGAATTGCAAGTTTCAATCATAGCTAGTTTTATTGACTGTGTTTTTCAGGATTTTGATAAGAGTTTTGTACGGAGCCTCATCTTGATCATTACCTTGTGGATAGTATGTAGTGGAAAAGCAATGTTGGATGGCAAATTTTTGGCATAGTTCGTTGACATCCTGGTTCTTGAAAGGTCCATCGTTGTCTCTAGCAATGACCTTAGGGATTCCATATCGACAAATTAAGTAGTTCACGACTTTTCCATTTGTTTGCCAATGGTAAAGGTGAGTGGTATGGCTTCCACCCACTTGGTGAAATATTCAATGGTAGTTATTATGAATTTTTGATCATTGGATGAGGTTGGATGGATTTTACTAATAAGATCAAGTTCCCACTATGAGAAGGGCCAAGGTGTGATGAACGGTTGTAGATCCTAAGATGACACATGAATCTTATCACCATGTTTCTAACAGGGCACACATTTTTGGACATAGTGATATGCATCTTGTTCCATTGTAGGCCAGTAATACCCTCTATGCAATATTTTCTTAGCCAGAGTGAAGCCGCTTGAGTCTTCCCCACAGATACCTTTGCGTACCTCACATAATGTTCATTCAGCCTCCTCTTTGTCTAAACATCTTACGAGGGTTTCATCAAAGTGCCTTCGAAAGAGAGTATCTCCAAGGATAGTGTACCAGGCAGATCAACAAATGAAAGTCTGTTGTTGGGTTTTGGTGAGGTGAGGGGGAATAGTATTATTGTGAAGGTAGGCATAGGTTTCTTGATACTAGGGTGAGTTGAGAACAACAAGGGGACACACCATGCCAGATTCAAGGACATCATATGTTGGGACTAGAAGATTCTCAACTAGGAATTCACACTTTTGAATATTTTCTTGCATCTGCAAGAGGTAACTGATAGTAGTCATTGCATCTGTAGCTCTACTATTTGTTAGAGGGATCTACTCAAATTGAATAGAATGGAAATTATATTTAAAGTTATCCACCATGTGGTGATAAGGGAGTAACTTATCATCTTTTTTTTGGTATTAATCATTAACTTGTTTAATGACAAGTTGGGAGCCTCCATATACATGCAAGTCAGTGATCTTCTATTGGATAGTCAAGCAGAGACCAGTAATGAGGGCTTCATACTCTACGGTATTATTTGTGCATGCAAAGGCTATCTTGTAAGACTTGGGTATGCAATCCCCTTGAGGGGTGATCAACAAAATACCTACCCTCGATCCATGTTGCATGCAGGAGCCATCAAAGTAAAGTTATCATTTAGTGGGCGATGTGAGTGCCATGATAGAGTCATCCAAAAATTCTACAATGATGGGATGTTCTCCTTGTAGAGGGGCATCGACTAGCTGATCAATGATGACTTGTCCTTTAATTTACTTTCATTCTACATACTCAATGTTGAATTCATGTAGCAACATAACCCACTTAGTGGTGCATCCTATAAGAGTATCCCTTGATAGTAGATACTTGAGGGGGTCCATCTGCACAATGAGCTTGGTCTTATGATTGAGCATGTAATGGAGGAGCTTCTACATACTGAAAATAATTGCAAGGCATGCTCGTTCAATCAGAGTGTAGTTAAGCTCATAACCTACTGTATGCCAAAAATATGGTCTTCAACATGGAAGAAGAAAAACACTTCAAACACACCAATGAAGCATTACATTAGAGTTAGAAATAATACACAAGTTAGTGGATTTAAAACTCCTAAAATAACCTCATTATCCTCTATCTCTAAAGATCTTCAAGATTCAAGGTGGCCCTCACTTGGAAGAGCACTCGATATCTTATATGACAACCTAGAGAACGAGATTTTAGTGATGTTCTAAGATCAAAATGGATGCAACTAAGATCTTAGCTAAGATGAGATGATGGATGAAGATAGGATGCAAGATGCAAGAATAGATGATTAAGATGTTAGATGTATTCCAAATTGTAGATTAGATGCTAGATGAGTTAATTAAACTATATGAGTATAAAATACTATGAGATGATATGCAATTAACTAGATGATATGCTAAAATGAAGCTAAAACGCTAATGCTAATGCTAAATGGCTTGGATGCTTGGAGATGAAAAGATGAACTCCTTAACCTGCAAAATGACTATAATTTAGATGCACAAGATTGAGATATGAATTGAAAGAGAAATGGGCTCTATTTATAAAAGAATTGGAGAATTGGATGGCCAATATTGAATTGGCTTAAGGAGGGTCAAGATTGAAAGTTATCAATCCATGTGAGATTTTCAACCCAATACCATGTTGACAAGTGTCGCCATGAGATTGCTTGAGAGGAGAGAGAGGAGACATTAAATGCTTTAGAAGACTTAATGGTTAATACCATGTGGGCAAATTCATGGAATAAAGATTTTATCTAATGAATAAAGATATTGTCCAATGGACAAAATCTTGTGCAAAGCTCAATGTGTTGAAAATGTGAAGTTTTGTAAGAGCATTAAAAGCTCTTTGGAGACCTTGGAGGTTATCTTGTTGGAAGTTAGATAACCTTCAAGACTTTTGTGAGAGTCCTACAAATTTGGGGATCTTAAAGAAGTTAGCTTGTTGAAAAGATAAAACTTTAAATGCATTTAGAAGACTTTCTTCCAAAATTAGAAGTGACTTCCCCAAAATTTAGGGATGTGACCATGATAGAAGAATTAGACTAATTAAGTAGGTTTTGAGAGGTTCTAGAAGAATCCTTAGGAAGTTAATGGAAAGTGTAAGAGAACACAAGTGAGAGAAATAGGAATTTTTAATTAAAATAAAAATATTTATTTCAACTAAAATGAATGCAACTTGCATTTGGATAGATATTTAAATAAATATTAATTTATTTAAATGTGAATGTGAATTTTGGATTCTATTTAAATAAATCTTAATTTATTTAAATGAGAAAAAGGGGGATAAAGCATTAAATGCTTCAAGACTTTGAGGGAAACCATTAAAGAATTAAGAAGACTTTAAGGGAAAGCATTAAAGGCTTAAGAAGACTTTAAGGGAAACAATTAAAGGTTTGAGAAGACTCTAGGGGAAGCCATTAAAGGATTGAAGACTTTAAGGGAAGCCATTAAAGGTTTCAAGTGGGTGGGGATAAATAGGATTTCAAATAAATAATTTATTTATTTAAAATTGTGGTGCAACTTGCATTTGTAGGAAAATGCAAGTGGGTGGAGGAAAATAGGATTTTTTAGATAAAATAAAATATTTATTTTAGCCAAAAGGAGATGCAACTTGCATATGTTGTAAAACGCAAGTGGGGTGAGGGAAATAGGGATTTTTAATTAAATGTAAATTTAATTAAATGGGAAAGGGGATTTTAATTAAATGTTAAATTTAATTAAAATGGAAAGGGGATTTTAAATTAAATGTTGAATTTGATTAAAATGGCTAGAAGGGGATATTTAATTAAATGTTGAATTTAATTAAAATGGCTAAAAGGGGATATGTAATTACTTATTGAATTTAATTAAAATGGCTTAGATAGAATAAAGGGGGAATTAATTAAATCTTTAATTTGATTAATGGTTGATTAGAAGAAAAGGGATATTGATTAAACCTTAGTTTAGTCAATAGGCAGATTAGGGTAATTAAACAAGTATAAATTCATTTAATTAGTTGTGCAAGTTTTAGGTGTCTACACCTACTAGTGTGCAACTAATGTAGTAGATAGTATTCTCTTTACCTTGATCATCGGTTTGTGCAAGTAATGACTACAGGGCCACTGAAGTAGCTGAAATGTATAGGAGAAGTGGCTATCTGAGGATAGGAGACATTAATACTAGAGGGGATGCCAAATATTCTTTGAGTTCATTGAAATATTTCTAGCACAAGCAATCCTACTCAAATCTGTTGTCTTTCCGTAAGAAGTGAGCAAATGGATAGCACTTGTTTGCAAGTTGTGCTATGAACTGACAAATAGACTGAAGTTTACCTTGTAGACTATGAAATTTCTTGAGATTCCTAGGAGGTGGTATTTCCATAATTGATTTGACTTTTTGTAGTGTTGGTATTTTGGATATGTTGATATGGTTTTGTCATTGATGTCAACACTTGTCAACACTTATCAACACTTGGAGATCTTTGGTTATGTTCACCGGCATGATCAGTGACTTATGCACAGTCACTGGTATTTGGTTCACCGGCAGATTATATTATTCACTGGCACTTGGAATGACTTGGAGATTACTTGGTTATGTTGAAGACATTGTTTGGACACTTTGTTTTGGTGATTTATTCATTGGTATAATCGGGTTTGCATATTTGTTGTTACCGACAAATAGGTCTAGGTTATGGACCGGCAAGCATATCTAATCCAGATCAGCACAACACGTCATGAAGATGATTTGTTATTATTGTAAATGCATTGAGCTAACATCATGCATTGCATATTGATTCATTTATAATCGATTTTATTGTAATATCTTTTAGTAAACCGACCTACACATTTGGTCTTAGGTTATGGTATAAATGTAAGATCTCATTTATGAGAATGATAGAGGATAGTGAAAAAGGTTTATAAGGTTGTAATATTCGATATATGCGAATATTAGTAGATCTATACACATAGACATCATTCAAGACTGAAGGAAGGTTTTAAGAAGGCAAATCAAAGCTTAACCAGTACTGAATCTAGCATATAAAGATGTTATTTTGAGTAGTACATTATCATTGGATTTAACCATCCAATTGTAGTCAGTGCGACTCCCATTTTGTGATTGAGCAGTGAGCTCTAGGAAGTTGTCTTTTTTGCATGTGCAGACTCCATATTGTACACACATACTATTTGCAGTAGTATCATTTGATTGTGGGTAAGGTTTCCCACCATGGTTTTTCCCCTTACAGGATTTCCATGTACAAATAACTATGTTATATGTTGTGTATGTCATTTGTCTTTCTGTTTCATGCATTAAACTTTACCGGTACTGCAATTAACTATTAAACTGTCTACTGACATTAAAGTTTGGTTTATCGACATTAAGCATTAATTTTGGTTAAGTTAATTTTGGCTTTTATTTATTGGACAACTGATTCACCCCCCCCCCCCCCCTTCTCAATTGCCTCCGGGACCTAACAATTGGTATCAAAGCCTCTAACAGCTTGAGGAGATCCAATGTCTTCTAACTATTTCAGGAAGGACAGTCCGAAGCTTGATGGAACCAACTATGGCATATGGAAGATTAGGATGGAGACGCATTTGAATTGCATTGGAAAGGAAATTTGGGATGTTACAAAGAATGGCTATGTTGTTCCTACTCAAGGTCAACCTATTGCACCAACCTTGGCTAAAGATGAGGAAAATGATTGCAAAGCAAGAGAAGCACTTTTGAGCGCATTGTCTGATCAACAAATCGTGGGATTATCAGATAGATCTACTGCTAAAGCTATTTGGGACAAATTGGAAACATTGAATGAAGGTGATACCACAGTCAAAATTGCAAAACTGGAATGCTTCCGGGTCAGGTATGAAAATCTGAAAATGGAAGAAGATGAAAGAATTTCTACTTTTATGGAAAGAGTAAATGAAATTGTTTTGGGTATAAAATATTGTGGAGGAACCTTAAGTGAAGATGAAATTGTTTCTAAAGTTTTAAGAGATTTTCCACCGGCATATAAAATGAAAGTAACTTCTATTAATGAATTGAGAACAATGCCTAATGCATCAATATCTAGAGACACTTTGGTCGGAAAACTTTCGGCTTTTGAACTTGAGGAATTTGGTCCTATTGCTAATATTAAGACAGATTTATCTTTCAAAGCATCATCATTATCATCATCATCATCTGAGAAATCTGATTGGAAAGCCTTTTATGCATGAGAACTTGAAGAAATCAGAAAGGAGAATGAAGAACTGGAAGAGCTTGAAGCACTATTTACAAGGAAAATGCATAAAGGTCCAGTTGGAAGTAAGTATGAAGGTAAAGCACCATTTAAATGTTTTAACTACAATATGTTTGGTCATATGGATTCTAGGTGTCCTAATAGACATGCAAGATTGAAAGAAGAAGCTAAAAGAACATATAAGCCTAACCCTAAATATCAAAGGTACAGATTTAAGAAAAATAGAGACAAATCATGTTACTATGCTGATGAAGGAGTTACTGACGATTCTAATGAGCAACTGGCAGACAATGGATGGGCTTTTGTTGCTATAACAGAAGATCAACTGACACCTACTATTCAACCGGTAGAGCAGGCCCTGGCACCTAAAATTGAAGATAAAGATGAATGGATTATTGATTCTGAATGTTCACACCATATGACTGGTGATAAGAGTAAATTCTTAAATTTCCAGAATACAATGGAGGTCTAGTAAGATTTGGAGATGACAAAGCTTGTTTGATCAGAGGAAAAGGCACTATATCTTTTGATGGTAAGCATAATACTGATAATGTCTACTATGTTGAAGGTTTGAAACATAATCTTTTGAGTGTTGGTCAAATAGTTGAAAAGGGATTTCAGTTACAATTCAAGAATGGTAAATGCAAAATCATGAATAGAACTGGTTTGGAAATTGCAACCGGTAATCAGACTAGAGGTAATATCTTTCATTTGAATACCAATGAAAAGACATGCTTAATTACACATATTGATGAAAGTTGGTTATGGCATAAGAGACCATGTCATGTAAATTTTGATTGCATTGTGAAGATCAGTACAATTAAGGTTGTAAGAGATGTACCTAAAATTGTTAAGACTCACAATCCGGTATGTAAGGAATGTCAATTTGGAAAACAAGTTAGAGCAACTTTTAAGAGTATACTAGAGAAATCCAATAATGTTCTTGACTTCATTCATACTAATTTATGTGGTTCAGCAAGAACTAGAAGTTTACAAGGAGATAGATATTTTATGCTAATCATTGATGATTATTCTAGAATGTGTTGGGTTACGTTTCTGAGGGAGAAATCATAAGCTTTTTGGAAGTTCAAACTATTCAAGGTGATGGTAGAGAATGAAACCGGTAAGAAAATCAAATGTTTGAGATCAAATCAAGGAGGTGAATTCGCATCTAAGGAATTTAATACATTCTGTGAAGTGAATGGAATTAAAAGACAATTATCATCACCCCAGACACCCCAGCAGAATGGAGTTGTGGAAAGAAAGAATAGAACTATTTTGGATGCAGCTAGAAGCATGATATCAAAAGAAAACCTATCTCATGTGTATTGGAGAGAAGAAGTCAATACAACTGTTTATACATACAACTGAGTTCACATAAAAGGTGAAACCAGTAAGACCCCTCATGAACTATGGTTTGGTAATACTCCTAATCTTAAATATTTCAAAATATTTTGAAGTAAATGCTATATTAGAAGAGATGAGTATATTGGCAAATTTGATCCTAGAAGTGATGAAGGAATATTTCTTGGTTATTCATCTAAGAGAAAGGCATATAGATGTTTTAATAAGAGATTGCAGAAAATCATTGAAAGTGCAAATGTGAAGACTGATGAACAGTTTACAAGGTCTATAAACTCTGAATAGGCAGTTGAGATAATCACAAATGAACCTACTATGAGCACACTGGTACAAAATGTTGATCCAGTCACTCTAGCATCATCTAAGAATTCCACAATGACTGAAGAACAACAGCAAGTAAAGACACCTTGGTATGTAAGATTGAATCACTCTGAAAATCAGATAATTGGGAACAAGTATCAAGGAGTTATCACTAGAGGAAGACTGGAAAATGAAGAGGTATGTCTTATTTCTCAAATTAAACTAGCATCAATTAATGAGGCATGTGAAGATAAACACTGGATTAAAGCTATGGAAGATGAATTGGAACAAATTGAAAAGAATAACACATGGATATTAGTTCCTCAGCCTAAAGACAAAAGTGTAATTGGAACTAAATGGGTATTCAAAAATAAACTTAATGAAGATGGTAAGGTAATCATAAACAAAGCAAGACTAGTGTGTAAGGGATATTCACAGAAAGAAGGAATTGATTATAATGAAACCTTTGCATCGGTAGCTAGAATTGAGGCAATCAGATTATTCTTGGCTTTTGTAGGACACAAGAACTATAAAGTATATCAAATGGATGTTAAATGTGCATTTCTAAATGGTGATCTAGAAGAAGAAGTTTACATTGAACAACCTGATAGATTTTATTTGATAGGTGACAAAGATATGGTTTGCAGGTTAAGGGAAGTTTTATATGGATTGAAGCAAGCTCCTAGAGCTTGGTATGCTAGATTGGACAAATATCTTTTGAAGATTGGTTTTACTAAAGGTAATGCTAACAACAATCTATATTACAAAGTCACTACTGATGACATCTTGGTTATTGAATTTTTTGTTGATGATATAATCTTTGGAGGAAAAGATGGATTGTGTAAAGAATTTTCTATTAAGATGCAGGAAGAATTTGAAATGTCTATGATTAGAGAGATAAAATTATTTTTAGGATTGCAAATTTCACAGACTGATAAACGTATATTCATAAATCAATCAAAGTACTTGAAGGAATTACTTAAGAAATTTGGCATGGAAAAATCTAAACCGGTAAGCACACCTATGACTACAACAGATAAACTATCATTAAAGGATGAATCAACACCTGTTAATCCGACTAGGTACAAGTCTATGATAGGAGGTTTACTGTATTTGACACAAACTAGACCTGATATTATGAATGCAGTATGTATTGTTTCAAGATTTCAGAGTAATCCTAAAGAAAATTATGAATGAGAAGTGAAAAGGATTTTCCGGTACCTATAAGGAACTACAAATCTTGATTTATGGTATCCTAGAGATGAAAACTTTGATTTATGTGCATACACAGATGCAAATTGGGCAAGAGATGCAGATGACAAAGAAAGAACCACCGGTGGAGCATTTTTTCTTGGTAACAGATTAATCTCTTGGTTAAGAAAGAAACAAAGTTGTACATCTTTATCAATAGCAGAATCAGAATATGTTGTAGTAGCGACTAACTGTACACAGGTATTATGGATCAAGCAAATGTTGAAGGACATAAAGGTAAAATGCAAGGAACCTATAACAATTTACTGTAATAATATGACAGCAATTGATATATCAAAGAATCCGGTATTTCACTAAAAAACTAAGCATGTTTCTATCAAATTCAATTTTCTAAAAGAGAATTTTGAAGCAAAAGAAGTGAAATTGGTTTATGTGAATACTAAAGAGCAAATTGCAGATATCTTTACTAAGCCTTTGCCTAAAGAATCTTTTGAGTATCTTAGAGAGTAGCTTGGGGTTATACCCCCACCAATAGAGACTTAGACAGTTGATGATTTTCATCAATTAGCTGAATTAACAGAGAAATCTTTTTTTCTGACTTTGATGAGGAGAGCTACTTCTCAAGGGGAGTAGTTGGATGAATTGATAAGTTGGTATTTTGAGATAAGTTCTTTGAACTGATTGTTTTTGGTTTTGTTTTGCTTTGGCATTTGATGTCAAAGGGGGAGAGATATCTATGGAAAAAATTAATTGGGGGAGAGATTGTTACTCTCTATATCTGTATTTTGATGATCTCTTTTGGAGATTGTTGGTTTTTGGTTTTTGGCATTTCTGTTTTGACACTTTGATGGTTTTCCCATCTTGTGTTGCCATCAATGCCAAAGGGGGAGATTGTTGGTATTTTGGATATGTTGATATGGTTTTGTCATTGATGTCAATACTTGTCAACACTTATCAGCACTTGGAGATCTTTGGCTATGTTCACCGGCATGATCAGTGACTTATGCACAGTCACCGGTATCTGGTTCATTGACAGATTATATTGTTCACCTACACTTGGAATGACTTGGAGATTACTTGGTTATGTCGAAGACATTGTTTGGACACTTTGTTTTGGTGATTTATTCATTGGTATAATCGGGTTTGCATATTTGTTGTTACCGGCAAATAGGTCTAGGTTATGGACCGGCAAGCATAGCTAATCTAGATCAGCACGACACGTCATGAAGATGATTTATTATTATTGTAAATGCATTGAGATGACATCATGCATCATATATTGATTCATTTGTAATTGATTTTATTGTAATATCTTTTAGTAAGCCGACCTACACATTTGGTCTTAGGTTATGGTATAAATGTAAGATCTCATTTATGAGATTGATATAGGATAGCAAAAAAGGTTTATAAGGTTGTAATATTTGGTATATGTGAATATAAGCAGAGCTATACACACAGACATCATTCAAGACTGAAAGAAGGTTTGAAAAAGGCAAATCAGAGCTTAACTGATACTGAATCCAACATATAAAGATGTTATTTTGAGCAGTACATTATCATTGGATTTAACCATCCAATTGTAGTCAGTGTGACTCTCATTTTTTGATTGAGCAGTAAGCTCTAGGCAGTTGGCCTTTTTGCATGTGCAGACTCTATATTGTACACACATACTATATGTAGTAGTATCATTTGATTATGGGTAGGGTTTCCCACCATGGTTTTTCCCCTTATAGGGTTTCCACGTACAAATAACTATGTTATGTGTTGTGTATGTTATTTGTCTTTCTGTTTCATGCATTAAACTTTACCAGTACTGTAATTAACTGTTAAACTGTCTACCGACTTTAAAGTTTGGTTTAGTGGCATTATGCAATAATTTTGGTTAAGTTAGTTTTGGTTTGTATTTATTGGACAACTGATTCACCCCCCCCCCCCCTCTCAGTTGCCTCTAAGACCTAACAACTAGATCTAATAAAATTCCTCTACATGATATAACGAATCCCAACAGTTTTCTAGATGTTACTCCAAAGACACATTTCTTGGGATTGAGCCTTAGTTTATATTTTTCCAATCTCTCAAAGATCTTTCATAAGATTGGAATGTGTTATTCCTACAAGATCGTCCACACAGTCCTCTGTGATGTCATGCAAGAGATCATGGAAAATGGTATTTACCGCTCTCTAATAGGTAGCACTGGTGTTCTTCAATCCAAAGGTCATAACTTGATAGCAGAATGCTCTTCATGGAGTGGTAAAATTTTTCTTGTGTTGATCTGCTTTGGTAATTTTGATTTGGTTATAGCCTAAGAAACCATCCATCAAAGAAAGCATCTCATGTCCAGTTGTGAGATCAAAAATAATGTCAATATTTGGGAAGGGAAAACCATCCTTAAGACATGTTTTGTTGAGGTCTCTAAAGTTTTTTAAATGTGTATGCCACCAATGGGCTTGCAAACAAGTACAATGTTTGAGACCCACTTGGGATAGTCGATGGGTCTAATGAAGCCAACATTGAACATCTTCTGTAACTCCACATTGACCAGTAGGTAAACTTAGGGGTGCATGTTACGGAATTTTTGTTTGACTAGTTTTGCATCAGGCCTGACAGCAAGGTTGTGCACCACTAACTCTGGATCTAAGCTTGGCATGTCAGCACATGACCAAGAGAAATTGATTGGTGTCTCTTTAAGAAATTTCACAATGTTCTATTTTTATTGATTTGTGAGAGACTTAGCAACAAGAACATTCTTTGGATTTTCTTCAGTACCCATGTTGACTATGTTGGTTTATTCAATCAATAATGATGATCTTTCTTGTAGTGGGGGAATCATGGTAGGAAGGTCAAGTCCTTCATCTTCTACCACCCGATCTAGGTTTTCACTAGAAGATTCATCCTTTCTTTTAATTTTTTTGTATTTGAAGGCAACTCATAGAGGTTTTCACTTGGGGAGTTTTGATTTTTCTTTTTATTTTCACTTTTTTGACTAGGGGAATTTCCCTGAATACCAAAGCATGCCTCCCTATCGATTTGAATTCCATTAATGGTCATGTGAGCTTTGAGGTCTCACATGTTTAGTAATGCCAAGAGGGTATTATCATTAGCATAGATATCAAGAGTCAAGGGCCCTTGTTGGTCCTCATCAATGAGCTCTAGGTATACAAGCTGCAAGTATGTGGGAGGGGATGGAGTGATAAGGGTGATGGTGTTTACGTAGGCATCATCGAAAAGGTCATCAAGATATTCAAAGGGCACTTTCTGGAATTCTTCTTCATCAAAGTCATCAACGTCAGAGGGAGGTTCTGTTGGAGCACCAACGATGGTGGCCTTAGGCACTAGGGAGTAACCCAAGCCCTTGTTGCATTTGTATAAAGCTGGGGAGATGGGTTCTTTTCTTCCATGTTCCTTATGTCCAATACCATGTCCTTTGTAACCCATCTTTTCTATGATAGTTGATGCCTTAGGATACATTTCTTTAGGGATATCTATAGGTGCTTCATTTTCTTCTCTGTAGAGCCAAGAAGTAACATCAATTTTAATACTTTCTTCATCAAGTGGGCCGCACTATTGTAAAATGATTTTCTTACACTTCATGGTAGGTTTCTTCTGAATCTCAATGTATTTGGGCCTACCATAAGACTTTGGAGAGGGAGGGAGATGCCCCACATAAAAATGTGTTTAGTAGGGTATATTATCCACAACCACTGTCAATGATCTTGACCTTGATCTTGGGTTGAGTGGAGGTGGATGCAACATTGGAAGAATCAGACGGGGGTGGAGATGCTAGTGTGTTGAGTGGGCAATGGTGGGGATGTTTTCCTTCAAGGGGTTTGCAATATTGAAAATGTTGTGGATCAACCGAGATAGTGATTTCTCTACCATTGTATGGCAATTCCAGGCAGTGATGGTAGGTGGATGGAACATCTTGAATGGAGTGGATACATGAATGATCAAGAAGTATATTATAGGGGATCAAGGTCTAAGACCTCACAAGTATTCTTGATTGTTGCAGGACCCACTTGAAGAGGCAATGTGATAGTACATTTTGAGACCCGTTCTACATCATCATATACCTTAATTGTTATCTTAACAGATCTATCAACCAAATATTTATAGATTCCCAATTATTTGATCAATTTATATGTACAAAGGTTTAGGCCAAATCCACCATCTATAAGGACTCTCTTTATTTTGTGTTTATGTACAATGGCTTCAATTTGAAAGGGTTTATTATGAGAGGGATCAGTGGATGGAGCATCTTTTGAGGTGAAAACTAGGTGATGTTGTGCATCAAGATTTCGTATCAAGGCCTAGAATTGAGCGTCATTAATGTTGTCAGGGACACAAGATTCCAGGAGGGCTTGTTCAAGGATCTCTATATGGAGGGGTGAAGTCTTGAGAAGATCAAGGATGGAGATCTATGTAGGAATCTTGTCAAAGTGTTAAAGGATGATGTATTGATTGGTTGATGTGGTGGAAGCTGGAGGAGGAGGAGGAGGAGCCCCTTGGATAGCTACCCTCCCTCGATGGGTAGTGACACTGCAATCATTTTGGGGAGATGAATTGGAGGGTGAAGCACCCTGGATGACTATCTTGGCTTGAGTTGGGCTAAAAGATTGTTTAGCAAGAGGGGCTCCCATAATGGTTACCCTGGGACTATGAAGTCTTGATGCGAGGTCAGCTCCTTGGATAGTGATGGTGTTAACATGAGTATCAATGGGTTCAATGCGACCTACCAATGAGTCAAATCTAGTGATATTGATGGTATAGTCATATGGGATGGAATGAGATGATAAGCCTTTATCCTTACCATGCTTAGGGAAGGGGTCTTGATACATGTTAAGCTTATCATTGGAATTATTAAGCTTAGCAACTGCAACCTCAATGTCACCTATGTCAATAAGGCCCTGAATATAGTTCTTGAGTTTAATACACTTTCATGTATCATGGCCATAGACACAATGGTATTCAAAATATTCATTCTCATTATACCATCTAGGTTTGGGTTGGTTAGCCTCATATGGATGGGTCATCATCCAAAGAAACAACATTGGCCTTGACAAGATTCTGGAAGACAACCTTGATAGGTTTAGCAAGTGGGGTGTATTCACACTAAGGTTGATTATTCGAACGTGATGGTAGGCCTGGAATGGAAATGTTGTTGTGGGGTTTGGATTGGTTTTGTGAATCAGATTGGTTGTTGGAAGGATTATTGGTGTTGGTAGGCTTGGTTAGGATAGTCACAATTTGGACACATTTGGCATCAATGACTCCATCATTGACAATTGTTTTGTTCTTAGACCAAAACCTAGACTTATAATTGGATGAGAAAGACCCTTAGGAATTTTTATGATAAGTCTTTAGGATACTCTACTCTAGGAGGACTCATTCCAATGCTATTCCTTTCTTAGTGACCTGCTCAAAGGTTTCAAGGCATTGACATCTTAGAGGATGAGACATTTTAGGGACAAGATTGTGCCGAAACAACTCAATTGGATAGGATTCGGGTATGTCCCCTAGAAACTTCCTAATAAGATGTCACCACCTTTGCAAAAATTTGGCATAGGTCTCTCCAGTCCTTTGTTTTGTGTTACACAAGTCTATCTGAGAGGCATCACTCTCAATGCTATACTCATAGTGTGAAACAAATTTCTTGACTAGGTCAGGGAATGACTTAATTGAACCATGGGGTAAAGTTGAGAACCAAGCAAGGGTAGGTCCACTAAGAATCTTAGGGAAAATTTGTCATAGGTAGACATCATTATAGGAGACCTCTTAATAGGCTATGTAGAATTCTTGCACATATTCCCTAGGGTCACCTTTGCCTTTATACTTGTCAAATTTAGGCATTTCAAAATTGGGAGGGTATGGAGCCACTAAGATGGAGGGGTCATAAGGACAATGAAAAAATTCCTCAAAGGTATATGATTTCTTAAAAGTCTCATACTTGACGTTTTAATAAGATCCTTAATGTCCTATATTTCCCTCATAAGTTTAGGAAGTTCATTCTGAACATTAGGGATGTGTTGACCCGAGTTAGACATTGGGATATGCATGGACATGACTGGTATACCACCACTAATATATTGATAAGAGGAAATGGGGATTTGAGAAGTGATTGTAGGGCATGAAGCAGCAATGGCACTAATGGGTGGCAAGCTATCATTAATGTAGTTAGCAAAATTATGGAAGGGTGCATATGATCTAGGTGGTTGACAAGTAGGGGGATTGGAGGTGGTAGCAGATGTGGATGTCATAGGTTGTGGATTAAGGATGGTGTTGAGGAAGGGTCAATTAGTGAAGTCATCTTCCATAGGAGTGTCAAGGATGGACCTATCAAAATTAGGAGGTAATCAGGCTCCTTGTTTGATAAGCTCAGTTGAGAAAGTGCTAGGAGCTATTTTCATGAGTTTATCGATCATTTCCTAGTTGTATGGGTCATCCACAAAAGTCTTCAAGCATGGAGAATGTTCAATTTGGTCAACATAATCTTCCTCTACTTGGGAATCATGAACAACATAGAGGTTGGGATTGGGTAACTCACTGCTTTCAATGGTCATCTTTTCTTTTTGAGAATGAGTCAAGATCATGCACAGGTAACCTCAAAATGATAAGAGAGGGGTGATGATTTGAAATTCGATGAATAGATTTGACTATGTTATAGATGAATTGATGGGATGATGCAAGATGAAGGCAAGGAAGACTTAGCAACTTTTAATTTGGAGTGGGGATTGATTTAGAATGATTGGATTAGATGGTCCTTAGATTAGGACAAGATTGAGTTGGATCAAGATGGCACCTTGGTCCTTGGATTAGGATTAGGCGAGGTGTAGGGGTTGATGATACGGGCCACAAAGCAAGGTAACAACCAATCTAGGATAAATTCAGATCTTTGGATTATGATTTGATTTGATTAAGTCTTCTCCTACTTAGGATAAGCTAAGTTCCCAAGAAAAAATAGACAAAAGGGATTAGGGTTCTGATCAACCCAATGATTAGGGCTAATTGAGAAAGGTACTTGAGATAGATACTTTCTTAATAACAAATCTAATTAGTGATCAATCAATGACAAAGATCTAAAATAGACTTTGCAAAGTAATGACCTTGGATTAGGATTGGTGATTGATGATTAGACTTTGAATTTAAAGATTGGCTGGATATGGTGTGTTAAGTCCTTAAGAATAAGAGAGAAATTATTATGAAAGAATGGATAGATGAGGGGAAAATGAGAAGGGTGGAGGTTACCGGAAATGGACGAGACACTTAGTATGTGATCTCTAGTTGAGGAAGGAGAGACAATGAAATATGCCCACTCATATTGATTAGTTGGGATAATCTTGACCTTTGATTAAAAGTGTGGCTTCTCAATGGTTCTTGGTCAAATTCATTGATGAAACCATGGAGATAATCATGGAAATAATGCAAAATAGTTTAGTGTTTCAACAAGATATTTTGGTTTTTTATAAGAAGCTTTAGCACTTTAGGATCTTCTTGTAACCAAGCTAATTTTTCTTGATGATGATGAATCAATTTTTTGGGATGCTTGAGAGAATTTTTTATGGTGCATGGATGCAAATTGATTGGAAATTTAGTTTAGGTGAAGACGGAAAAACAAAGGTGAAGATGACAATTCTAAGGCACAAACAATGATCCTTAGTAAAACCTAGACGGCAAAACAGAGGCGAAGACAACAAATCTCAGGCAGAGACGGTGAAATGTAGTTTGATAGTGATAAGGTAAATTTTGATGGATTTTGATGATATGATGAATTAATAAGGATCCAGAAAACTACTGAGAGGGGGGGTGAATCAGTAGATAGAAAACAAACTAAAATTTCACCAAACTCAAACCCAACTCATAAATCAATCACTGAACTAACTGGTTCAAACACTGA